>NC_139574.1:7228235-7483235 GCF_946808225.1 Silurus aristotelis
GAGCGATGTTGCTGTAAATCAGGTTTTAGAGTCTGACTTTATGAGGGTGGAGAACAACATGTCTTATTATAACTGATGCTTAACACACAACAGAGAAAAGGGAGAGAGAGAGAAAGAGAGAGAGAGAGTGAAAGAGAGAGAGAGAGAGAGAGAGAGAGAGAGAGAGAGAGAGAGAAAGAGAGAGAGAGAGAGAGAGAGAGAGAGAGAGAGAGAGAGAGAGAGAGAGAGAGAGATGAAGAGATAAGATGAACAGACAAATTAAAAGTTTGTAGACAGTTGGAAATGTAGAATAACGAAAGAAAAACAGACGAACGAACTCACATTATCTTTTGCTGAACAATATTTATTGCCTTTTTGTTGTTGCAACTTCTGCATTGTCCTGAAAGCAGCATCACACAATAAAAATGCCTGTAAATGCCACAGTCATTTTATTGTCTGTAATCTAAAACTACATATTGGCAGATGTTTTAAAGAAATGTAACATAAACAGGCAAGAACAATCAGCATTTACTCCAGGTTGATATGTGGTTAGCTAAAATGACCAGGTCAAGGAAAGAAGTGTCGTCAGCATCTGAGTGCCTTTTGAACTTCCCTCTTCTTCTTGAAAATAAATCAATTAATACAAAATTGTAATTATTATGTATGTTCCCCATTCATTTTCCCATTGAGGTTTCTAGTCCAAACCAACAAGCTACAAGGTGAATCACATTACATGTGATAAATAAAGAAAATAATTAATAAACAACCGTATAACCTCTAATTCGAATCTATTTATATTATAATTTATCAATCCCTTTACATTATTATTATTATTATTATTATTATTATTATTATTATTAATATTATTAATATTATTATTATTACAGTAAGTACATCTGGAAAAAAGACCAGATGGGTTGTTTTATCGAATTCATATGAACGAGACGAACAAATCATCAGAATGATTGAATTGGTGACAGTGTCTCAGTGTAATGTGTCAAAAAAAAAAAGACATTTAATGAAAATTAATACAAATGTTTATTGATTAACTATAATTTTGAATAGATGTATTCTGTTTATCATATGACTTACCCACTAGATTTCTTGTTGCAACTGTAAATGTATCTGCTGTAATGTTTTTATCTCAGAATATGATTAAATATTTTTATACAGTATATATTTTCTAAGAAGTATTGTCAAAATTAAGTCAAGTTTATGTCTATAGCGCTTTTCACAACAGATATTGTCTCAAAGCAGCTTTACAGAATTTAACAGTCAAGGTGAATGATGTGTATTTATCCTGATGAGCAGCCGTGGTGAGTTAGATGTTATGAGGAAGAAACCTTGAGAGAAACCAGATGTCATTTGGGTAACACTGGAGAGTAAGAACTAACATGAGCACTGGAATGTAAGATTATGAGTAATGTTCTTTCTACAGTCTTATACAGTCATTTGTGGTTATAAAACTAGGAGCTACTGAGCATACAAATAAACACCTTAACATAATCCATTGGCCAAGTTTACTCAACACAACACATTTATTATGCCTTATAGATTCTTTGAGCATGACACACACACATCACCTTCATCTTTACATTTTAGTACAGTGTAGTACAGTGCAGTAAACATGTACTTTAGTGTATCACACGTCTGTAGTTTTACTGTATATGTACTTCACTATTATTGCCAGTTTAAAAGTTTTACTCCTTTTTATTGCAGTTGTACTTCAATTTACTGCAGATTTTATTGCTGTTCAACTTTATTGTACTATAGATGAATCTGGGTTTTAACTTCTTTTTATTGCAATTTCACAGTTGTACTTAATTTTACTGCAGTTATCCTTCTATACACTGCAGTTTTACTGCAGATGTACTTTAGTTTACTGTAGTAATACTGTAGTTATTTGTTTGTAAGGAAAAGAACAAAAAGAAAAAGAAAAAGTAAGAAGGAAAACAGACAGACAGACAGACAGACAGACAGACAGACAGACAGACAGACAGACAGATAGACAGACAGGCAGACAGACACACAGACACACAGACAGACAGACAGACAGACAGACAGACAGACAGACAGACAGACAGACAGACACTGGCAGATAGATGGGTGGATTCAGATAATGGGATCTTGTTAACACTGACACACAGTATGAGGAAGAGCTTATAAGGAGATCGTATAGACGTCCGAGCAGGAAGCGGTTTACCAGCCCGTGGTGTCACTGATAACAGCTCGATCCTCCCACAGTGTCAGCACTTTCTTTCACATTTTCAGCTCATTTCAATTCATTCAGATGTTATAGCTTCATATCATTATCCCTGTTATACGAGATTGTGACAGAAGATACCAGTGGAGTGGAGTGAGGTACTGAAGGGTGATGGATGTGTGTGTTTATGGGATGGCAGGTTGTTTAATCTGGTGTGTAGGAGGAGCATGAGCTCTGTTCTTGGCTTTTCTAGCAGCATTCAGATTTATTTCACTGCAGTCTGGTTGGTGTACTGATCGCATCTGCACGCATTATATAAATCCCCAAACAGGCAACCTGAAGCCAGAACATTTTAATACGTCCTGAGACTGTGAAGGAAACCAGCTGTGTGTGGTCCAGTCAGAGGCAGCAGAAGTCTAGATTTACTGCAATAAACTAGATTTACTAGGCTTCTTTCCATCCTTCCTTCCTTCCTTCCTTCCTTCCTTCCTTCCTTCCTTCCTTCCTTCCTTCCTTCCTTCCTTCCTTTCTTTCTTCCTTCCTTCCTTTATGCATTTCTTTCCTTCATGCATTTTCATCCTGCCTTCCTTCATTAATTTGCCTCCCTCTTTCCTTTCTTAATGCATTTGCATCCTTCATTTTCCTTCCATTCCTTCATACACTTGCATCCTACCTACCTTTGTTCCTTCCTTCCTTTGTGCATTTCTTCCTTCATGCATTTGCATCCTTTATTTTCCTTCCTTCCTTCCTTCCTTCCTTCCTTCCTTCCTTCCTTCCTTCCTTCCTTCCTTCCTTCCTTCCTTCCTCCCTCCCTCCCTCCCTCCCTCCCATTCCTCCCATTCCTCCTTCCTTCATACATTTGCATCCTTCCTTGTTTTCTTCCTTTCCTCCTTTCTTGCATCCTTCTTGCATTTGCATCCTTCCTTCATTCTTTCCTTCCTTCCTTCCTTCCTTCCTTCCTTCCTTCCTTCCTTCCTTCCTTCCTTCCTTCATGCATTTCCTTCCTACATTTTCTTCCTTCCTTTCTTCCTTCATGCATTTTTGTCCTTCCTTCTTTTCTTCCTTCTTTCCTTCCTTCCTTCCTTATTTCCTTCTTTTCTTCTTTTCCTTCCTTCCTTTCTTCCTTCCTTCCATTCCACTTTCCTTCTTGTTCTTTCCTTCTTTTCTTCTTTTCCTTCCTTCCTTCCTTCCTTCCTTCCTTCCTTCCTTCCTTCCTTCCTTCCTTCCTTCCTTCCTTCCTTCCTTCCTTCCTTCATGCATTTCCCTCCTATATTTTCTTCCTTCCTTTCTTCCTTCATGCATTTTTGTCCTTCCTTCTTTTCTTCCTTCTTTCCTTCCTTCCTTCCTTATTGCCTTCTTTTCCTTCCTTCCTTCCTTCCTTCCTTCCTTCCTTCCTTCCTTCCTTCCTTCCTTCATGCATGTGTATCCTTCATTCTTCTTTTCTTTTATTCATTTTTCTTTACTTTTGTCCTTCACTCATTTCTTTATGCATTTCTTTCCTGACTTCATGCTCTTGCATCTTTCCTTTTATTTTATATATTTTTTTACATTTGGACAGATAGATGAGCAGGTGTACAGGTGTTCTTAATAAAGTGGACAGTCAGTGTTGTATTACGAGTTCTTTGTGTTTTTATGTTAAATGTAAATTGAACAGCAGGGAGAAGAAAGTAATTGTGAGATTGTTTTTCATTCATTGCAGGAAAACACACACACACACACACACACACACACACACACACACACACACACGCACACACACACACACACACACACACACACACACACACACACACACACACACACACACACACACACACACACACACACAGATAGGACATGCAGCTGTGCTTCATGACTACATTTTTACTCTCACAATGCTTTTAATTAAACGCTAGAACAGACCGGAAACAAGTTATTTTCCAGCTGGATTATAAGATTATGTTTCTATGGCAACCATTTAAAGAGCTGGTTTTAAGTTTGGCTCAGGAGAACAGCCATATCTTTATATCTTTTGCTTTCTCTTTCCCTTTTTTCCCTTCTATTCTTCCTTTCTTATTTTATGCAATTGCCTAATTCGTTTCTTTCTACCTTCAGGCATATGCCTCCTTCCTTCCTTCATGCATTTCCTTCCTCCATATTTTCCTTTCCCTTCCTTCCTACCTTCCTTTATGCATTTCCTTCCCTTATGCGTATGCATCCATCCTTTTTTCCTTCCTTCCTTCCTTCCTTCCTTCCTTCCTTCCTTCCTTCCTTCCTTCCTTCCTTACTTCACTCATTAATTTCTTTCCTTCATGCATTGCATCTTTCATTTTACTTCCTTCCTCTCTTTTCCCCTCTCTCTCTCTCTCTCTCTCTCTCTCTCTCTCTCTCTCTCTCTCTCTCTCTCTCTCTCTCGCTCCCTTCCTTTATGCATTTGCACCCTTCCGTCATTCCTTCTTTCCTTTATACTTCCTTTCTTTCCTCCTTGCTTAATGCATTTTCATTCTTTATTCCATCCTTTCTTCCTTCTTTCCTCACATTTGCATCCTTACTTTCTCTTTTTTTTGTTGAAAACAAACTTCCCATTTTACAATCAGAATAATGAAAGATAAGTTGGTAGTTTTGTTATATTCTTGGTGAATCCACACAATCCTGCTGACGTCATTTTATGAGAAAACCTTGAGCCTCCTTGGGAGGAACCCGGAGCACTGATGTAATCGTGAAGAAAGAAAAAATAACCGATGTCTAGTACCTACATCAAGAGAGGAAAGCGAAGAACTACTCTTGATGTAAAAGCGACATCCGTTTGATTTCAAGCTGAAGAAACGGAGCGACGCAGTGACAGAATCACTTACAGCTCTTACAGCTGCACTGTGGTGCAGGGTGTCATGTGGGAGAAATGTTCAATTTGTGACCAATTTTGGCTCCGTGAGTCACATATGTCTGCCAGAACACTGCCACTCAAACCAGATTAGATTGTATTTCAGGCATTATATCAACCAGAACACACAGCTGGGTCTCTTTCAGCTCCGGTTGCATGTGATAGATGTGATAAATGTGATAAATCGCCTTGAGCTATTTTTCTAAATGCTGTGAAAACATTAAAACCCCTCAAGAATTTTCTATAACACACTCTTCCTTTAAATTTACAATTCTGCAGAATCACCGGTCATATAAAGAAAATAATTTACTTCAGGACACATACATGGTTAAAGTTTTTTTTTAATACCAACACTATACGGAATGAACAAAAGTTTGTGGACCTGACCATAAGATTGTGTGCTTTTTAAACATCCCATTTCACATTCATTCCCCTATTTGCTGTTATAATTCCCTCCACTCTTCTGGGAAGATGTTCCACTAGAATTTGGAGTGTAATTGTGTAGATTTGTGTGCAATTCATTCAGCTACAAGGGTGTGAGTAAAGTCAGGTAGTGATGTAGGTGAGGTGAGGAGGCCTGGAGTGCAGTCAGTGTTCACATTCATCCCAAAGGTGTTCAATAGGGTTGAGGTCAGAGGTCTATAGCAGGAGATCTTCTACTCCAACCTATGGAGCTGGCTTTGTGCCTACTTTGTGCCATGCTGAAACAGGTTTGGGTCTCCTAGTCCAAGTGAAGGGAAAATTGAATGAAATTACATCCAAAAACATTTTTTACAACTGTATGTTTTCATCTTTGTGGTAACACTTGGAGGTATCCAGTATCTACATTGTGTATGCTCTGATAGTGGTGCAGTAGGTCATGGACTAAGAATAGCACCAGCCTAAAAACACTGTTGGGACGGAATCTAATTAAAAATGCACACACAAAAAATTGTGTTTGTTTAAAGACTGTTAGTGGACCTGCACTACATCCTACTCAACCGCATGTCTATTAGTGTTTTATTCATTTCAGGATGAACAACAAAGAAAGCACAGTATATCATGTTCATGGCACAATCCCAAGTACAAAAAAATACATACAGTGGAACCCGGTTATCTCGACCTCGGTTAAATCGCCAACCCTATTAAGTCGACGTTTTTGAAGTGGAACCGCCAAATTCTTGCTTTGTCTAAGCATTTTTTAATCCTTTATGTCGATTTTTTATGTCGCCAAACCCTAATATCTCGATCACAAGGGGGGAAAAATTTGCCACTTAACGTCGGTTATGTCAGGAATCCCCCTGCCACGCCCTCTTCAGCGGCTGTCAAACCTCGGCATTCCCCGAAGCACCCTGCTTCTTCTCCCGTGTGGGCGAGCTCGTCGCAGTCATGCTGATCACACACACCTGACTCTCATTTACTCACTCATCCCATCTCCTATTCAAGACCCTCACCTCCACACACTCGCGGTCCGTTATTGTTTGTGCATGATCGTATGTGTTGGTTGATGGCGGTCTGTGTAATCGCGTATACGTATCCCGCTACGTACCCTTCTTCTCGGACTCCGCATTCTCTCAACGGCACCCCGGATTACCCCGATCCTGCTGTTTTCCATGTTCACGCTGTTTGCACCACGTTTATCCGTTGCTGCCCTGCGCTGCGCTTTCCATAGCGCGGATCCGTGGATTCTCTACACGAACTGTCTCTGCTTCACAGAACTTGGTGGACCGCGCTCCCGGAGTGCACCACTGGATATTATAAGTATTGGTGGATTATCTCCTGAGTATTCTCAATAAACTTTGTTTGCGTTTACTTCGGCTTCCGCCTCCTTATCCGCATTACAGGTTATCTCGATCCGCATGACCAATCAATCAAATCGTGGCAACGCTGTTGTGTAAAAAAACTCCAATAACACGTGCATGTACATTCTAATATAATAACGCACATCATGTACATAAAGAAATTTCAAGCACGTTAATATATTGCCGTCATATTGGTTTTCGTTTGTCTCAATCATCGGTTATCTCGATGCCCAAGGTCGGCGACATAACCGGGTTCCACTGTATAATGATAAATTGAATTTACTTATTTAATAAATTCATATCCAAACCGCCGAATGAACAGAGTAACAGAACTGTGCACATCACATGACCTGAAAAAAAAAAAGAAACAAAACAAGACTAATATTAATATTAATTCTTATTTTATATCAATTAATTATTATTATTATTTTGTAGTGTTTTAACAATTATTATATTACTGATTATTTATAATTTTAGCATGTAGGCATAAACCATGAACAAGACCAACAACCACAGATGAGGCAAGATCACGTGGATGGTGCCGAGACTTAGACCATGTCCACACTCATACGTTTCTATTTAAAAACATGTTTCTCTCTGTTTTGCCCTTCTGTCCAAGATGTTTTTACTCAACGAAAACATAGCTTTAAGAAAACGTTCTCTGAAGTGCGTAAATGAAAACAGCCATTTTCGATGACACATTTTCAGTCGTTGCCACAACGTTTCAAACAGCCGGGAAGTAAAATAAACAAAGGCGGACATGATGCAGGTGAAAGCGTCTTACATTTTGCTCACACGCTGTACAGGGACGTAGGTGTTTCAAATGTTTCAGCATGGATGAACAACTTTTGTGAAAAAGTATAGTGTGGACGAAGAGCATTTCTAAAAGGAAAACACTGTTTACATATTTATCTGAATTATCGTAGAACATTGTAACATATGTGCTGATCAGGGCTGACAAGTGATCAGTGTGATTTCACATGTGACTTGTGATATGTAAAGTGCATGGGCTGATGTAAGACAGACCTATGACTGGAGACATAATCCTGACAATCAGCATTTTGGATATGAAGTTGCCACCCTATTAAATAACAAATGCCAAACTATTTTCGTTTTTTAATGCCGCTCCAAAATAGGAGTTCCTTTAACAGCACATTATCAGGTGCTTTGTTTCCTTATACATCATTTAAGCCAGAAAGTACATTTGTACTTGGACAGGGAAAATAACCAGTAGTTTAAGTGTTTCAGGGAGAGGTAGGTCTTCACCCGTCATTTGAAGATGGTGTGACCAGTGCTGGGTGCTGGTCCAGTTTTCATTTTGTAAGCGAGCATCAGTGTTTGGAGTGTTTAGAGCAGCTACCGGGAAACCAGTGGAGAGAGTGTGTGAGAGGTAGTTTGGTAACAAATCTTGCTAAAACATTTAAAACGAAAGACATTTCCTGGAATGGAGAAGCTTCATTGTAAAGAAAAGTTACATCCTCCATTCTTTTAGTCTTCCTACTATTTATAAAAAGCTGCGTAATCATGGTGAGGGTTGCGGTCAAGCCTGAGGAGCCCATCAGGCTCTAGCACAATCTCATGGCACACATATTCATACTTCGATTAGGTCCACTATCTGGGATTTTGTGCAGTAGCATGAAGACACAGAGAACATTGAGGATTGCACCAAGGACCCTGAAGCACAAAAATAATGATAATATTAATATCTTTTGATCGTGGTGTTATAATGTTTCATATGATTATACGAGGTAAATCAGAGAACCGTATAATCCTGAAGCCAATGATTGCAGAAGAAAACCTGTAATCAAGCAACAACAAAACCAGCAGCAGCTGCAGAGCCTCAGGTCAGGAATGAGAAAAACCCAGCATCTGCATGTATCATAAACCCTGGTGGTATCGACCCACTGTCTCACAGACACACCAATTCACCCTGCCCTCACTTCTCTACCTTAAACCACCAGCACTGCACTCTCGAAGCTGATAATCACATCTCCTGAGGTCTGCTTTTTATCTCGGTGTGCCAGTGTGTACCAAGCACAAGCTCCTGCACTCTTTAATTGTTACGGCTGAGAGATTACACAGTGCCAGGAGAAGGAAATGCTGTGTGTGTGTGGATGTGTGGAATTCAGAGATTTAAGAGGTATATCATTAAGAGCCTGTGTTTATTTTTGCCCATAGAATCGCTTGTTTTTATTTCTAGAACAAACGATTTGACACAACATAAACCCCATTTCCTGTGAGATTGGACAACAGAAGTTTTGCTGAAGGAAAATAAAAATACATTCGACACCAATTTGCTGCCCTGAGGGGAAAAAAAATCTTTATACTAGCAGGAATCCATGTTAATCCAAATAGCTGTAGCGAGGCAGGGCTTTATGCAGATCAGTGAGTGGGTCCTTAAGTGCTTTGTCCATATATGAACAAAAGTCATGACCTGTGAACATTTTTCAGTAGACATTTAGTTGTTGTGTTAAGTTAGCTCATGTCAGCTAGCAAATAATTCTGTATTAACCAATAATGATTTACAGACATAAAACATACATTTATAAATCCTGTCAGGTTTACTCATGTAAGCCAACTAACAATAATGATTTACACATATTTACAGACATAAAACATTTATAAGTTATGGCTAACTAACCAACTACCCAATTGGTGTTAGCAGTAAAGACTATAAAGATTAGGAATATGTTAGAAATCATGTCGTGTAAGTAAACTAACTAGTGTTAGCATTATAGATCTGCTTCTTCTTCTTTTTTCGGCTTCTCCTATTAGGGGGTGCCACAGCGGACCATCCGTCTCCGTACCCCCCTGTCCTCTACATCTGCCTCTTTCACACCAACTACCTGCATGTCTTTCCTTCATCACATCCATAAACCTCCTCCTTGGTCTTCCTCTTTTCCTCCTTCCTGGTGGCTCCATCCTCAGCATTCTCCTACTGATAAATGTCCCATGTTCCTCCTCTGCACATGTCCAAACCATCTCAATCTCACCTCCTTCACATTGTCTCCAAAACGTCCTACATGCTCTGTCCCTCTAATAAACTTATTAGCAGTAAAAATCATAATTTATGTTTATGTTAATTTATGATATTTTATGTCAAAACTGATTGTGGATTAAATTCAAAGAGAGGTAAAACAAACAATAAACAAAAAAAACGGCTCGGTAATCAACAGTAAACTGAAGAACACAGTTCTGACTTTATATCTCACAATTATCATATCTCACAATTCTGATCAAAACGTGAGTTAACTCGTGACAATCATGCGATTAATCGCGATTAAATATTTTAATCGATTGACAGCCTTAATATTAATATGATGTGAGGTCCAGGTACCAGCGTGACAATAAAACAGAAAGTAGTAATGGCTACTTTTTACTTAAGTACATTTCAGGGCCCAAACCTCTTTACTTTAACTTGAGTAAAAAATTCCACTGGTAATAGTGGTTGCTTTATAGAGGGCCGGTTTCTTGTTTGCATTATGGCTTTTTTTAAAATAACATTTTGGTGTCTAAATTTGCCAAACAGGACTGTTACTATTTCTATTCTTTTTTTATCCAGATGATGTTAATTTTTTTTGCTACATGTTCCAGTACAGTGTTGGAACTGAAGTAAGTGAGAAATCCCCAAAGCAAACCCACCAATCCTCCACTCTCATTTCATCTCCATGCCTGGCCGACAGTAACACCTATTTTTATACACTAAAAACACTGAGACCAGCCTTTTGGATACCTTCAGATACGATTGGCAAGCTAAAGAAAAGCCTGATGAATGAAAAATAAAAGCTGGATAAAAGAGAAAAATCAGGGCCATTAACGAGCATTTATTTCCACCACATCTATAAATAAACATGGAGAAGTGTTATTTATGCACCAGAAGAACTGCATAAAAGGAGAAGAAGTCAGCACTGAAGGTCTTGGCTCAGTGTGTTTAATATTATATAGTGTTCTTTGGAGAGTGTTTCACACAGCATGAATACAGAACCCAAGGTGATGCTAGCTAAAACATCCAGATGGATCATAAAACAGCATAATCATGTGTTCTAAAATAATCTGAGACAAATCCTAATCTACATTTAGTAAAACCAGTGGCGGGCCGTGCATTTGGTTCCTGGGCCTTCAGTGGGCCTTCAGTAGCCGACTTAATCCACCTCT
The DNA here is from genome assembly GCF_946808225.1 of Silurus aristotelis. Lineage (NCBI taxonomy): Eukaryota > Metazoa > Chordata > Actinopteri > Siluriformes > Siluridae > Silurus > Silurus aristotelis. Next base: position 7,239,214 of record NC_139574.1, read on the forward strand.
TAATATCACCACTATCACTTCACAATTATAGAAACCGTCAATACAATACAACAACGCAATATAACAACACGTGGCATTACAGAGAGAGAGGCATTTCACATATGGAGGGTGAAAACCATTTTACTAAAACAAGAAACCCAGTTAAGACTCCAACCCTCTACACTACAACCGCAACTGTGCACCTACATCATCTGGAGCAGTTCAGAATCAATATTTGTCTAATAACATGACAAAAACATAAAATACAACTTACTCACCAGAGATGCAGACTCATAATTTCCTCAGAGGCTGTAATCCAGTGGTACCGCTCGTATTCACTGGTCTGGAAGTGGTGAACAAACCCTTTCCCGGGCTGAGACAAGCTAGCTAGCTTCAGGGTTAGCCAACCTCCTTACGATGTCTAGATTTTTCTTCATAATCTATTTTTAAGTATATCCGAGACCAAATCAATTTCTTTTCCCCATAATATATATATATATATATATATACACATTTATGAAAATGTTTTGTCTTCTCTCAGAAACTGTAACTGTATGTTACTATGGTTAATGTTTATCATCAGCACATTCAATTACAACAGAATGGTGATTAAACTGACAGGAGCTACCCATGTACAGTTTACACTGTCACCTTTTAGACGATCAGAATCGAGGATTTAGACTTGCCAATGTTACCTGAACTACATGTACAGTTAAGTGAAAATATTTTCTTTGCATGTTCCAGCTTTGAATAACCAGAAATCAGTATCCCTGAATAGAAGCCTATGAGAACAGAAGTATCTTTTTTAGGCCACAGGATTTATCCATATAAAATTCATCTCTGATGACAAGCGATGTCTCTGATATAGATGCCATCTCCTCTGATCCACATTTCCTTTTATCTCCTCCATTTGAAAGAAAAATAACTTATCTGAACTTTAAGAAGTCAATTCAAAATGCCAGACTGAGACTTAATACTGCTCCTTACCTTAAAATTTTGTAATGTATATCTGAGAATCTTCATGAAGATATGGTTTGGAGTGGAAGATATTGAGATAATAATGTGTGTGTGTGTGTGTGTGTGTGTGTGTGTGTGTGTGTGTGTGTGTGTGTGTGTGTGTGTGTGTGTGTGTCTGTATATGTTTAATAGCAGCTTTTCAGTTGAGCTTCACAGCCATTACAGAGCAATGAGTCTATATAACATTGATTGCAGTAGACATCCATCTAGAGATCCATCTCACAGTCATTATCAGCACCATGGAGACTGATTACCCATCTCTCTCTCTCAGTGTGTTTTTTCCTACTCCAGAAAAGACTAAAAAAAAAAAAGGGTTTACAAAGGGCAAAGGAGAGCGTTGTAATTTCTCAGTGTCTGTTTTATGGACGAATCAAGCCTGAGCTCATTGATTTTAGCGCTGGCAAGCACAAGTAACAAGGAAGGCGAGCTGTGTAAAATGGTAGATTAAAGTCACATCATGTGTAAAGGCAGTGAGGGAACACAGACTGGGTAGTAAAATCACCAGGATAGATTGCACAATTGATTTGTGCGTTGTTCTAAGAATGTCTGATTGTAATTCTGTCAGCTCTTGGAAGGTGTTTGAGCTTAATCCGTGAATAGGCCCTTCATCTTTACTGAGCAAATGTCAAAATCCACAAAGCTAATGAGGTGAAATTAAACATGTCCAGCACAAGCAGCATGGGAAAGCACTTTTGTTATTCGTATGGTGGAAATTTCCTTCATGGCCTTTAAAGTGTGAAAAGTGTATTCACTGCTGAAAAATCCATCTTAGCTTTCATTCACATTAGCAACAGTGGCAGGATTAAGAACAAATACAAAGCCGCTACACATCACATGACCTAGTCACATGTTGCTGACAACTCACACCTGCTTCTTGTCATCACAGATTAGCAAATGTTTTAAAGCCTCGTCCTGCATGTTTAGGTGACGCTATTGTTTCTTTATTCACTGCTGCTTGTATTACCTGACAAGGAGATGAATAGATTTGAGGAATAATTGTAGAAGCTATGTATCGCTTCTAAATCCAAGTATGTAAAACATAAAAAAATTCACTAATCAGCATAAAAATAGTTTGATTTAAATGCTAAGCTTTAAATTAGCTTTGCTGATGAAATTAGCAAAGCTAACAATTTATTGCCCTCTTCCTCTTCTTCTTCTTCTTCTTCTTCTTCTTCTTTTTCTTCTTTCGGCTGCTCCCATTAGGGGTCGCCACAGCGGATCATCCGTCTCCATACCACCCTGTTCTCTACATCTGCCTCTTTCACACCAACTACCTGCATGTCTTCCCTCACCACATCCATGAACCTCCTCCTTGGCCTTCCTCTTTTCCTCCTACCTGGTGGCTCCATCTTCAGCATTTTTCTGCCAATATAATTCATGTCCCTTCTCTGCACATGTCCAAACCATCTCAATCTCGCCTCCCTCACCTTGTCACCAAAACATCCTACATGTGCTGTCCCTCTAATAAACTCATTTCTAATCTTGTCCATCCTCGTCACTCCCAACGAAAACCTTAACATCTTCAGCTCTGCTACCTCCAGCTCCACCTCCTGTCTTTTACTCAATGCCACTGTCTCTAATCCATACAACATCGCAGGTCTCACCACAGCCCTATAAACTTTCCCTTTCATTCTTGCAGATACCCTACTATCACAAATCACTCCTGATACTCTTCTCCACCCACTCCACCCTGCCTGCACTCTTTTCTTTACTTCTCTAACACACTCTCCATTACTTTGCACTGTTGACCCCAGGTACCTGAACTCCTCCACCTTCTCCACCTCTTCTCCCTGCAACCGCATCACTCCACTGCCCTCCCTCTCATTCACACACATGTACTCTGTCTTACTCCTACTGACTTTCATTCACCTTCTCTCCAGCGCATATCTCCACCTCTCCAGGCTCTTCTCAACCTGCTCCCTACTCTCACCACAAATCACAATATCATCTGCAAACATCATAGTCCGGGGAGACTCCTGTCTGACCTCGTCTGTCAACCTGTCCATCACCACTGCAAACAGGAAAGGGTTTAGGGCCGATCCTTGATGCAGTCCAACCTTCACCCTGAACCAGTCTGTCGTACCTACTGCACACTTCACTGCCGTCACACTGTCCTCATACATGTCCTGCACCACCCTCACATACTTCTCTGACACACCTGACTTCCTCATACAATACCACAACTCCTCTCTCGGCACCCTGTCGTACGCTTTCTCTAAATCCACAAATACACAATGCAGCTCCTTCTGTCCTTCTCTATACTTCTCCATCAACATCCTCAAAGCAAATAGGGCATCTGTGGTGCTCTTCCTCGGCATGAAACCATACTGTTGCTCACAGATGGTCACCTCTTCTCTCAGCCTGGCTTCCACTACTCTTTCCCATAACTTCATGGTGTGACTGATCAACTTAATTCCCCTGTAGTTACTGCAGGTCTGCACATCTCCCTTATGTTTAAAGATCGGTACCAGCACACTCCTTCTCCATTCCTCAGGCATCCTCTCCCCTTCCAGAATCCTGTTAAACAATCTGGTTAAAAACTCCACTGCCATCTCTCCTAAACATCTCCACGCTTCTACCGGTATGTCATCTGGTCCAACCGACTTTCCATTCTTCATCCTCTTAATCGCTGCTCTCACTTCCTCCTTACTAATCCTATCTACATCCTGCTTCACCAACTCCACATCCTCCAACCTTCTCTCTCTCTGATTTTTCTCATTCATCAGCTGCTCAAAATACTCCCTCCATCTTCTCAACACACTCTCCTCATTAGTCAACACATTTCCCTCTCCATCCTTTATTGCTCTAACTTGCAGTACATCCTTCCCAGCTCGGTCCCTCTGCCTGGCCAATCGGTACAAATCCTTTTCTCCTTCCTTAGTGTCCAACCTCTTATACAGCTCCTCATATGCCTTTTCCTTGGCTTTCGCCACATCCCTTTTAACCTGCTGCCGCATCTCCTTGTACTCCTGCCTACTTTTCTCATCACTCTGTCGATCCCACTTCTGTTTTGCCAACCTCTTTCCCCTAATGCTCTCCTGCACTTCCTCATTCCACCACCACGTCTCCTTGTCTTGCTTTCTATTTCCAGATGTCACACCAAGTACTTTTCTAGCTGCCTCCCTCATCACTCCTGCAGTAGTTGCCCAATCATCCGGGACCTCTTCACCACCACCAAGCCCCTGTCTGACCTCTTCCCTGAACCTCACACTACACTCTTCCTCCTTCAGTTTCCACCATCTTATTCTTCTTTCAATCCTTACTTTCCTCCTCTTCTTCTTCGCCTCCAAAACCATCCTACAGACCACTATCCGATGCTGTCTAGCTACCCTGTCCCCCGCCAACACCTTACAGTCTCCAATCTCCTTCAGGTTGCATCTTCTACACAGAACATAATCCACCTGTGTGCACCTTCCTCCACTCTTATACGTCACCCTATGATCCTCCTTCTTCTTAAAATACGTTTTCACCACTGCCATTTCCATCCTTTTAGCAAAATCTACCACCATCTGCCCTTCCACATTCCTCTCCTTAAAACCATACCTACCCATCACCGCCTCATCACCTCTGTTCCCTTCACCTACATGCCCATTAAAGTCTGCCCCAATCACCAATCGTTCTTTTCTAGGTACACCATCTACCACTTCATCTAATTCACTCCAGAATCTTTCCTTCTCCTCCATCTCACAGCCAACTTGTGGAGCATTGGCACTGATGACACTGATGACATCCCTTCAACCTCCACCTTCACGATCATCACCCTATCAGAAACTCTCTTCACCTCCACTACACTCTTACTGTACTCTTCCTTCAGAATCACCCCTACACCATTTCTCTTTCCATCCACACCATGATAAAACAGTTTAAACCCACCTCCAATGTTCCTGGCCTTACTCCCTTTCCACTTGGTCTCCTGAACACACAGCATATCTACCTTTCTCCTCTCCATCATATCAGCTACCTCTCTCCCTTTACCCGTCATAGTACCAACATTTAAAGTACCAACCCGAACCTCTACTCTCCTACACTGCTCCTTTTCCTGCCGTCTCTGTAGACGTCTTCCTCCTCTCCTTCTCCTCCTTCGGCCAACAGTATCCCAATTTCCACCGGTACCCTGTCGGCTAACGATACCTGTGGCGGTCGTTGTTAACCCGGGCCTTGACCGATCCGGTATGAAATTCTCATTTGTGATCCGCATATTTGATTTGGCACATGTTTTACGCTGGATGCCCTTCCTAACGCAACCCTCCCCATTTACCCGGGCTTGGGACCGGCACTAAGAGTACACTGGCTTGTGCCCCCCTAATGGCTGGGTTTAACAATTTATTGTCCTCATTGTTCCTTAATGCTGTTTTCCCTCTGCCTGTTACTAGTGTTATTGCTGTCACCTGTGTTTTATTTCCTTGTGTACATGTAAGGGGTCTGTTTGTTTTTTGTGTTGCTGGGTGTTTAGTGGTGTGAAGGCCATCCTCTCAACACTTGTTCTTGCCTTTTGAGTGATTTAAAACCTTGTTTTTTTCTCTTTGTTTACTTCACTGAGGAGATATTTTTACATTGTGGATTTTGCCTTTTTATTTTGTTTTATTTTTATTGACTGAACTTTGTAGACAGCCTGTGCTAAACACTTTGACTTCATCTTTGCAATCTGGTTCACTACCTATCCTGATTTTAATATCAACCAGTCAATAGTAATGTAATCTGATCACAAACCAACCTGATTAGGCTTAATTTACTCCGACAGGAAGCTTTCCTCATAAACTTTGACATTAACTCCAGGCCTCCTCACCTCACCTACATCAGTACGTGACTTCAATAGTGACACAAGTGAACATTACAGCACAGAGAAATTATTTTGTCACATATCTCAGTAATTTTGTTGGGGTCAGAGATGACCCAGGGCCCTAGGAGTATAGATGGCTAATGGCCTTGCCCAAGAGTGTCAGTTTGGCACTCTATATATATATATATATATATATATATATATATATATATATATATAGAGAGAGAGAGAGAGAGAGAGAGAGAGAGAGAGAGAGAGAGAGAGAGAGCACTTAACCTGACTGTGAAAAAAACACAGACTGATAAATCAGATATAACATTTGTGCAATTCTACATAAAATTGTGCAAAATAAATGTACTGTGCTTTTTGTTTGTAAGAAAATAATGTTTTTATGATTTGTAATACATTTTGTTAACTATAATCGCCTTGAGACTGATTGATTTTTTTTTTGTTTCCCCTGAACACCAATGTTTATTTATTTGGATCCTTGTGTGCAATGCCAAAAGCAGATTAAAGAGAAAATACACATTATTGCTTTAATGAAAAATATTCATGATTTTATATAATATATAAAACCATCTCTCTTTACCCAGGACTAGTTTCCAGAAAATACTTGTTCGGGTTTTTTAATTTAATATAATGTAGAAATATTTATTAGAATTTACAGCTTGCTTACAGAAAATGTATTCAGCTCTTTTAGAGCATTACAAATCCCAAACAAAAATAACTGATGAGATAAACTGGCTTAATATAGGAGTGTATATATACCTGTGGTTGTTCATTCTTCTTTATTCTCTAGTTGTGTGTCTGCACATTTACATTTTCAGCGTCTGCAGATGTCCTCATCCAGCACCAAACACCTGAGAAAAAGATTGTGCTTCCCAGTCCACATTTGCTGTTATAAGAACCTCCACTCTTCTGGGAAGATGTTCCACTAGATTTTAGAGTGTGATTGTGTAGATTTTGCTCATTCAATAATGGTGTTAGTGAAGTCAGGTAGTGATGTAGCTGAGGTGAGGAGGCCTGGGGTGCAGTCACATTCATCCCAATAGGGTTGAGGTCAGAGCTCTACTTATGTTCTTCCACTCCAACCCGTTTCCAGCATATCTTTGTGGAGTTCACTTTGTGTGCAGGGGCATTGTTTGGAACAGATTTGGGTCTTCTGGTTTATGTGACGGAAAAAATTTCATGCACTGCATCCAAAGACGTCCTGTACAATTGTGCACCTTCAACTTTGTGGTAACATTTTGAAGAAGAACCACAAATGGCTGAAAATGTCAGGTGTCTGAATGCTTTACTGAAACCAGTTAGAAGTGATTTAACCTGAAGGCTTGTTTTAAAGACAGCCAGAGGAAGTTCATTCACCTCCTTAGTACAACGACAGAGAACTATGTTAATCAATGTCTTTCTTGTTTCTCGAGCAGCGGGGGGTCGAGTCAAGCTATGACAGAGGCTTGAAAGAGAGCGTGGTGCTGAACGGGGTTTGAGAAGTGCCTTCAGGTAGATAGAAGATGGTCTGAGTTTATCTTTGTATTCAAGAATCAGTGTTTTTCATCAGGTGCCCAGAGAAGGGAGCATTGTGCAGATCTGGGAGAACATAATGAGATCTCTGGCGAGATAAACTGCAATAGAAAAAAATCTAGAGAGATATGAGATATTTCTATCATGTGAAAAAAATGAATTTGACCGTGTTATATCCTGAACCAGCACTTGTGTGTAAACATATGAAATAAAAACTGATTAAAAAAAATATATCCCAATAAAACTTTCAATGAAAAATCATAGGTAAATAAGCAAATCAGGTCAAAAAAAAAATAGGAATATAAATAGAAGTGAAGTCATATGAAAAAAATCGATTGGAATACAATTGTGTAAAAATAAAACGTTTAGTGAAAAATCATATGAAACAAACAGATTAAGTGGACATTTTTTTTTTACCACAATTAAACATCCAATTAAAAATAATCAGAAAATTAGCAAATCGGTTTTGAAAAAAGGAATATGGGAAAAAAATTCGAGCGAAATTAAAATTGTGTGGGAAACAAAATGGTGGAAACTCATACGAGGAACAAAAATAAAAACTGATGTCAAAATATACAAATGAATTGAAAAAATCTAATGGAAAAAATAAATTAGGTAAAACAAATCACAATCAATCAGCTAAATAAAATGTGAAAAATTCAAAATCAAATTAAAATGTTCAGAAAGTCTTTGCTTTTAGTAGCATTGATTGCTGTGCTAAATGACCGCCTTCTTCTGCGAGTTCACATCCATCAAACATCAGGCTTGTCCCTTTATTTCTTTTGAAGTGTCCAAGAAAAAAAGTGTTTGAACTAAGCTGTGATTGCTTTATCCTCATCACTGCCCTCATCAGTACTGTTTTCAGATGGTCAACAGAGTGTGAGCACCTACATAGTGAGAGTCAGGCAGTGGGAATGTATGAGAGTGTGAGCAGATTTCTCTCAATTGATGCTACTCAGCTATAACTAGACTTCAGATTGGCACAGTTGAAAGTAAAGTTCTACCGTCATTATTTACAGATGCCCTTATCCAGGTCTTGGGCCCCTGAGCAAGGCCCTTAATCCTCATTGCTTCAGGGGTGCTGTATCAAGGCTGACCCCAGCTCCTATCATCGCTCACTGGGACAAACAAAGAAAGAATTTTACTGTGCTATAAAGAACACGTGACAAGTATAAAGCACCTTTCTTGGGGAAGTGGTAGCTCATTGGTGGTGAGATTTAAACTCGCGATCAGACCTTCTGATCAGAAGTCTAACATCTTAACCGATGAGCTACCCATTCTCCATTCTGACCAACAAACAGAGCAGAAGCGTCCCCAATAAAGCACAGAAATGGATGAAAGACCCCATTTGGCAGCTGTGAGCATGTTTACAAGAGTTTCCATGGTGACGAGTCCAATGGTGTTGTCCAGACAGGTAATCCGATGCGAGTTAGCTGTAGTTCCAGCTACAGGAGGCATATGATGCGCTGACCATATCAGCATTCAGGGCTAATGCTGTTACAAAGAAGAGACATCTGTTCGACTAAACAGAGCCTGCAGGCCTTTAAAAGTAATTTCACATTATAAACTAGTGCTCTATGACCTTTAGCCTGGGTGAAAGTATTAGATTACACACACACACACACACACACACACACACACACACACACACACACACACACACACACAAGATACAATGTAGGAAAAAATATCTTACAGTCTCATTATTTTCATTGCACAGGATATAACATAGACATAAATGAAAATGTGGTAATGACCAGGGAAGGAAACAAAGCAATTTTCTTCCACATTGATATTTCATTAAACTTTAGTTCAATTCAGTTTTATTTGTATAACACTTCGTACAATGGACGTTGTCCCCAAGCAGCTTTACAAAAATAAATAGATTAAAAACATCAATTTTGATGCAATCAATTAGTACCGTAGTTAATGAGAGGACTAGTGGCTATAGTGGGAAGGAAAAACTATATGCTATTAGAAACATTAAGAGGAAATAGAGTTAACATCCAATGCCTATTCATTACAATTCCATCATTATCAACTAAAAATGTTTTCATGAATTACAGAATGAAATCCATCCTCATGATTCTTGAGTTCAACCCTCCACAGCAACCTCATGGAGCTGTGCTTATACCTTATAACTTTAACTAGATAGCAGATGGACACTTAGAACTTCCGTGTCCAGTGATTCATCCTGATGCTGTACCTCAGGATGGGGTTCTCTTCAATCGGAGATGCACTGTACAGCTGGAGATGGTTCCACTTTATCAGCCTATAGATCCATGAAGTTAGTAAACAACTCAAGAACATTCCTGAACAATGATGGAATTGCCAGTTGGAGTTTAGGATGATTATGGATTCCCTTTTGAGACTGGTTCCTCTCAAGGTTTCTTCCTCATAAAATCTCAGGGACTTCTTACTTGCCACAGATGGCACTGAATCGCTCGTTAGGGATAAACGTACGATTATACAGAACAAACTTATAGGCAATAAACTTATACACATATTTTATACAACTCTATTACCACTGTAATTATAAATGCAAAGCTGTAAAGCTGAATTATGACTGTTGAAAGCACTCTACAAATCAAAACTAATTGAAAAGAGTGCAATGCTGTTCATGGCCATCACCATTTTAACCCCAAGATGCTTTAGCACACCATCCACTCTAATCACAATCCAAATTCATCAAATATAACCCTCCTCAGCAACCTCATGGTAAGAGAAATGTGGATTATTAGGCATCCTTGTTGTTATGTGATAGTTATGGACACTGTACAGTGTGCAATCCGGTTCGTGTTAGTATATGTCCCGCAATATCACACCCTTGTACTATATTATTATACAATTATATTAATTTGGGTTTTGGAGGATCAGAATTCTTGCTCATTTGGAACGGGATTATATACTTATTTCACTCGATCAAATATAAAATTAATTTATAACCTTTTATGGTTATTTTATGGATTTTTTTTATATTCTGTTTCTGTCTATGGTAACATAAACCTACCATAAAAATTCTAGACTGTTCCTTTCTTTGTAATGGGGGTAAACTCTCAAAATCAGCAGTAGAACAAATAATTATTTCCCCCACTGTATGTAATCATGTCTGTATTCATCTGTCTTGTTCAGTCCAGCATTACTGTGCGGTACCTGTATGTTAAAGGAGGGAGGTCGTAGCTTAGTAAGGCAGGGTGTCCAATCTTTTTGGGTGGATATAGGTTTTATTCCAACCAAGCAAGTCCACACCAAACACAATCTGTTTAAATCTCATTCTTTTCATTGTCAGTGAAGTGTACACCTTCGTTCATTTCATTCCTTGGAATGAAACCTGCACCCACATTGTGCCCTTGGTGGAAAAGATTGGACAATCATGTTTAAAAATTTTTTACTTTGTATATCTGAAGGTCATGAGTTCAAATCATAGCCATACCAAGCAGAGCAAGGCTCTTTAGCCAATTTACATTTATAGCATTTGGTAGACACCCTTATCCAGAGCGACTTACATTTATCTCATTCATACAGTTATGGGGTTAAGGGTCTTGCTAAGGGGGCCATGAGTGGCAGCTTGGTGTGGCTGGGATTTAAATCTCTTGATCTTTGGATGCAAAGTCCAGTGCCTTAACCATGAAGCTACCACCTTTGGAAAAGGGCATCTGTCAAATGCCTTCAATGTAAATGTGTACTGTTGGTTTTCTGTACACCAGGAACAAATTCCTCGTATGATACCTGGCCAATAAAATGGATTGATTCTGAAGTAGAAACTTAAGATGGCAAGAGGATTGAACATGAGTGAAAGATCATATAAGATGACTTGAAAATGAGACATTCCTGTGCCTGAGAAGAGAAGAAGCAAAGCAGTGCTTGGATATTATCACTATGACAGATGAGGAGCTGCAGTAAGATGTTCCTGTAAAATGCAAATTGTCCTCGCGCTCTCCATCCCTCTGTCTCTCTGGACACAAAAATATTAAAATTGTAATGATGGTGAACATGCGTTCAGCATACTCTCTGGTGGCTGCTATGACGATGCGTAAAGCATAAAGGCGAACATGTATTTTGTAAATATCTACATAGTTTTAACCTCATTATTTCCTGACTTTCTGGACAGCATGTATTTTGCATATAATGTATGAGAAGTGGCTGCAAGGTCACCTAATAAAAGCATGGGCAGAGGAACATGCAGGAAACTGGATCACACATTCATAACCAAACACAGAATTACATGCAGTGAAATTTTATTAATGACTAGTATGTGAAATAAACTGCAATTAAAAAATTTAATATAATAAAAAATTATAAAAAATTGAGTTCAGGAATAAAACCATACAGCTACATTAAAAAAAAGAATTGTAAAATTATTTCAGTGAAATAAAAACAAATAAAATAGAGATGGAAATAATTAACTTTAATAAAATTTAATAAAAGAAACCCAGAAACAGTGTGATGTCATGATTTGTGCATTTTACTTCATTACCTCATTGTTAATGCGTTTTGTTTTTATGCATGTGAATGTCTCACGTGCCTGTACAGGCAGTCTCAAACATTTAGATCTTCCAGCACCTCATCATTTGCCAGAGTGGTTCGATTCAATCACGGCTCCATAAGGTTGCTGAGGAGCCATTAGATTTCTGAGGAGGCTTAACCTCAAGAACAATGAGGATTGATTTGGACTGTAATGTAACAATGATGGAATTGTAATGAATATACTGTACATTCTGTGTTGAGGATGATGGCTTCCCTTTTTGAGTCTTGTTCCTCTCAATGTTTCTTCCTCTACCTTCTCAGGAATTTTTTACTCTTCCTTTCCTTCATGGTTGCCACTTTCACACTCACTAGAGATGAACTTATAGAGACTAATTAACGATGTTAATTCAGGAAATTCAGTTCAATCCAGTTTTATTCGTAGCGCTTTTACCAATGGATATTGTCCCAAAGTAGCTTTACAGTGATAGAGGTTATAACGTTTGAATGTCCAAATTTAGTGCTTATAAGTTTGTTCCTTATAAGTATATAGTTTGTCCATGGTATCTGTGGCAACCATGAAGTAAAGGAAGAGTAAAAACTTCCTGAGATGGTAGAGGAAGGAACCTTGGGAGGAACCAGACTCAAAAAGGAAACCCATCATCCTCAAAAGCGAATTCATTACAGGAGCCCTCAATTTATAAATTTTTTAAATTTATAGTTGCAATTTATTTATTTCTGTAAAGCTGTTTTGTGACAATCTTCATTATTAAAAGCTCTATACAAATAAAATCAAACTGAGCTGAATTTTCATCATGCGGTGTGCTAATGCGCAGCAGCTGAGATGATGAAATTAATAATTAATGGTATGATGGCATTAATGCCACGAGCAATCACAATTATTCATTAGTCTAGCTGTGAAGAACTCAGCCATTCAGTGCAATTTCAATTTCTGCACTTTTGTATTTTCCAGCGAAGGTAAAGGATGCTGTTGCCATGGCTACTCATCAGGGATAAATACACACCGTTCACCTTAACTCTTAAATTCTGTAAAGCAGCTTTGAGACAATGTCTGTTGTGAAAAGCACTTATAGAAATAAACTTGACTTGACTTGTTAATTAGTTGTTTTTCTTTGCTGGCCAGGAAACATTTAAATGCTTTATGTTACCAATGTTATTTGTCCATTCGTGTCTCAGATCACCTCTGAAGATGCCTTGAGTGATCATATTGTGATGCATCATCGAGACACACTCGTACTTTATATTTACAATCGGGTTACACAGAGAAATAACTAAATAAATTGCGACTATGTATTCTATAAATGTATAAATTAACCTTAATAATGATGGAACTGTAATGAATGGACATCCAATGACACCCAGATGAGGACAGGTTCTCTTTTGGAGTCCGGTTCCTCTCAAGGTTTCTTCCTCATACCATCTCAGGGAGTTTTTCCTTGAAATTGTCACCACTGGCTCACTCATTAGGGATTAAATTATAGGAACTTATCGATAATGCTAGAATCTCAATTCAATTTGGTTTTATTTGTACTACATTTTTAACAGTGGACATTTTCCCAATCAGGTGACACAGAACACATGTTAATACCATGTGTGGAAGGAAGCACCAGACTTCAGACACCATCTCCATCTTGCAAACGAATCACTTGTTTCATGAGCACACATTACATGTGAGTCTGATATAAGCACACATCTGATTCACACTTTACTACTCTGAAACAAGTGATGTTACTCGGATTTGTTGAGGTGAGTGTGTGTTTGTATTATACTCACCTGGAGGATACAGACTTTTCTTTCTTTTAATTACAGAGTCTGTCTGATTAACTACATTTGGTATGTGTGTGTGTGTGTGTGTGTGTGTGTGTGTGTGTGTGTGTGTGTGTGTGTGTGTGTGTGTTAGACAGAAATGGTCCGTTAATTATTTTTAACGAGTAATAAAGCACAGAGGTAATGATGACATTAAAGTTTTACTGCAGTTGCTACTCTGACGCTATAATTCTAATCACATGACTAGAGAGAGAGAGAGAGAGAGAGAGAGAGAGAGAGAGAGAGAGAGAGATCGCCCACTTAAAAAGATGAGAGAGGCCTGTAATTTTCATCATAGGTACAACTATGAGAGACAAAATGAAAAAAAATAATCGAGAAAATCAGATTGTCTGATTTTTAAAGAATTTATTTGCAAATTATGGTGGAAAATAAGTATTTGGTCAATAACAAAAGTTCATCTCAATACTTTGTTATTTACCCTTTGTTGGCAATGACAGATAAAACGTTTGCTGTAAGTCTCCACGAGGTTTTGGTCCATTCCTTCATGCAGATCTCTTCTAGAGCAGTGATGTTTTAGGGCTGTCGCTGGGCAACACGGATTTTCAACTCCTTTCAAAGATTTTCTATGGGGTTGAGATCTGGAGACTGGCTAGGCCACTCCAGGACCTTGAAATGCTTCTTACAAAGCCGCTCCTTCGTTGCCCGGGCGGTGTGTTTGGGATCATTGTCATGCTGAAAGACCCAGCAACGTTTCATCTTCAGAGCTCTTGCTGATGGAAGGAGGTTTTCACTCAAAACCTCACGATACATGGCCCCATTCATTCTTTCCTTTACACGGATAGGTCATCCTGGTCCCTTTGCAGAAAAACAGCCCCAAAGCATGATGTTTCCACCCCCATGCTTCACAGTAGGTATGGTGTTCTTTGGATGCAACTCAGCATTCTTTCTCCTCCAAACATGACAAGTTGAGTTTTTACCAAAAAGTTCTATTTTGGTTTCATCTGACCATATGACATTCTCCCCATCCTCTTCTGGATCATCCAAATGCTCTCCAGCAAACTTCAGACGGGCCCGGACATGTACTGGCTTAAGCAGGGGGACATGTCTGGCACTGCAGGATTTGAGTCCCTGGCGGCGTAGTGTGTTACTGATGTTAGCCTTTGTTACTTTGGTCCCAGCTCTCTGCAGGTCATTTACTAGGTCCCCCTGTGTGGTTCTGGGATCTTTGCTCACCGTTCTTTTGATCATTTGGACCCCACGGTGTGAGATCTTGCGTGGAGCCCCAGATCAAGGGAGATTATCAGTGGTCTTGTATGTCTTCCATTTTCTAATAATTGCTCCCACAGTTGATTTCTTCACACCAAGCTGCTAAGTGCCTTGTGCAGGTCTACAATTTTGTTTCTGGTGTCCTTTGACAGGTCTTTGGTCTTGGTGATAGTGGAGTTTGGAGTCTGACTGTTTGAGGTCGTGGACAGGTGTCTTTTATACTGATAACGAGTTTAAACAGGTGCCATTAATACAGGTAACAAGTGGAGGACAGATGAGCCTCTTAAAGAAGTTACAGGTCTGTGAGAGCCAGAAATCTTGCTTTTTTGTAGGTGACCAAATACTTATTTTCCACCATCATTTGCAAATAAATTTTTTAAAAATCAAACAATGTGATTTTCTGGATAATTTTTTCTCATTTTGTCTCATAGTTGAAGTGTACCTATGATGAATATTACAGGCCTCACATCTTTTTAAGTGGGAAAACTTGCACAATTGGTGGCTGACTAAATACTTTTTTGCCCCACTGTATATAGAAAATTATAAAATATGATTATCTATCTATCTATCTATCTATCTATCTATCTATCTATCTATCTATCTATCTATCTATCTATCTATCTATCTATCTATCTATCTATCTATCTATCTATCTATCTAGCCCTTTACTCTATCTATTTCTTTGTCTGTATGTCATTTTGTCTTTAATTATTTGTATAATGTCATTCACATTTGTATATATTCATCCATCCATTCATCTACAGCATTTTAATCTTTGTCTGTTTTTGCCTGTCTCCCTCTCTCTCCCTTTCTACTGCCGCCCCTTCCTCGATCTTTTTCCCTATACCTTTATATTTATCTCTCTTCCTCCTCAGTAGTGAGTCTACGAGCTGAAAGTTTTGTTCTGGCCAAAAATATAAAACATTTTTAAAGTAAACTTCATTAAACATATGATTTAGTTGGAAACAGCCTCCAAGTCTTTTCTTCATTTTCACACCAGGAGGGCTTTATGTTATGTTAGAATATGCAATTTTTTTTGTTACTTCAGAGTAAAAGAAAATGACTCATCTGACCTAGTAAGGGGAAAAAAAGCCATCAGATGTGACGTTGGTTTGCGCCATTTGTGGCGTAAAAAAGAAATCATGCTCCTGTTTGGCAATGTTTCTCTCCGAGGGTGAGCTTGGCACCGTCATTGTCTTGCAGAGCTGTCCACGAAAAAGTGTGTGTGTGTGTGTGTGTGTGTGTGTGTGTGTGTGTGTGTGTGTGTGTGTGTGTGTGTGTGTGTGTGTGTGTGTGAAGACAAAGTATCCGGTGGCGTATCCTTTAAAACAGTTGAGTAGGCAGCAGATCCAATATGAAACAGATTTTAGTGATAAAACCAGCCAGTCCTTCAGTCCGTCTTTATTTTGTAGAAGTAAACAGACAGAACAGCATGTACAGTATGAGTTTATTAGCCGTTACTTCTTATAAGTAAGATAATTGGATGTGGAGGTTCGCATCACTGCACACTGGAGTGTTTAATGCATCGTCACCGACCTTGGAACGCTCCAAAAACACAATAATGACCCTTATTTGCGGAGTCAGTATCAGATTAAAAGTGATACTGTTTAAAGTGCTGTAAGTGCACAAAGTGAAACAGAGACCTGACCGGAAAGAATCAGGAGCAACTGGTGTGTAGAAAATAATTAATAGAGAGCGCACGAGATACGTGCTCTCTGTATCATCTGGATATTGACACTGCCTTCCACGAGTGGGCGAAAAGAAAACAGTTTGCGCTCTCTAACAGGGCAGAGTATAATTTACCATCTAAATCAACATAGTAAAATCTACAACAGGTAACGCTTAAGAATAAGAGGCAGTTAGGAGGATAGACCATTTGATAGAGGATCTATCTATCTATCTATCTATCTATCTATCTATCTATCTATCTATCTGTCTGTCTGTCTGTCTGTCTGTCTGTCTGTCTGTCTGTCTGTCTGTCTGTCTGTCTGTCTGTCTGAAGATAAAGAAATCACCTTTTAGGATGACAACTCTTCATCTGGGTGTTACCGAATGTCCATTCATTATAGTACATTATTGATTGAGTTCTGGCCTGCTTTTGGATGATGTTTTCTTCTATTGGAGGTCACTCTGTGCAGCTGGGGATGGTTTCTCATCAACGGCCTGGAGATCCATGAAATTACAGAGTAAGAACAGGATTTGGATTTGGACTGTACTTAATGTCAACAGTCTGCTACACTGACTCAGGAATACAGTTTGCATCACCATCACTGCACATCTTAACATTGTTTATCTGTAATAAAAAGACATTCAGTGCAACCCAGATGAGGATGGGATCCCTCTTGAGTCTGGTTCCTCACAAGGTATCTTCTTTATGCCATCTCGGGGAGTTTTTCCTTCACCACAGTCGCCACAGGCTCACTAATTAGGGACAAACTTACACTTATAAAGAACATATTATTTATTCTTTATCAACACATTATCTGTGTAAAGCTGCTTTAAGACAATGTTTATTGTTAAAAGCGCAATACAAATAAAAATGAATTGAATTGAAATGATGTGGCCTTCTGCTGTTGTATTTCCTTTACCTCAAACGTTGTTGTATTTTGTGTTCTGAGACGCTTTTCATTTCTCCATGGATGTTGATTGATTATTTGGGTTACTTTCTGGCAGCTCCAGCCAGTCTGATCATTCTCTCCTCTGATCACTCTCAGCAACAAGGTGTTTAAGTCTGCAGATCCTTTACAGACAGGATGTTTTTTTATACCATCCTGTGTAAACTCTACAGATTGTTCTGTTTAATTCAGTACTGAAAATGTAGCGGTTTCTGCAATACTTTGCTCAGCCTGCCTGCTGCCAAACACCATGCCACAGTTAAAGCCACAGAGATCACACTTTTCTCCTCTATTCTAATGGATGGTGAGTGTATATGATAAATCTGTAGGTAGAGCTGATGCATGTCTATAGATAATAATTCTTCTTCCTGTTTCGGCTGCTCCCATTAGGTCCCCACAGCGGATCATCCATCTCCATACCACACTTTCTTCTACATCTACCTTTAAAAAAATAATGTGATCACAATCAAAATAAATAAAAAAGTCCTACACATGCACAGTACCTCTAATAAACTCATTTCTAATCCTGTCCTTTGTCGTCACTCCCAACGAAAACCTCAACATCTTCAGCTCTGCTACCTCCAGCTCCACCTCCTGTCTTTTATTTAATGCCACTGTCTCTAAACCAGACAACATCTCAGGTTTCACCACAGTCTTATAAACTTTCCCTTTTACTCTTGCAGACACTCTTCTATCACGAATCACTCCTGCTATCACTCTTCTCCACTGCAATCTTTTCTCTACTTCTCTAACATGTATATACTGCAGAGGTGGGAAGTAACGGAGTACAAATACTTCGTTACTGTACTTAAGTAGATTTTTCTGGTATCAGTACTTTACTCCACAGTTGTTTTTAGACAACTTTTTACTTTTACTCATTACATTTTTACACAAGTATCTGTACTTTTTACTTCTTACATTTTCAAAACCGGCTCGTTACTTTACTTTTAATCCATTGATTTGGTAAAATATATATATTTTTTATTTTCACTGCGTGCCGATTTCAGCCGAACAACCGATTTCCTGTCACTGCGCGTCTTTTTCAATCCGCTGGTGTATAAAGTCCTGACTCTCACTCACCACAGATGTAGATTAGTTTACGAAGCTAAGGATCAGCAGGCAGAAGGCAGTAAGACGTTTGGGGTTAACGTGGATGAGACAGAGGGAGTCAGTGATGTAAACATGACTGAGAACAGACACATTCATGATCATCATCATCTTTTCTCTGCTTGTGTTCTATATGCGGATGTTCAGCCTGGATACATTCATTCGGTAACAACATTTTTAATTTTGTATTAATATATGTATATTTGGCTGTTAAAATTATTGTAAACGGCACTAAATGGTTTTAACGCGCTATCAATTCAGCATTTCTGTTTTTACCATTTTTATAAAAAATGTAAATACATAAATAAATATCTAAATATAAAAGAGGCGAAATTAAAACCTTCGGAAAAAATACATTTATCCACGACGTCCTTTCTTTACTTAGATATAAAATAAATTATTAAACTCCAGATAAAAATATTTTTAATCAGTAAACTTTTGTTTTATTTTTGCGCCAGGTCTCAAATCAAACACCAAATCCGCCATGTTTTACACAATTTACCCTCTAGGTGGCGTTTTGTGGGTTTTTCCCTCATAATGGCGACACAAACTACTTTTTACTTAAGTACATGTCAGAGCCAAGACTTCTTTACTTTCACTTGAGTAAAAAAGTTTCATCTGTACTTCAACTTTTACCCGAGTATTTTTTAACATGAGTATCAGTACTTCTACTTAAGTAAAGGATGTGTGTACTTTTGCCACCTCTGATATACAGTGAGGGGAAATAATTATTTGATCCCCTGCTGATTTGGTAAATTTACCCCCTTACAAAGAAATTAACAGTCAATAATTCTTATGGTGGGTTTATTTTAACAGAAAGAGAGAATATGAAAGAATCCATAAACAAACATTAAAGAAAAGATTATAAATTAATTTGTATTTGATCGAGTGAAATAAGTATTTAATCCCATACAAAATCAGCAAGAATTCTGAGTCTTACTGTTCCTGTAGGAAAGTGCTCCTAATATCAACTCATTGTGTATAAAAGACACCAGTCACAGAATCAACATCTTCTATTCAAACCTCTCGACCACCATGAGCAAGACCAAAGAGCTGACAAAGGACGTCAGGGCCAAGACTGTAGACCTGCACAAGTCTGGGATGTACCACCAGACAATCAGATTGTTGACTTGGCCGTTTGTTTTTGGTCATTATCATGCTGGAAGACCATCCACCACACATCTAGAGTGTGCTGGCTGAGGCCAGAAGGTTCTCATCCAAGATTCTACAGTGCATGGCCTCGTTCATGTGGAGAAGTCTTCCTGTACTCTTAGCAGAGAAACAGTCCCAAAGCAGAAAGTTTTTCTCCTTCATATTTGACAGTGGATATGGTGCTCTTGGGTTCATATTCAGCATTTCTCTGCCTCCAAACACGGCGAGTCGAGTTGTTAGAGAAAGAGCTCAATTTTGGTCTCATCTGACCACAACATTCTCCCAAGCCTTCTCTGAGTCATTCAGGTCTTCATTGGCAAACTTCAGACAGGTCTGCTCATGTGCATTCTTGAGCAGAGGGACCTTGGTGTGTTACCAATGGTACTCTCAGTGACTGTAGTCCCAGCTCCCTTGAGGTCATTACCAAGCTCCTCCAGTGTAATTATGGACTGATCCCTCACCTTTCTTAAAATCATCCTTACCCCCTGAGGTGAGATTTTGCATGGAGTTCCAGAGCGAGGGTGATTGACTTATCTTGTATTTCTTCCATTTCTGATTTATCACCCCAACAGTGGTCTCTTTTTCACCAAGCTTTGCACTGATGTTCTTGTAGCCAATTCCAGACTTCTGCAGGTCTACAATCTTGTCCCTGATGTCCTTTGACAGCTCTTTGGTCTTGTTTATGGTGGTGGAGAGGTTTAAATGGAAGAGGTTGATTTAATTTATATATGATATTAATTTTTCTTTTTTTTATGTTCTCTCTCTCTGTTAAAATAAACCCACCATAAGAATTCATGACTGTTAATTATTTTGTAAGGGGGTAAATTTACAAAATCAGTAGGGGATCAAATAATTATTTCCCCCACTGTGGATAAATATTAAACAATAATAATAGGAAAAACAAAAGGAAAAGTTTTTTATAGACCAATCAAGACATTTTGTGGACAAAAAGGTTTTGGGAAACCTGACTTTTCCAAGCCATATGTTGTTCCTCCCCAAACTGTTACCACAAAGTTGAAGGCACAAAAGTTAGAGGATTTCTTTGGATGCAATAACATAAAATGTTTTCTTTACATGTTGACTCAATCCTGTTTCAGCATGACAATACCCCTGTGCACAAAGTGAGTTCCATGAAGATCTCCTGCTATAGAACTCTGACCTTAAACCCTACTTAAAGGTGAATCTTACACAAATCTTCACAAGCACACCTCAAAATTTAGTGGAACATCTTCTCAGAAGGGTGGAGGATATTATTAGATTCAGTTTATATTATATTTAACTTTATTGTAATTGATCAAAGTACATGTAGAGAGCCAATCAAATGCAGTTAACATATAAACAGAAGTGCATAAGTGGCCTATTTACAATAGATAAGAGTAGATAAATAGTGTATGAGGTCCATATATACAGGGATGAGGGTGAATAATGTACAGAAGGTGCAGTAGGTAATAATATATGGTATTATGGTAATATACAATATACTGTGCAAAGATGATGAAGATCATAATATAGAAGATAATATACTCAAATTACATGATATAGTTATGTATAATGTATTATGTATGAATGCATGTATGATGCGGAATATACATAAATTAGAAATATGGGTGGAATGTACAGTAGTGCAAATGTGAGTGAAGGACGGAGCATCTTATGCTCGATATGAAGCAGCACAGCGCTTGTTTAAAGCCTGTCTCTTCTTCTCATGAGCACTAGACTGTAATTACTTTTTATTCATGTCGCTGCAATGCACATCGAACCCCCCTGAAAAACGTCACACGCTTTCAGCATCAAAGCTCATCAGGAATGACTCACTGCTTATCTCTGTTGCTCGTCTGTTTGTTTTCCTCATTCGTCTCTTCTTTCTATCGCCTGTAGAGGATCAACTGCATGACTCCCTGCCTTCCCTTCAACATGGCCGGCAACAAAAACAGCCCTATTTGCATACGCTCAAGACACAACGGGGGTAGAAATCAGAGCATGAAGGTGTCAGTGGAGGTTAAGATATGAATTTTTTGCATTTCTGCTACTATGTCACACGATTGTATAGGATTTCTTTGGATGCGGTATAATAAAATGTTGCATTTACTTGAACTTGGTAACCCAAACCTCTTCCTGCATGGCAATGCCCCTTTGCACAAAGCGAGCTCCATGAAGATGTGCTTTACATGGGTTGGAGTGAAAAAACCTGAGTGACCTGCTATAGAGCTCTGATATCAACCCTGATATCAACACTGACTGTACTCCAGGCCTCCTCATCTTACCTACATCAGTTCCTGACTTTACTAACACCCTTGTGGCTGATAAACAGACATTCCCACAAGCACACTCCAATATCTAGTGGAACATCTTCCCAGAAGAGTGAAGGGAATTATAAAAGTAGGTGTCCGCAAACTTTTGAAAATATAGTGTATCACTATTGAGGAAGATTACAACAATGCTATAAAAATCCTTCACTGTTCTCCGATCAGCCATAACATTAAAACCACTGACAGCTGAAGTCAATAGCAGTGATTATCTTGTTACAGTGGCGCTTGTCAAGGAATATCCCAGGCAGCAAGTGTACAGGTTCTCATAGCTGATTTAGGAAACTGTCAGGTCTCAGCAAATCTGTCGACTCTAATTCCCAGCAAACACTACAGCCTTTAAACATGGCCACCATGGACTCTATTCCCTTCTGTCTAGAGTGCTCTTATTCACCACATTGCCTGTGTTTCATTTGACACACACCCAAAATAAAAGTGTTTATTCATGATGTTGTGAAGTCTACACTCGGTTCTTTTCATTTGGACCTCTGACGATACCAAGCTGCTTCTATTGTTTTTGCCTAGGGTAATATTGACCTGTTTTGTTTGACTTTTCCAGCCAAATGTGGTTTTTCCCCAAACTGTTACCACAAAGTTGAAGGCACATAATTGTATAGATGTGGATGTGGTCGCATTCAATTTGAATTAGGAGACCCAAACCTGTTCCAGCATGACACTGCCTCCTGTGCACAAAGCCAGTTTCATGAAGATATGCTTTGCATGGGATGGATTGGAAGATCTCCCACTATAGATCTCTGACCACCTCAACTGTATGAACATGATGAATATGAACGCTGACTGCACCCCAGGCCTCCTCACCTCACCTACATCACTACCTGACTTTAAGAACGCTCTTGTGGCTGAATCAGTACACATTTTATTTATAATTCCTTATAAGCAGCTTCCGGTGCAATGCGATACAATTCACCATTACGATGCCATGGAAAAAATATGATGTTATGCAATTCAATATGGTAGAAATAGTTCACTTTTATTTCTTTGGTTCGGACATGTAGAAACAATCTACATGAAAAATACTGGTCACAGATTATTGGTCATTTTGTAAATAATAAAAGTATTGCGCATCTACATTATATCTACTGATATAAATAAATAGTTTTGTTACAAATGCAAATATGTTAAAATTGATGCATCACATCGTTACTTTTATGCCGATTTACTGATGTGAATCACTATGAAATCACTTAGTACTGGTTGCCATATAACTTTTATTGCTGAATATTGCAACTTGCTTTGAAAACAAATTAGCAGACACGCTACTGTCTTCAGTCCCATCCATAGTCACATCACCGTCATTTTAAAGTTCAACTTTTCTCTGCTTTGTCACGAAGTTGCCAGATCTTGTTAAAAATGAGCGGTCTCTGGTGAGTTTTCTTAGTGTGAGTCAGTATGCGTGTGCACAAAGCTTAAGAAAGAGACTATTTTTATCAGTCTTTATATAGGCATATTACTGCTTAGTGTTATTTTAGACTATGATGTTTGCGGATGATATTGTGATTTGTGGTGAGAGTAGTTGAGAAGATCCTGGAGAGGTGGAGATATGCGCTGGAGAGAAGGGGAATGAAAGTCAGTAGGAGTAAGACAGAGTACATGTGTGTGAATGAGAGGGAGGGCAGTGGAGTGATGCGGTTGCAGGGAGAAGAGGTGGAGAAGGTGGAGGAGTTCAGGTACCTGGGTTCAACAGTGCAAAGTAATGGAGAGTGTGTTAGAGAAGTAAAGAAAAGAGTGCAGGCAGGGTGGAGTGGGTGGAGAAGAGTGATAGCAGGAGTGATTTGTGATAGAAGAGTATCTGTGAGAGTGAAAGGGAAAGTTTATAGGACTGTGGTGAGACCTGCGATGTTGTATGGTTTAGAGACAGTGGCATTGAGTAAAAGACAGGAGGTGGAGCTGGAGGTAGCAGAGCTGAAGATGATGGGATATTTGTTGGGAGTGACGACGAAGGACAGGATTAGAAATGAGTTTATTAGAGGGACAGTGCATGTAGGACGCTTTGGAGACGAGGTGAGGGAGGCTCGATTGTGATGGTTTGGACATGTGCAGAGGAGGGATATGGGGTATATCGGTAGGAGAATGCTAAAGATGGAGACACCAGGAAGGAGGAAAAGAGGAAGATCAAAAAGAAGGTTTATGGATGTGGTGAGGGAAGACATGCAGGTAGTTGATTTGAAAGAGGCAGATGTAGAGGACGGGGGGGATATGGAGATAGATGATCTCCTGTGGCGCCCCCTAATGGGAGAAGCCAAAAGATAAAGAAGAAGAAGAAGACTGCTCTGTGTTATTTAGTATTTTTCCTCTCGGCAGGCAGAAACTTTAGTGAATAACATGAAGGTGGAAATTATTGCTCAGTATTGCGAGATGTGTGCTAATCCTTCCTCCGTGGAAAAAAAAAAATCAGAATGGCGAATGAATGTATGCTCAAGATTCAAGGTTCGAGGATGTACAGTCTGTTACACCATACAACAAAATTCTTACTCTGTGACTTTTCCAGGCTGACTGTAAGGTAATTTATGGAAATAAAGAAAACGGTTAAAAACACAAAACATAAATTAGAAATGTTCATCGTTAATTTAGTGCAATTGCAAGAAATAGACGTGTGTGCATGTATCAAGTGTTCAAGTGTGCAATGTAACATTGTAAAGGTTGTAAACCTGTTCTAGCATGACAATGCCTGTGCATGTAGCGCGATCAATGAAGATATGCTTTACATGGGTTGGAGTGGAAGATCTTGAGTGGCCTGCTATAGATCTCTGACCTCAACCCTACTGAACATCTATGAGCACTTTTTTTCTCAGCCACCAGTTCCTTCTCCATCCAGACAGAAACATCAGTTAACATGGCTGTACTGGCTGAACAATGTACATTTCTTCTTACTAGATCAGTTTGTAGCAGCATCAGCTATGGATTACTTAACATACATACAGTGTACTTAAGTACGTCCATGTTGGCAACATGAAGGCATCCATGTTTCTTTTTTTTCAGATTGAACATTGAGCTCAGGATTAAACCCACTGCACCACCAGGCAGCCTCGTGTTATTTCTAGAACTCTTAGTATATCTGTTGTTTTAGCTGTAGTTTATTTTAAGACCATAACAAAAGTGTCTGCAAAAAAGCGTCTGCAAAATGGCAGAAAAGTAAATATAACCGTCCAACATGCGTAATTATTTATGGAAGTATCTTCTCGAAATCTTGATCCTGCATCTCAAAGGATAAAGATAACCCAGTGTTTTAGCTGGAGGTTAGCATGTGATGAATGCTGGAAATAAAAGCGTGACACCGTCAACTCTCTTTTTTACATACGCACAGATACCAATCTGCTTTAGCCTGATGTATTATCGATTTATCGAGTTTTGTACTTTCCTACACCCACGCCGTCTCATCTGAACGCTTGGTACCTCCTTTTCCTTACCGCTCTTTATTCGTTTCTTTTTCCGGAAAAGCTAATCAACTGAAACTCTGGACTGCTGGAGGTCAGAGATTCAACATACATTTATCTTGAAGTTTTAAAAATGTGGAACTTCGAAATGTGATTTTAATAATGCGTTTACATTTTCATATATTCATGTATATTTTTATGACGGGGTAAAACTATGATATATAAATATTACAGCTATCAATCGATCAAAATATTGAATTGCGATTGATTGTTGTCAGGGTTTTAATACACTAATGAATTGTAACAGATGTTATAAATATAATAATTTTACTCAAAATCTCTTCTTTTGTTATTAATTATTTTAGATTTATTTCATAATTTTACATTTTGGAAATTATTCTTTTAATATTAATTTCCTCTGCGATATCATGTTTCTATAGTTACATGTTAATAATTTTTTTTTGTGGCTCCTTTAAGGATTATGTCCCGGTTCCGGTTGCTTTCCCTCAGTTGGCGGTAAGTGCGGCTGCGGAGAAGGTCAACGCAGAAATTCTCTGGGAAGGTCATGGACTGAAGTTTTTCTATTAATTAGTTCTTTTTATTCGTTCAGAATAAAAAAGGGCCCAGAGGAGTCTTTGGTTGCTGTAGCATAAAATTATGCCTTCACTTGAACTAGAAGACCCAAACCTGTTCCACAAAGACATTGCCCTTGGACCCTTGTACCCAAATTCCGCACCATGAACATATGCTTTACATTGTTTGGAGTGGAAGATCTACTGCTATAGACCTCTAACCTCAATCCTACTAAACACTTTTGGGATGACTGGACCCCAGGCCTCCTCACCTCACCTACATCATTACCTGATGCTTACTAAAACCCTTGTGGCTGAACACTCAAAAGTCTAGTGGAACATCTACCCAGAAGAGTGGAGTGGAGCAATCAAACAAACAAAAACACAAAATAAATCCCACAAGATAAAAAAAAACTGAGCAAGTGCAATAACAACACTAAGGGACAAAAAAAAACGAAAGAGCAGGCGTTTAGTAATCGTTCACTCTAAAACCTTTTATAAAAGTGAAACGGGTTCAGCCTTTTAAAAAGAAGTCCCCAGGTGATGTTTGAACGGCCCACACACCAGAAAATATCAAAGCTGTTTGCGCTGCCATCGTGAGGAGCCCTCGCCGCTCCGTTCCACAACATGCATCATCATCACTGTTGTAGCAGCCCTTGGCACTAATAAATGAACGGAGAGTCTCCATACGGGTGAAGATTATTCACGTCTTCAGTTCACGAGTCGTACTTTTCAACATGAACCATCATCATCACCAACGAAACCACAGTGAAACCTTAAATTAAAGTATACATATAATCAAAATGTAAACAAACAACATAATTAAAAGATCATGAACTCAACAGAGTGATAAAAGCACATAATCTCAGATTTCACAGTAAAACTAAAACATACCTCATACCAGACGTGCAAAACATCTCAAACTCTGCTAACTTTAAAAATCCAGTACTGCGTTTCAAAAATAAAGGGTTACAAAAATGGGATCCATGGAGCAGACAGGACACGATCATGAGGTCCTAACTGGAAATGACACCAAAATTTGCACAATCACCAGTCTTATAAACCGTGAATGCTCGTTGTGCACCACTCCACTGCTCCATTATAACTAATGGCAACTGTCCAAACAATTGCAGATGCCCCAGGATCGCACTCCTAGTTCCACCCTGTACAATGGGTTTTTACTGTGAATGAGAATCAGGTACAGAAAGTCATACTAAAGTAACCAGTATAGAAATTTATTAGAATCTGGATGCTGATGCCCTAATGGTCCATAATGGTGTCCAGTAGATACACTATATAAACAAAAGTATCGAGACACCTGACCTTTCCTGCCATATGTGTTTTTTCTCCAAACTATCTCAAAGCTGGTGGCACACAATTATATGGAATGTCTTTTCATGCGGTTGAATACAATTTTGCTCAAATTAAAATTCCTGTAGGGGTTGATGTTGGCCTTCAAATCAGAAGGTTCAAATCCCACCACCACTAAGCTACGACTGCTAGGTTCTTGAGCAAGGCCCTTCACCCCTGTACGAATGAGATCATTGTAAGTCACTTTGGATAAGGGGTTCTGCCAACTGCCGTAAATGTAATAAAAGCATTTTTTTATAAATAAAACATCACTATTACTATTATTTATTACAAGTGAATGAGCTGTTGCTATAGAAACCATACCATGTCAGAATGATACCATTAATATTGACGCCTTCAACAATATGAGCTTCATTCATGAGCCTTATAAATAGCTACACCAGTGTACAGCATCGAAAATACTATCTAATGATTTCTAGTGGTGTCTGTAGATTTCCTCTGCAGCAGGAGTATAAAATAACGAGATGAAGACGGTTGCCTCTGGAGAACAGCGGGTTTAATGTAGCATCTCAGACAGCGTGTTCAACAGACAGCTTGAGGAACGCCTACTAATCCCCACCTTTTTCCCCTTGTGGAACATTCACGCGGCCTCGGCTCGTAGCACATTACCTGGTGGCATTGTTACAAACTGCAGCATGTTTCTAACCTCCCCGGATTCTCCCCATCCCCCAGCTGAACGTGAATAATTGAAGCTCTCTACAGCAGAAGCAGCAGCAGCAGCAGCAGCAACTGTTTGCATCCATTTACAACTTCAAGCTGCTTCTTCTTCTTCTTGAGAATGCTGTGGTTGTGTACAGATCTATGGATTGTGGTCTGCTAGGCTTCTAATGCAATCCGAGGAATGTTTCGCGATTCTAAAACATGACCCCGTGCACGTGGTCAGATGAATCGTGGATGCACCAGATGGACCATATGCCTCGTTTCTTAGAGATGCTGCTGACCATCAAGACTTTATATACCGATTATTACATTAGTGTCCAGCGCTTCTTCTTCCTGCCACACACACTACAGTCGTGCTTTAGATAGATAGATAGATAGATAGATAGATAGATAGATAGATAGATAGATAGATAGATAGATAGATAGATAGATAGATAGATAGATAGATAGATAGATAGATAGATAGATAGAAATGTATAGTCATTGCATTGTGTATATATATATATATATATATATATATATATATATATATATATATATATATATATATATATATATATATATATATATAGCGACGAGATAGTCGATCTACATATCAAATATCTGTCACAAATAATTGTGTCACTTTCTAAATATTAAAAGTATAGCACAGCTACTAATAATTACGTATGTAAATGATTTTTTTTTTTACCAATGCAAGTATGTTAAAAATTATGCATCGCGATACAAATACAAAAAAATGCCAACTTTTATGCTGATGCACTGCTTATTTTACATTTATATACAATTATAATCATCCACATATTTATAGAATGTACAAAGTGGAGCAGAGCTGCTTGATGATTACTGGCAGTAGAATCAGAAAAGCATCAGCAGAAAAGCATCAGTGAGCCATTAGTCTCCTAGTGGTGTCCAAGCTGTTTATATGATGTCCATCATGTCTTTCTCTTGCGTACACAAATGATGCATCCGCTTACCAATAATATTTGTGTTATAGTTTTTTTGTCTATTACTAAGTATTTTTTTATAATGAATAAACAATGCACAATAAACAATGCACATCATGTCTTTCTTTTACAAATTTTCACACATTTTCTTTTAAATTAGAGACTCTCTGTGGAGATAAGGATGGTTTCACATGAACAACTCGAACATCCATGAAGTTACTGAAGTACACAAGAACTTTGAGGATGGATTTAGACTGCAATTAATATCAAAAGTCTGCAAAAATGGACCAGGCCTGCATTTAAGCGCTAATCAATAAACAGCAGTGAGGGAACAAGGATGAAACTGACACCCAGATGAAGATGGCTTTCTTTTTGTGTCTGGTTTCTCTCAAGGTTTCAAGGAAATTTGACGCTTTGAGAGTAAAAATTATAATTTTTATGGCACTTTTAAGAAAGTGAATCAAAATTATTTGGTGCAGAATCTGTCAATAGGTTGACTTTTTTTTTTGTAGATCATTTATATAATGAATTACAGGTCTATATAGTGTTTATCCCATCTTTCTCTCACACTTACTTTCTGATCAATCTGAGACAGATCATCCTGATTGGTTCACCTCAAAGAGCCGGTTCGAGGATCCGACACGACCAGGAGCAAATCCTTTAACCCTCAACTGCTTAGTTGTAAGTCTCTCTGGATTACAGCATGAATGGCATGTGACATCAAATCAAGTTTTTGCTTATGACAGCATTGAGTTCACAAACAAACAAAACAAATAAAACTCATAAAACTGAGTCGGCTCTTCCGGCTCACCTAATAAAGTCGGTTTATTGATCCGACTCTTTAAAAAAAAAAGACAAATCACATTCAAATGCCTGCATTGCGAATTTATTAAACAAAACAGAACAAGACAAAAAGGACAAAAAGCTCTGTAGTAATTTAACTGGTTTGAATGGTTTATTGAGTAAAAACTAGATTGTAGTACTAATGTCCAACTGAATCATTCATATGTGTGTCATCTGAATCATTCATCTTCCACGTGGACTTGCAGCTGTAACAGCTAACTGGGGTTCATTTTATAGCATGTGCTGCCATCTAGTGGACATAGTGTTTACTTTTATTTTCTACAATTATTTTCTACAAAATGTTTGGAATCACCTAGTTTTTTTCTGCTTTTATTTCACAATACAACAAGACAACGAGCGGAAGCGGAAGTGTTGTTTAAAGAGCAAACAGTTGTCTGGAGTGATATTTATCATGGAATGACCTGCCCAGTCATCGCACCTAAATCCTATTGAACTGCTCTGGGATGACCTGGATCACAAGAAAGAAACCTCCAACTAGTGAAGATCTTTGAAAAGTTTTACAAGAGGCACAGCAAAGTATTTCAGATAAATGTTTGGAGAAAATATAAATTCTTGTTCTTTAATCACTAATAATAATACAGTCTTGACAAAAGGTTGTGAACACCTGAACATAAGATTGTTCTTTTTGAACATCCCATTTAAAATGTTGTGCCCATTACCTATTATAATAACCTCCATTCTTCTGAGATGATGTTCCACTATATTTTGTGGAGATTTGTGCTCATTCAGACACAAGGTGTTAGTAAAGTCAGGTACTGATGTTGATGAGGTCAGGAGGCCTGAGGAGCAGTCAGCGTTATATTCATGTTCAATAGGGTTGAGGTCAGAGCTGTATAGCAGAAGATCTTTCCCTCCAACCCATGCAAAGCATATCTTCATAGAGCTTGTGCACAGTAGCCTTAACAAACAGATTTGTTGGATTCTCAGTCCTGAAAATGTTTTGATGGAAAACTTCCTACTACTCATCCTATTGAAAACTTTGCAGAGAAGCACGGGGGTGGTAGCATCATGTTCTGGAGCTGCTTCTCCTTTTGCAGGTCTCTGGTCAGGGTTGAGGATTAGCTACATGACTCAAACTGTGAGTGCTGTTACGTGTATGTTCTGTGTTTTACAGTTTCTTTCATAATTCATTTGTTTGTAATTTTAAGTTTTATGTATTTATTTGAGGTACGATTATATTGTAAATGTGAAGAAAACAAGCCTTGAAAATGCACCGCTTTAATGGAAATGATGAGAGAATCCGTCGTCCTCCAATGGACCTGATGGTGAGAGGAAACCTCACGATACTTCCATCTTGTACAATTTTAATGGACCCAACCTGAGCCTGTGCTGCTGTGAAGAGAACGACATAAACTCTGGTCTTGACACGATCCGAACACGGCTTGAGGACTGATAAATGACAGCGAGCATCAGAGAAAGGAATTCAATACATTTATCTACAATTTATTTTACAGTAATGTACATTTAAGTACAATTCATATTGAACCTCAGTATTAATGCTGATAAGATGAAATATAAACATCTGACTGTTTAAAAAGAGCAAACTTCAAAATAAAATACTCAAAAATGTGACCAGACCTTCAGCTTGAGAAATATTTTAAAAAACTATCTTAATTAAGGAATAAGTAGGAACGCAGTTACGCTTTAACCCGGGACATCATTCAGATCATACAGATTACATGTGGTGGATGCGCTGGTGATCTGTGAACTGTTTGAGGTTTTGCAGGTTGTCCCACCAGGTGAACAGGAAGGTGTTAGCGATGAGGCTGAACCACGGCGTGATCTGCACTTCGCCTCTCTCCGCCTGCTCCAGCAGCTCCTTCAGCTCTTCTTTCGAGACATAGCAGTGGCTTTTGACCTCGTTGGGGTCGGGCTGCAGCTCCACGTCCCTCTGCAGGAACAGGATGTAGTCGATCTCGTGCTCGCCCCACACACCGTCCGACTCGGCCTTGTAGTGGATGCGGGTCAGGTACGTCATGTCTTCTGGAGGAACCTAGCAGTGGAGTATCGAGTTAATGGCTTGCGCATGTATTCACCCCCCTGTACATTCTGTAGTGGTACAACCTAGACGTGTAAAACATTTACACAATATTAAAGTGGGCAGGAAAATACATAGTGTTTAGAATAAAGACAATAAAAAGATAAATGTCTCTGGTTAGCCTGAGAGCAAATTTGAACAGTTTTTTTGAGTTGTGTCTGAGATGAGCGGCTGAGAAGGTCCTTTTTTTATTCAGTATCAATTTTATTAAACAACTATCAGTTGATTGATCAATTATCTGCAAATACGATAAGCGATCAGTATATCTAAAATCCACTATCGGGCGACCTCTACTTCTAAAGCATTTATTATTTCAGTCGTGCTTAAACTACCCATCTTTAAATGTCTTCCCAAAGGCCAGAGTACTGAGATTACATTTATTTATAAACTTTAATAGTATTTTACATTATGCCATGTTTGTTTTTTATCCAGTATCTATTTGAATCTATCTATATCCATCTTCATTTACTGTTCATCAGCAGGAACATTTTACAAACTGGGACAGCACCAAATTCAGGGAAATGCGGATGAAAACCAAGAACCTGACTATTGTACATTGCATTCAAAGTAAAAAAATGGCCAGACCCCAAATTCGGTACCGGCATCACGGTTCGGTTCGTGTACTCCGACGCAGGCGCAGGAAGGGGGCACGTGTGATAATGCAATGCTAACTATCGCAACAGCAAAAAGCTGAAGACAGCTGCTACACACCAATCCAAAACAAGCAGGTTCAGACAACACGCGAGCGCTCGAAGATCCGCCTGCTTGTTTTAAATCCGTAGTGTGGAAAGGTTTCAGGTTTAAAGGAGAGAGAGAGAGAGAGAGAGAGAGAGAGAGAGAGAGAGAGAGAGAGAGAGAGAGAGAGAGAGAGAGAGAGAGAGAGAGAGAGAGAGAGAGAGACAGGTTCATTGAATCTTACATTTTAATGCACATTCGAAGTTTTTCTGTTGTTTTAGGAGAGAGTTGGGCTTAACCTTTAGAAGTTAATAAATGTTCATAATTGTGTTTATTTTGTACTTTCACATCACAAGAACCTTTTCAGTTGTGTAGCTGATCGTGACCAAACACTACTGCATGTATAAGATAAACGAGCTCTGTGGATTTAAAAAGCCATCACAGACTTTATACCTGATGCGTGGGGATTCCGAGTTCAGCCTCCAGTCTCCTCTGTGCAGCTCGTCTCACCCCGATGCCGTCCTGCTCCTCAAGCTCCGGTGGCGTGTACAGAGGGTGACTGCAGCACGTGTTCGTGAAACACCCTGACGAACAGCACAAGAAGAAGCAGGTTTAACGCACATCAGCTTAGTTCCAATTCTCACCTCAGAGTCTGGTAGGAAACGACGGGTCTTTAATGCGACTCAAAAAAACGAGTCGTCTCAAAGAGTAATTCGTTAATTTTCTACTGGACGTAGGTTATGTAACAGAATTGAGTAGTTCGCCTCTCGACTCTTCTAGTCCGAGTCGTTCGCTCTTTTTGCACGTGACTCCCATAGATATTATATAATATACAATAATGAATACACACATTCATTACTGGAAATATAGTTGAAGATCTGCTTTTTGAAAATGTATCATTTGATTTGATTTCTGATCAAAGGAACAAAATTAACTAAATGACTCAAAAAAAAGAGAAAAAAGATTCACTAAGTCACTAAAACAATCCGATCTACACATCATTACCGGTACAGTAACAATACAGCGGTACAGTAACGATAGTAACAGCGGTACAGTAACGATACAGCAACGATAGTAACGATACAGTGGTTCAGCGGTACAGTAACGATACAGCGGTCCAGTAACGATAGTAACAGTGGTACAGTAACGATAGTAACGATACAGCGGTACAGTAACGATAGTAACAGCGGTACAGTAACGATACAGCAACGATAGTAACGATACAGTGGTACAGTAACGATACAGCGGTCCAGTAACGATAGTAACAGCGGTACAGTAGCGATACAGCGGTACAGTAGCGATAGTAACGATACAGTAACGATACAGCGGTACAGTAACGATACAGCGGTACAGTAACGATACAGCGGTACAGTAGCGATAGTAACGATACAGCGGTACAGTAGCGATACAGCGGTACAGTAGCGATACAGCGGTACAGTAGCGATAGTAACGATACAGCGGTACAGTAGCGATACAGCGGTACAGTAGCGATAGTAACGATACAGCGGTACAGTAGCGATACAGCGGTACAGTAGCGATACAGCGGTTCAGTAACGATAGTAACGATACAGCGGTACAGTAACGATAGTAACGATACAGCAACGATACAGCGGTACAGTAGCGATAGTAACGATACAGCGGTACAGTAGCGATAGTAACGATACAGCGGTACAGTAGCGATAGTAACGATACAGCGGTACAGTAGCGATACAGCGGTACAGTAGCGATAGTAACGATACAGCGGTACAGTAGCGATACAGCGGTACAGTAGCGATACAGCGGTTCAGTAACGATAGTAACGATACAGCGGTACAGTAACGATAGTAACGATACAGCGGTACAGTAACGATAGTAACGATACAGCGGTACAGTAACGATACAGCGATACAGCGCACTTGTGATGTGTTATGGATGCGAATTGTGCTCTAAAAAAAAAATACAAAAATATAATAAAAAGTGACACAAACCTGGGAACGTGATCTTGGCATCAGATCTCTGCTGTAAAAGCAGCTTTTCGTCACTGTTAAACAGGAAAACACTGAAAGCTCGATGCAGTAACCCTGACATCGGGAACAACAGAAACAACAGAAAAAATATTAACCAACAGTCTTATAAAAATGACCGTGTACAACACCTGTCAAAAGACACCTGGTCTCAAGGTTTTTAAGAGACACATGCATGTTTTTAGATTAAAGGCAAAAACACACAAGAACTGGACAGTGAATGAGTGGAAGAAAAGTTCTGTGGACAAATGAGTCTGACTTTGTCCCCAACAGAAGAACTTGTGTAAGACGGAGAACAGGAGAGAAGATGTGATCAGACCGTCTCACACACACGGTCAAACACGGAGGTGGACGCTTAATTGTTCGGGGTTGTTTTAGGTGAACCATTTCATACTTCAACATACACATGCAATTCCATCTGGACTGTGGCTCATTGGAACTGACATCGCCGTGTAATGATCTGAAGCGCACGTGCGAGTTCTGGGTTATTTAGAGAGATATCTATCATAGACAACCTGCCCAGTCACCGCACCTAAATCCTATTTAACTGCTCTGGGATGAACTGGATCGTAAAGAAATCTCCAAATAGTGAAGATCACCTACGGCAAGTTTTACAAGAGGCAAAGTATTGCGGCTACCGAGAGTGTAAAGCAACGGCAAAACATTTTCTACTTCTAACGTTTTGTCAAATGTTGTCTTTTGATGGACCAACACTTGATTTCCACTGAAGCCTTTTAGAAATGATCGAGCGAATTTTTTCTTTTGTCTCACACATAAATCTTATAAAGGAACCAGAAGTGCGAAACTGCGAGAGACAGAAGAAATCTGTCACGATTCTACAACTGCAACAACTGATCCATTAAATCAGTAATAATCGATAATGAAATTCTTTGTCGGCGAATACTTTTTTAATTGTTTTTTCTAAAAGCAGCAAACAACAGCAGCAGTAAACGAACACATTTTTAGTTGCTGTTGTGGTTTTCAGCGAATGATTCTGCATTTGTACGCCAATGTACTTTTTTTGTTGTTGTTAATGAGTCTGTTAGTTTACTGCGTTTCTCCATTTCGTTCCCTTTTTGTCTACTACATCAGTAACGTATCTGTTTTCGAACGTGATGTACTGCGACGTTCGAAGTCTTGTTTTTAACGTTTGTATATTAAATTTATGTACATATCGTTTAATTAATATGCGAAATTAAATATATTCTAGATGCTTATATCTATACAACCGAACGAAATATTTATGGATTTTTTTTTTCCCCCCAACAAAAATTGTCAAATCGACGTTGTATTATATTTTATATAAACATGCTTGTCAACCTGCCATCTGCAAAATACAATACAAATGTTAATTTACAGAAATTGCTTCAAATTTCACACTCAAATGCTGTTTTTTTTTTTTTTTTTTTTTTTTGGGGGGGGGGGGGGGGTCCCAAAAGGAAATGGTATGAGTGAATTTGTTTAAAGGTGAAATCCCTTTATATCTAAATTAAAGATAGTTAAACTCAATATGTGGCTTTTGCATTTTTTTAAGTACACTTTTATACATAAATACCCTGAATAAGAGTTTTATATAGTTATAATAAGTAAAACATTTAATAAAAATAACCAAATCCAATTCATCGCCCGATTAATCGATTATTAAAATAATCATTCAAAAGGAATAAATAATTACAGTATATATATATATATTTAACTGAAGCACATTATACCAAATACAAAAGGACAGACTTTTGAATTGTATCATGTGGCCTTCAAGTTCTTTCTTCGCTTATGCCAGCTTGTTAGGGTTAAGGGCCTTGTTCAGGGGCCCAACAGTTGCATCTTGGCAATACCGTGGCTTGAACCCCCGACCCTCCGATCAGTAACCCAAAGCCGTAACCACTGACCTCCCTGGATACTGTTCTAATTAATAATTCATTCATTTTCTCTACAACGTAAATCAGTTCCCCTTTCGCAGTCATCAACTCAGACTCTTAGACATTAGCGACCTCTAACAGATGTTTTTCGAGGGCTGATGTTCAGATGTACATGCCTTTGCTGATGTTGGAGTTGAGATGACAGTTCTTCTTGGTGTCCGCTCCTGTCTTCTGGTCGTTCTCGTCGATCACGATGCACATCTCAGCCAGCAGGCGGACCTGCTTTTCGTCCAGATTATCAGTGTTAATTTCTGGCATTTTTACTCCGGTTTGAGTACAGAATGCAGCACCGCACCTGTGGAAACAGAACACAAATATATAGATATATACATAAGACATGTTAAATTCGCTTCCGCTCGGCAGATCCGTTATCTCCGGCCTGTGAGCAGCAGTCGAGAAAAGATGTCAAACATCTCACTCGGGCGAATCGGAGCAGAACCTACTGCTTTTACTTGCTGTTTAGTTTTTGCACTTTATCCCGTCTCGTTTCATTAAACAGTGAGAGTGTTTTAGAGCCGATTTTACATTTTTGCCCCTTCTATATTATGCACCACTGATATACACTGAGACACAGTGGCCAACAGTCTATACTATAATAATATTAAACATTATTACATGGGCAGTGGCGGTTCAAGCTGCCACTCGTGGGCCCTTGAGCAAGTCCCCTAAGCCTCTATGCTCCAGGGGCACTGTATCATGGGTGAAATTACGCTCTGACCCCAACTTCTGAGCAAACTGGGATTTGTGAAGAAAGAATTTTACTGTGCTTTAATGTATATGTGACAAAGATAGTCTATTCTACTCTATTCTATTCTACTCTATTCTATTCTACTCTATTATTGCTCCTTATAAGCAGATCAATTGAACTACAACATTTTAATGGTTTTGTTGTTGGAAAAGAAAAAGGTTTAACACTAAATGAAGGCTATTAAAGTGTTGATTAAACGTCTCCTTACTAAAAACATTAATAAATCACCATACCAATGATCACGTGGTTTCCTCTGTTGTTATTATTGTCTCTAGAGTTTCTCGTTACACAAACACCTAAGAAAAGTCTGTCAGTGCGGAAATGATGTAGCATTAGTGTGAGAGAGTTAATAGAACCCTGTAGGATGAATAATAATGATAACAATACCTGGAGATAAAGGAGGAGAGGAAGACAGGAGACCGCCGGACAGCCTGCTGCTGGTAAGGCCAGACTCCGGAGACGCGAACGGGATTTAATGCGGCGGGTCCCGCGTCAGCCACCGTCCTCAGCGACGCCCAGAGCGCGCGCGCCATGGCGAGACGGAAGTCGCGAGCCAATCAGAGCGTGCGCGCCATCGGACCACCTGAGCCGCGGATCACCATGGTTACCACACCCGGGAATATATCTAACTATATTAAATAAATAATGTAAACCCCCCCCCCCCTTTTTGTTTTACATAGCGACATGTAAACACTTAAAAAAAGTTCTTACCGCATTCAGTTATATCAGTAACACCACCGGATCATACAGCGCTGTACGAGAAACAAAATGGAGGACGAGTGCTGGGTGCTGTCACGGGATTGGTGGACGGGGATCACGTGGGGGGCGGGAGGCGTGGTTTAATGCGTTTTTGTATTTAAAAACGAAAAAAGTTACATAAGTATAAATGTAAAAAAAAATGTATATATATATATATATATATATATATATATATAAATGATTTATTATAATAATAAATAATAAATTATACAATTAGGTTTGTAATAGTAATAATTACATCAATATATATATATATATATATATATATATATATATATATATATATATATATATATATATATATATATATATATATACACACATACATATATCTCGTTTTTTAAGTCATATATATATAGAAAGAGAGAGAGAGAGAGAGATAATACGAAAGATAAAACTGTTTGCCTTTTTTTATTATTACGTCTATTAATATTATTAGCAACTATTATTAGTAACAATTTTAAATAAAATGTGTAGTAATATTTAATAATATTGAATAAAACAAATATATATATATATATATATATATATATATATATATATATATATATATATATATATATATATATATATATATATATATATATATATACACACACACACACACACACACACAGTGAAAATTTGAGAACAATTTATAAACAATTGAACAATTGTAAAATAATGTCATCTTCACTGCTCAACAGTTGAAGGAGTTTTTGTCCTGTCTATACCATGCTACCAGAACACCTTTTCCACAAAATTACTAAGGCATTAAAAAAAAAAAAACATTATTTTGCAGAAAACACACTGATCAAAATTAGAGAACAACAATGACTGTGGCATGGAAAAAGATTACAACATAATGTTCTGAAGGTTACAACAGTCAGCAATTAGTAGGAAGTGTACAGGCCTCTGCTCTGAATGACTTCAGCACATCTGCGGCCACAGGACAGCACTAGTCTCTCACACTGCTCTGGTGTGATTTTGGTCCACTCTTCTTCCAGTCTCCTCCACAGTTCAGTGACTGTAGTGGGTTTCTTGGCCATAACTTTGTCACCAAGGATTTTTCCAGAGGTTTTCTTTTGGGTTAGTGTGTGTATATATATATATAGATAGAGAGAGAGAGAGAGAGAGAGAGAGAGAGAGAGAGAGAGAGAGAGAGAGAGAGAGAGAGAGAGAGAAGTAAAATAATGTAATACCAAATAAAAAAATAAAAAAATAATAAAAATAATAAATAAAAATCCCAAATTAATGTAATGTGTTTTTATTATAATGATTCAATTGTGTAATAGATTAAATTTAATCAAATGAAATTGATAAGATAAAATAAAATAAAAACATGAAAAAGACATTTATTTATTTACATTTGCTGCACCTCATGTGGGTTAGCCAGACATTAGGGTTGCACAAGTCATTGCACTCTTAGTGCCAGGCCCAAGCCCAGATAAATGGGGAGGGTTGCATTAGGAAGTGCATCCAGCGTCAAACATGTGCCAAATCAAATATGAGGTAGGAGTACAAGGAGATGCGGCAGCAGGTAAAGAGGGATGTGGCGAAAGCCAAGGAAAAGGCATCCGAGGAGCTGTAAGAAAAGTTGGACACAAAGGAAGGAGAAAAGGATTTATACCGATTGGCCAAGCAGAGAGACCGTGGTGGGAAGGATGTGCTGCAAGTTAGAGCAATAAAGGATGGAGAGGGAAATGTGTTGACTAGTGAGGAGAGTGTGTTGAGAAGATGGAGTGAGTATTTTGAGCAGCTAATGAACGAGGAAAATGAGAGAGAAAGAAAGTTGGATGATGTGGAGATGGTGAAGCAGGAAGTGGATAGGATTAGTAAGGAGGAAGTGAGAGCAGCAATTAAGAGGATGAAGAGTAGAAATTCGGTTGGAACAGATGATATACTGGTGGAAGCATGGAGATGTTTAGGAGCGATGCCGTGAAGTTTCTATCTAGATTGTTTAAAATTGAGAGGATGCCTGAGGAAAAGGTGAGAGGATGCCTGAGGAATGGAGAAGGAGTGTGCTGGTACCAGTTTTTAAATACAAGGGATATGTGCAGACCTGCAGTAACTACAGGGGAATTAAGGTAATCAGTCACACCATGAAGTTATGGAAAAGAGTAGTGGAAGCCAGGCTGAGAGAAGAGGTGACCATCTGTGAGCAGCAGTATGGTTTCATGCTGTGGAAGAGCACCACAGATGCCTTATTTGCTTTGAGAATTTTGATGGAGAAGTATAGAGAACGTCAGGAGTTGCATTGTGTGTTTGTGTATTTAGAGAAAGCGTACGACAGGGTGGCGAGAGAGGAGCTTTGGTATTGTATGAGAAAGTCAGGTGTGTCAGAGAAGTATGTGAGGGTGGTGCAGGACATGTATGAAGACAGTGTGACAGCAGTGAAGTGTGCAGTAGGAACGACAGACTGGTTTAAGGTGGAGGTTGGACTGCATCAAGGATCGGCTCTGAGCCCTTTCCTGTTTGCAGCGGTGATGGACAGGTTGACAGACGAGGTCAGACAGGAGTCTCCGTGGACTATGATATTTTGCAAATGACATGGGGATTTGTGGTGAGAGTAGGGAGCAGGTTAAGAAGAGCCTGGAGAGGTGGAGGTATGCGCTGGAGAGAGGGGGAATAAAAGTCAGTAGGAGTAAGACAGAGTAAGTGTGTGTAAATGAGAGGGAGGGCAGTGGAGTGGTGCAGTTGCAGGGAGAAGAGGTGGAGAAGGTGGAGGAGTTCAGGTACCTGGGGTCAACAGTGCAAAGTAATGGAGAGTGTGTTAGAGAAGTGAAGAAAAGCATGCAGGCAGGGTGGAGAAGAGTGATAGCAGGAGTGATTTGTGATAGAAGAGTATCTGTAAGAGTGAAAGGGAAAGTTTATAGGACTGTGGTGAGACCTGCGATGTTGTATGTAATGTAAATGTAATGTATGGTTTAGATCAGTGGCGGGCGGTCAGGGCCAGCAAAGCTCTGTTGGCCTAAACACTATCAGAAGCACTGACCTACATTTACAACCTAAATTCTAATATTTGTTCCGTGAAATTGTATTAATTTATTCCCAGTTTATTCTCTTCATTTCGTAGTGTTTCTCTTGGCTGCACTGCTTCCAGTACGTGTATGTGGATGTTTTGTCCAATCAGATTTCAGTCTCTATATGCTGCCATGTCAATCTAATCTGCCCAGGGCCTTCAAAGTCAGTACTGTTGGCCATTTTACCATTGCCTCCTTAAGAAATAGCTCTGTTTCTTCAACCAATCAGATTTCCAATTCGCCTCACAGGGCAGCTATCTGGCCTAGAATAGCGTCAACATTTTTCTGTCCTCTAATTGGTTGGTCAGAGAGAAACTGATACAGCCAAGTTCGACTGGTAAAACACGTCTGAAGCGCTGCACACATGAATACATCTGAGTTAGACTATGCCTACGGAGAAAGAGAAATTGATTTAATCTAACATACTTAAAAATAAATTTTTAAGAAAAGCTGACATCGTGAGGAGAGGTCAGCCACTTCCAGACCAGTGAATACAAACGGTACCACTAGCTTTACAGCCTCTGAGGAGTGGCTTTCAAATGATGAGTCTTCATCTTTGGTGAGTAGGTTGTATTTTATTACATTTTTTAATGTTTTTGTCATGTTATTAGACAAATGTTGATTCTTAACTGCTCCAGATGATGTTGGTGCACAGTCGCGGATGTAGTTTAGAGGTTTGGAGTCTTAACTGGGTTTTTTGCTTTAGTAAAATGGTTTCCACCCTCCATATGTTTTTGTATATTATTGATGGTTTCTATAATTGCGACGTGATAGTGGTGGTATTAAGAGGTGGATCAAGTCGGGTACATCCCCACTGAAGGCCCAGGTACCAAATGCCCTGCCTGCCACTGGTTTAGAGACAGTGACATTGAGTAAAAGACAGGAGGTGGACCTGGAGGTAGCAGAGCTGAAGATGCTGAGATTTTCATTGGGAGTGATGACGATGGACAGGATTAGAAATTAGTTTATTAGAGGGACAGTGCATGTAGTGGGTTTTGGGGACAAATTGAGAGAGGTAAGATTGAGATGGTTTGGACATGTGTAGAGGAGGGACATGGGGTACATCAGTAGGAGAATGCTGAGGATGAAACCACCAGGAAGGAAGATGTAGAGGAGGGGGTGTAAGGAGAAGAATGATCCGCTGTGGTGACCCCTAATGGTAGCACCCGAAAAAAGAATAAGAAGCAAAAGTTAGTGTGTGTGTGTGTGTTTGTGTCTTTACTTTGTCATTTACTCCCTTGATATGCGGAATTGTCAAGAATTTCTTATTTTGAAATAATTTCTTGAAGCAAAAGAATCCATATCGCTCAACTGTCGTAAAAACTGAAGTTTGACAGCACACTACAAATCGGATTTCTAGTTTCTTTTTTACCCCTGGCATTTTTGAATGGTAGTGCAAATAGCATCAATAATGTGCTCTACAGGTGTTTTTATTTTCTAAAACATAGCTCAGACTGGAAATGTACAGCTCAGTGTCCGAGAACAGGATGGGGTCATGATGGTCATGTACCACTGCTATCAGTAATACTTGTGATTATAATAAACAAACAACAAAATGTATAATATAAGCAGCAGAACAATCTTTATCAATATTATCATCATGGTGACTTGTGAATGCCTTGGTGATATATTCATGTCTACTGCAGATCTTTTTTGTACACACACAATCCAGTCTAGACGGTGTGTAGGAGCTTTATGGCTGCACTGTGAATTTCCATCAGCCTTAGGATGGTGTGTAATATGGCTCAGTATGTGTTATGTTTCAATGTGTTTTGTGTCTTGGTGAACGTGTTATGTCTGTTTGTGTCACCGTGTGTGTTGTTTCACAGTGTGTGTTGTGTCGCAGTGTGTGTTGCATCTCGGTGTGTTGCTGTGTGTGTTGCGTCTTGGTGTGTGTTGAGTCTCCGTGTGTCTTGGTGTGTGTTGTGTCTTGTGTGTGTTGCGTTTTGGTGTGTCGTTGTGTCTTGGTGTGTGTTTTGTCTCGGTGTGTCGCCGTGTGTGTTGTGTCTCA
Source organism: Silurus aristotelis (assembly GCF_946808225.1). Taxonomy (NCBI): domain Eukaryota; kingdom Metazoa; phylum Chordata; class Actinopteri; order Siluriformes; family Siluridae; genus Silurus; species Silurus aristotelis. The sequence goes on from NC_139574.1 coordinate 7,282,173, forward strand.
GTGTGTATCATGTCTGTGTTTTATTTCTGATCAAAGGAACGAAATAAACTAAATGACAATAAAACGAGAAACGAGATTCAAAGAACCGAGTCACTAAAATTATTCGATCTTCCCATCACTGCTTTGGATCATGAGGCCTGAAACATCCCACGCATGCGCAAAGAGCGCATATCCCTTTCTGCGCGTACGCATGCGCAGTAGCGGTTGGTCTAGGGGTAGCGTCAGTGACAGTCGGTTCTCTGAGAGCTTCTCTGTGTCCCTCTGTCCCCGTGTCTCCTGGTGGACATTTTGGAGTGAGGAATTCCAGAAAAGGACGGATCATCTCTGTAAGATGCAGGTTGCGGTCCCAAGGCGCTGTCACGTGTCCGAGTTTTCACGTTGACCCGTTTTAAACACGTGAGTATGTGTGTATTTATATATTAGCTAGCAATACGGCTAGTACTCTGCTAGCATTTCTGGCTTCTTTATCTACTCATCCAGTCCTCCTGGGGTTTTCTCCGCTCACTAAAGCTATACATTCGGGTTCTCTGCTGTGTTCTGGGTCTTTATTATGAGGTCATGTAAACAGTTTTACCTCCCAAGGCCTTAAAGTCAGGAAGCAGCAGACTAGCAGAGATGGCTGTGTTTATATAACGGCATATATGATGACGACGATGACGTCACGGTTTATTTATGGTTAATAATACGGTTTATTTTCGCGCACAAGGGTCGGATTGTGTGTGCTGATAGAACCCCTAACTCATCATTATAACGGTGTCATGGTGGGAAATAGCGATCTGAACATGAGGGAATAACACACTCAGGGTCGTGCTGATATGGGAAATAATAAACGACAGCGTGGTGTGTGGGTTGGTGTGCGGTGTGTCTTTGGGTGAGTTGTGTCTTCTTGTGTCTCGATGTGTAACATGTTTCGGTGTGTGCTGTGTCTCTGTATATGTTGTGTCTCTGTATATGCTGTGTCTCGGTGTGTGCTGTGTCTCTGTGTGTAACGTGTCTCTGTGTGTAACGTGTCTCTGTGTATAACGTGTCTCTGTGTATAACGTGTCTGTGTGTATAACGTGTCTGTGTCTGTGCTGTGTCTGTGTGTGTAACGTGTCTGTGTGTGTGTAACGTGTCTCTGTGTGTAACGTGTCTCTGTGTGTAACGTGTCTCTGTATGTGCTGTGTCTCTGTATGTGCTGTGTCTCGGTGTGTGCTGTGTCTCGGTGTGTAACGTGTCTCTGTGTATAACGTGTCTCTGTGTATAACGTGTCTGTGTCTGTGCTGTGTCTGTGTGTGTGTAACGTGTCTGTGTGTGTAACATGTCTGTGTGTGTAACGTGTCTGTGTGTGTAACGTGTCTGTGTGTGTAACGTGTCTCTGTGTGTAACGTGTCTCTGTATGTGCTGTGTCTAGGTGTGTGCTGTGTCTCGGTGTGTAACGTGTCTCTGTATGTGCTGTGTCTCGGTGTGTAACGTGTCTCTGTGTGTAACGTGTCTCTGTGTGTGCTCTGTCTTTGTGTGTGCTGTGTCTCTGTGTGTAACGTGTCTCGGTGTGTGATGTGTCTCTGTATATGCTGTGTCTCTCTGTGTAACGTGTCTCTGTATATGCTGTGTCTCTCTGTGTAACGTGTCTCGGTGTGTGACGTGTCTCGGTGTGTGACGTGTCTCGGTGTGTGACGTGTCTCTGTATACGCTGAGTCTCAGTGTGTGATGTGTCTCAGTGTGTGCTGTGTCTCTGTGTGTAACGTGTCTCGGTGTGTAACGTGTCTCGGTGTGTGTGTGTAAAATGTCTCTGTGTGTGCTGTGTCTCTGTGTGTGTGTAACGTGTCTCTGTGTGTGCTGTGTCTCGGTGTGTAACGTGTCTCTGTGTGTGTGTAACATGTCCCTGTGTGTGCTGTGTCTCGGTGTGTAACGTGTCTCGGTGTGTAACGTGTCTCGGTGTGTAACATGTCTCTGTGTGTGCTGTGTGTGCTGTGTCTCTGTGTGTGTGTAACATGTCTCTGTGTGTGCTGTGTCTCGGTGTGTAACATGTCTCTGTGTGTGTGTAACATGTCCCTGTGTGTGCTGTGTCTCAGTGTGTAACGTGCCTCTGTATATGCTGTGTGTGCTGTATCCTATCAGCTACACTCTTTCTTCCCTAAACCAGGTTCCTGCTTCTCTCTCCCATGTGACTCCTCCCCTCACCCATGTGACTCCTCCCCTCACCCATGTGACTCCTCCCCTCAACCAGGTTCCACCTTCCCTCACACAGATTCCTCTTCCCCTCACCCATGTGCCTCTTCATCTCACTCGGGTTCCTCCTCTCCTCACTCGGGTTTCTTCTCCCCTCATCTATGTGCCTCTTTCTCTCACATGCACTCTTCTTCTCACCCAGGTTCCTCCTCCCCTCACCCATGTGCCTCCCCCTCCCTTCACCAATGTTTCTCCTCACCTCATTTGTTCATCTTTTTAGATGTGTAGTCCATTTTGTTTTGTGTTTTTTGTTGGAAAGCGTTCAACTACTCCAGATCCACACACGTGCCTCTAAAGCTGTGATACCCTTCCACAACCCCAGAGGATGTGTCTGCTTTGTTCTCATTCACCGCACTTCACTTCACTGTCTCTGTATTTTGTTTTTCTTTTGCATGTTTGTGTGTGTGTGTGTGTGTGTGTGTGTGTGTGTGTGAGTGAGTGTGTGTGTGTGCTCCATTCAGTACCTTCACAACGCTTGCATCTACGCAGTATATCACTCTGACGCTCTGTCGTACACGAGGCAATAAGGGTTTGGATAAAATGTTAATTAAATGAAAGATCTTAGGGGAAAAAACTGTAGTAGTTTGTTTCCTATCAGTTTATTAATTTTACAATCGAAATTCAGCATTCAGTATTATTATATACACACTATGGACAAAGACTTTTCTAACCATATGGGGTTCTTAATTCAATAAATTTTTATTTGTATAGTGTTTTTAACAATGGACATTGTCTCAAAGCAGCTTCACAGAGAGACTGGTAATAAAAGATTGTATACACCAATCAGAATTAACATTATAACATTATGAGTGGTGAAGTGAAGAACACTGATTCTCTCTTCATCATGGCACCTGTTAGTGGGTGGATTCATTTATTAGGCAGCAAGTGAACATTTTGTTCTCAAAGTTGATGTTAGGAGCAGGAAAAATAGGTGAGCTTATGGATTTGAGCGAGTTTGACAAATGATGATGTCTAGACGACTGGTTCAGAGCATCTCCAAAACTGCAGCTCCTGTGGGATGTTCCTGGTCTGCAGTGGTCAGTTTATATATATATATATATATAGAGAGCAGGGGTCACCGACCTTTTTGAAACTGAGAGCTACTTCTTGGGTACTGATTAATGTGAAGGGCTACCAGTTTGATACCCACAGTTTTCAGTTTTATCTGAAATGACAAATTTGCTCAATTTACCTTTTATTATATGTTGTTATTAATAATTAATGATATTAATCTATGTGAAGACACTGATCATGTTAATGATTTCTCATAATAATTATCAACAATGATTTAACGAAGTAGGAAAAAGCTATTTTTAGAAAAGGCTCGCAGGCTACTCATGTGGGCACCACGTTGGTGACCCCTGATATAGAGGGTGACTGATAGATACAGATAGCCAGGTTGGATCGTACCTGCTGATAACCGATTAATCAACTGGCAGTTTTTTTTTACAAACACTTCATGTAAAATAGAACGATTCTATTTGTAATATTAACTGAATTTAATAAAAGCTTTATAATTATAGTTTATTGTTAATTTCAACATTTACTACTACATTTTTAAGTGGAATACATTTTAATTTCATCTGTTAGTTACTGCTCTCTGAACTAACATGTTTTGGGATGGGTATTGTTTAGATTTTATTGATACCGGTACTGTTACTGCTTATCGATACTGATACTTATCTGTTATCAATACTGTTATCTAAACCACTCTCTATAAGTTTGGTGTAAGGCTATTGACTGTTTTAGTAATCGAGTATTTTACCGATTAGTCCTATTTATTTATTTTATTGTATTTTTTTTTTTTTTAGAGAGCAATACTAAATATAGGAGAGAAAATAAGACGGGTCTCTTGAAATGAACAAGTCATTTGTTTCCTTTTTATAAAAATTTAAATTTTTATTGCTGAAATTGCAGAATAAAAGAATATTTTAGAAAACTAAACCCATTTAGTGCATTTAATTGCCATATTACATCAAAATGCAAAAAGTAAATGCACTGTTTTCAGTTTGTTTTAGTTTTAAATGATCCCAATCATTTTTTGTCAGTTTCCTTGGCCTGAGACCTATGATGTCTGTTTCTGCCACAAAAAAAAGTTTGCCTAATTCAGACTGTTTTTCCTCACAATTCCAAATTTTTTCCTCACAATTCCGCATTTCTTCCCCCTCACAATTCCGTATTTTTTCCTCACAATTCCCTATTTTTTCCACCTCACAATTCGTCTTTTTTCTTCACAATTCCATCTTTTTTCTTCACAATTCCGTCTTTTTTCCCCTCATGATTCCGTCTTTTTTCCACACCGTTCCGTCTTTTTTCTTTACAATTCCGTTTTTTTCCTCAATATTCCGTCTTTTTTATTGTTAGACAGAGTTCTCTTCACGGATTGGAGGATTAGTTTGATACCATTTGATTCTATCGATTGTAGCTGATTATATTTTGAATGTGTAAAGCTTTCTGGTGGTACAGACGGGGTGATGCCGGCCGACTGGCAAAAGAAAGTCGGAATTGTGAGAAAAAAGTCTGAATTGCGAGAAAAAAGCCAGAATTGTGAGAAATACAGTTGAAAATGCGGGAATCTATTTGGAATTAGGAACACGTTTTATTTTTATTGTGGACGGACTTTCATATGAATCGTCTCCTCGCCTCTCGCCGTTTCCTTGAGTCCAGAGCCCCTTCAGAGTTTAGCGGGTGGTGCGTCAGTAATAATGGTCTGTGGGGAAACGCAGTGCTCTGTGTAGTTAAATGGACAAAATGATTTTCTGTATTCGAATTACTCGTGTTACCCCAGGAATCGTATCGAACATTTCAAACCATCTAGAGATGTACCAGCACCATTTGGATCCCACTTCATGTACATTTTGGAAATTAGACTTTGAGGATAAACAACCTCTTTAAATGCTTATTAAAAAAAAAAAAAAAACATTTCTACAAATGCTGTTTCACTGAACATATAAAGGCTCTGGCATGGAGGAGTTAGTGTGGGTGTTGAATCTATAACGTCTCAGATGTTGAGCTAATTTATGAGTTGCTCAGTAGCTCCTGGTTCCACAACTCCAGCTGACTGTATAAGACTGTAGAAATGACATTACTCATAATCACACACTCACAGTAAATCTCTCTTTCTGATGTTTTGTATGTAATGTATTGTAATGTTTTAATGGTTCCCTGTTTGAGTCTGGATCCTCTCAGGTTTCTTTCGCGTAACATCTAAGGGATTTTTCCCTCCCACAGTCACCCCAGACTTGCTCAGCGGCTTGTCCTATAATTCTTACATTCTGTAAAGCTGTTTAAGTCAATGCCCATTGTGAGAATGCTATAGAAATGATCTTGAACTGTATTACTGTGAAACTTTAACACTGCGGTTTACATATGCCTCTGAGCAAACAGAAATAGGCTCGTACAGCACAATTTAAATTATACAAACAATAGACAATAGACAGAGATTTCCTCATTTTCCAGCATTTTTTAATTACAGATGATTTTACCAATTGCTAGGTGGATTAATCAACCGTTTACATTTTTACAATGGATTCTGGATAAAAAAAAACAACAAAAAAAACCATTCCATATAAAATAGTCCTGAACTTCTTACAAAAAAAAAAACCTGACTGAATAATAAAAGTGCTAAATTAAATAAATATAAATATAATCATTATATTAATACATATAATTATATAATTAATAAATATGGTATAAATAATAAACACAATATAGCCCTCTCCGTGCAGCGGACAAACGGCACTTGGCGTCGGTCAGGGGTGTGTGATGTAGACAAAAAAAAAATCTTTTATTTTATTTTATCAATAATGATAATTAGATGATATTTTGCCAGTGTTTTGCTTTGTGGGGATCAGTTTACAGCTTAATGAATCACACAGATTAATCATTTCCAATAAGTTTAAATCGATTTGTTTTTCAACCTTTTATAGGCATTTTTATTGTAAAAGTGTAAAAGCATTTCTTTAACCAGATTCTTACATTTAATCAGTCGATTAGAATAATAAGTCATTTTGGCTGTTTATGTTATATATTATAATTTAGGGCTGCAACTAACACTTATTCTGATAATCGATTAATCAGACGACACTTTTCCCCGATTATTCATTAAAAAAACCCTATATTTTTTAATGATGTTTTGCTCCTTATAACTATATAAAACCATTTTTCAGGGTATTTATCTAGTTTAAAAATTTAAAAGCCGTATATTTTACTATTAGTTATAATTTTAACAATTAGTTGTTGCAGCTGTAATATAATTGGATTGTAAAGGGGTGGAAAAAAGTATGGGAAAGATTTTTTTTTTTTGTTAAAAATAGTTTTCTTTTTTCCCCAACCACATTTAAGTTCTGCAATTATGTACATTCTCAGTTTATTCCTATTAATTCCAGGTTAATTCCCATATATTCCTGCTAATTCCCATGGAAAGTTTTGACTCTAATTATAATATAATGTAAACATTACATGTGATTTCGAATAACTTTATGAAATTTACACATTGTTTGGTCGTTCTAAATGCATTTTATAGACTGAATCATGCAGGGAATGAACGCACTCGTAATGCTCCCCAGTCTAATGTAGTCTAAACTAGAATTCATCACTTAATGTATGAGTACGCTTAAGTAGGTGTTTTGTTTGTGTTTTGCGACGCGCTCTTTAATGTAAAATCACACATCGTTAAAACGACACTTAAAGATGTTCTCCCCTGGCGTTAGTGATTCGCCTCTAGAGGTCGCTCTCGTACTGTATAATGACAGTGGACCGTAGCTGCTCCAGCAAAGGCGCAACCCAGGAAAAACTATCGGTATAGATTTTTGCCGATATTTTTAGCCATCAGCCCCGATTAATCGGCTGACGAATCGGTCCACCTCTAATCCTATACAGTTGTGTGCCTACAACCTACAGTTGGAGAAGATCCACGTACACTGTGTGCACAAATATTAGGCAAGTGATTATTTTGACCATATCATCATTTTATCCATAATTTCCAAGTCCAAGCTGTATAAACTTGAATGCTTATTGGATTTACTGCATATCAGGTGATGTGTATTTGTGTAACGAGGGAGGGTGTGGCCTAAGGAGATCAACACCATATATCAAGGTGTGCATAATTATTAGGCAGATTCTTCTCCTCAGGAAAAATGGGCGAAAAAAGAGATTTAACTCTGAACAGTCAAAAATTGTAAAAAGTCTTTCACAGGGATGCAGCACTCTTGTAATATCTAAGATTTTGGGGCGTGATCACAAAACCATCAAATGTTTTGTAGCAAATAGTCAACAGGGTCACAAGAAACGTGTCGAGACGAAAAGACGCAAATTAACCGCCAAAGATTTGAGAAGAATCAAACATGAAGCTACCAGGAACCCATTATTCTCCAGTGCTGCCATATTCCACAACTGCAACCTACCAGGAGTGTCAAGAAGTACGAGGTGTTCAGTTCTCAGAGACATGGCCAAGGTAAGAAAGACTGAAACCTGACCACCTCTGAACAGGACGCATAAGTTGAAACGTCAAGAATGGGCAAAGAAATATCTGAAGTCAGATTTTTGAAAGGTTTTGTGGACTGATGAGATGAGAGTGACTCTTGATGGACCAAATGGATGGGCCACAGAGCTCCACTACGACTCCAACAAGGTGAAGGATGGGTACTGGTATGGGCAGGTATTATTAAAGATGAGCAAGTTGGACCTTTTCGGGTTGAAAATGGACTCAAAATCAACTCTCAGACCTACTGCCAATTTTTAGAAGACACTTTCTTCAAGCAGTGGTACAGGAAAAAGTCTGCATCTTTCAAGAAGATCTAGATTTTTATGCAAGACAACGCTCCATCACACGCATCAAAGTTCTCCACTGCGTGGCCAGTAAAGGACTTCAAGATGAAAAACTAATGGCCACCTTCTCCACCTGACTTAAACCCTGTTGAAATCTTTTGGGCCCTTCTTAAGCAGGAAACGTACAGTGAAGGTAAACAGTACACCTCTCTGAACAGTGTCTTGGACGCCGTGGTTGCTGCTGCACAAAAAGTTGATTCCGACCAGATCGAGAAACTGACTGACTCTGTGAACGGAAGGCTTGTGACTGTTATTGAACAGAAGGGTGGCTTTATTGGTCACTGAGGTTTTCTTTTTGAAATTTCTGGAATGTTTATTTGTAAATGTTGAGTTTGTTTATTCTTCTCACTTTATCAGGTGAAATAAACAAGTGAGATGGAAAAATCTTGTTTTTTCATTTATTTACGTAATAATTCTGCACACTAATAGTTGCCTAATAATGGTGTACATGTAGATATTCTCTTAAGAAAGCCTTCACTTTTACTACTTGTTCAGGTTTGAGGGTTTGTTTACATTTTGGATTGACTAAGAGCACTGTAGTTTTACATTAACAAAATTAATCCTCAAAAATACAACTTGCCTAATAAATGTGCACAAAGTGTATAGCTGGAAATCCCAATACTTTTGCCCATATTTGTTAGTTAATCTTTGACCTTTGTATGAGCGTTTTAAGTTAAAATAGTGAGTGTTCTTACCTTGTGGTGTACTCCATGAACAAAGCATCGCTATTGAAGCAGATGATAATGAAGGATTGAAGAAATCCAGTCGTCCCTGCTGCATTGTAACACATCCCATTAGTCGCACTGCTGTTTTGTAAACCCATTATCCGTCTTAAATGGAGCCTTCTTTTCCTCGAGATAAAAGCTTCTGCTGGTGTTGGAGTGTGGCTGGGTAAATATGTGTGTGTGTGTGTGTGTGTGTGTGTGTGTGCACGTGCGTGATGGCTGGCTCAGTTGCAGGTAGGAAGCACGCAGGAGGACGTCCCTGAGGAGTGATGCCTGTAGAGAGCGGAAACAGCGCAGTCGCCCGTCAAGCCAAGCAGAAGCGCAAGTCTCACAGCCTCTCCATCCGGAGGACCAACAGCACGGAGCAGGAGCGGCCGTCCATCCACAGAGACATGCTGGAGGCTCAGGTCCACACTCTACACACTCTACACACTCCTCCTCTCCTTCCTTTCACAATATATATCACTTCATTCCTGCCGAGCGCTCGCTTTCTCCCTTTCGCATTCTCTCGCTTTCACAATCCTGATTATTTGCACATATTTACATTACAGCCCTGACCTGCGTGTGTGTGTGTGTGTGTGTGCGTCTGTGTGTTCCTTCCTTCTGTCCAGCCTTTCTTTCTGTCTGTCTGTCTGTCTGTCTGTCTGTCTGTCTGTCTGTCTGTCTGTCTGTCTGTCTGTCTGTCTGTCTGTCTTTCTTTCTTCTTTATCCATCCATCCATCTATCCTGTCCTTCTGCCGATCCTCTCTGGTTTGTATCCAGCACGAGTCCGTATCTGGTTACTGTTGAAAGATCGAGCGTATAAAAGCTTTACGTCTGTAGGAAAGTTTTTTTTTTAAGAGCCATCAAATCTGAACCAGCAGATCCGCAGACAGACCACTGAAGACACGCCCGTCCTTGTAGACCAGTGTGTACAAACCCCATTAATGCTTGAGCTTCCATCTCGGTGCTGCTGTTTATAGGGATGTGCTTCGATTGATGAGACCTGTAGCATTCCTTTTGGTAGTAAAGTGTTATCAGAGGACCTTCCTTATGCAAACACGGCTACTTCAGTGACACATTAACACAGAGTCGAGTCAAACTGTAAACTTATTCAACTTCAGGAGGTTCTGCTGATTGTAGGGTAGAAAAAAAAAGCTTGGAGAGATTGTAAAGATTCAGCAATTCGCATCTGTGCATCGTCAGAAAAGTTACCGATGTAAAGAAAGTTAGAAAGTGACCAATAATTTGTGACCAATATTTTCTATGTAGATCGATTTCTCCTCTCTAAACTGTTTCTCGAGCACGTTCTCTCAGCACCGCTGCTGCTACGTGAACATGATGCATCACTACACCTAAGAGATCGAGGCGTGTCCTGAGAGTCACATAGAATACAGATTAACATGGCAGAGGTAGAGCTGTAACTTCCTGCAGACACAGAACATGAAAAGAAACATCTGGTTTAATTACTCTGTTTTTCTTTTTTTTTTGCACTAAAGGTGTGTTTGTGAAAGGGCCATGTGTTAGGAGTCAAAAGACACTTAAGTAAATTGATAATTTGCTGTTTGTCTGAACCAAAGAAATAAACTGTACCATATTGATACGTGTACGTCTCTGTACTGTAACACGCTTCGCTTCGACCCTGTAATTCTGCATGGCCTTTATTTAGGTTCTAAATCCTACACGCATCAGAGATAAGATCTGCTTTCTTTCCTTCTCTTATTTCTCCCTCTTTCCCTTTCTTTTTCTTTTTTTTTTCTTTCTTGCTTCCTCCCGCCCTTCTGTCAATTTTTCTTTCTTTCTTTCTTTCTTTCTTTCTTTCTTTCTTTCTTTCTTTCTTTCTTTCTTTCTTTCTTTCTTTCTTTCTTTCTTTCTTTCTTTCTTTCTTTCTTTCTCCCGCCCTTCTGTCTTTCTTTCTTATTCTATTCATTTTTTTCTGATTTACAGAAGCCGCTTTTATCCAGCATGAGTCCGTATCCAGTTACTGGTAATAAAGTAAAAGTCTGTGTGTAATATTGAAATGAACCCCGTGTAGGAACCCTGTATATAGTTATCAGAATCATCTGGTCTTATTACCATCACAAAGCAGCAAAGCCTCAATAGAGAGTGTGGAATTACAGTCGTGTATAACCTCAGAGCACAGTACAGAGTAAATCCAGAAAAGACAACATGTTTCTACACTTTTGACAGTGTATGTTGTTAGTGTTGTTGCATATCGGAGCTTCAGCCTTTCAGGAACTCATCAAATTTTAATAAACGCTGCATGTTTACTCTGATTATTCTATTCAGCGGCTCTTGTGCTCGCCGCTGACGGGCTGTTGATTGACAGGCCTCTTTGTACACTCTCAGTATGGGTTACAAAACTCCATCTCTCAGTACTGTTTTTATATATATTTATTTTATTTTTTGTGTGTGTGCGTGTGTGTGTGAGCGTGTGTGTGTGAGCGTGTGTGTTTACACACATATGGCAGTGACAGAGTGGAGTGTGTTTGACCTAGCTCGGTCACTCCATACTAGCGACTGCGTTTGACAATTCACAGTGTCGTTTCAAACCGCCTCAACATGAGGTAACGAGGAAGTGGACTTGTTTTCGCCCTTTTTCTCTGACAGCTTTATCTGGATGTTGTTTGCTCTGTTGAGGATGGAGGTAAGCTGGTTATTGGTGGGAAAGGGACCGAGTGGTGTTTAGAATATCTCAAGCCGTTTTATAATCTTATCTCGTGTTCTAGATTCTGATTGGTTCAAGGGCGTTGATGAGCTTGGATGAATGCGGCAGAGTGGACGAATTCTCGCTCTAATTCCAGTCCAGTCCAGTCCAGTTTAAAACATTTTTTTTTAAACTATCAGTGCTGATTAATCGACAAAACCGGTGAATCAATCGACCTCTAATCTATCCACTTAATCTAAGCTCGATGATTAATAGGGGGATGTAAGGAGGCGCTGTGGAAGGAGTCTCCAGTTTCAGTGCTTTGTAACAACCGGTAAATATTTTCCGCAAAGCCTTTAAGACGGAAGTGGTTGAAAAGTACGAGATGATGTTAAAGTAGGGTCAGAGCTCAGGGTCAGCCATGATACAGCGCCCCCTGGTGTACAGAGGGTGAATGGCCTTGGCGATACTGGTGCTTGAATCTGAGACCTTCTGATCAATAACCCAAAGAAAGCCCTTAACTACTGAGTTACCACCTCCCAAGAACTCTGCTTCAGAACATCGTCCTCTTATTGATTCCCAAAAAAATCTCCCCCAAGTGTTTTCTTTCCAAAATGCGAGTGTGATTAGAGTGGAAATCCATTTCTCTGACATCGCTCTGTACTGTTTGCTCTGTACGGTTTGCTTGCGTGTGAGAGCAGACGTGTTTGGTATTTACAAGCCAATATGTTTTTTGTTCTTTTTTTTTCTCGTGTAGGATTCCAAGCTGCCCATGGCACTAAGGAGCACCCTGCTCGATCTGTTTGGACAGATTGAACGAGAGTTCGAGAACTTGTACATTGAGAATATTGAACGTGAGTAGAAGTTTGAAGTTCCGTCTCAGCTAATAGGGCTTTCAGATTACTGTTTGTATTTGAGTGTTAAACAATAGCCCGTGTGTGTAGTCATGCTGGAATAGGAGTTAGTTTGACCGGTTGCGATAATGACTACACGGACTTCTCGCACTTTAAATGGACATGACAGTGACAGTTTTAGGTCACGCCATAATATTGCCCATTGCATTTACATGAAAATGAATGGAATACATTACGAATATACATTTCAGATTCATAAATCTGTCCCTAATGAGTGAGACACAGCTGATGGTAAACTTTTATTAATGCAGTTAATTGCAGTTCAAATTCATCCTCTGGGTTAAAGAATTTGTAGAGCTCTCTACAGTCATCTCCAGTGTAGGACATCTTAAGAAGCAGCAAGGGATTTTCAATTGATGAGAACTCCAGCAGAGGGCATGTGTTTCTCGACAGAAAGGGGGGCTTAGAAAGAGAGAGGGAGGGGGTGAGGAAGAGGTGTGAAAGGGGGATAGGGTGAGAGGGGGCAGAAGAGAAAGAAAAAGGAGGGGTTTAAAGCCTCATTATACTTGTCTAGACAGTCGAGTGCTGCACATACAGGTACATTTGTTCAAACACCTGCAGATGTAATGGTCATGTGTCCACATACTTTTGGCCGTGTAGAGGAATGACAGTCCTGTGGTAATATTTCTGCCCTTTCACCCACCCCTGCTTGTTACCGTGACACTAACACACTGACTCTGCCTCAGTGATACTAACACAGCAATGCTAACTGTGCAGTGAGGCGAGAGATTGAGTCCCTGAATGAACGCTTGGCTGGTGAGGGTCAGACTGTGGATGGAGGAGATCTGGGGAAAGGAGCTCTGAAGACTAAAGGTACAAAACTTCATTTATATTTGGGAAAATCTTTTTTTATTTCTGGATGTAACTGTTTCTGCAAAATACAATTTCTTATAATCTGTGTTCCTGTTTTAAACAGCGAGCCACAGTACGAGTCAGCTTTCTCAGAAGCTCAAGACCACATACAAAGCCTCCACCAGCAAGGTACGAGTGTGTCTGTCATATTAAACCACAGCTACAGAACAATAACTACACAACTACTACACACCCACAGAACATTAACTACACACCTACTACACACCCACAGAACATTAACTACACACCTACTACACACCCACAGAACTTAACTACACACCTACTGAACACCTACAGAACATTAACTACACACCTACTACACACCCACAGAACATTAACTACACACCTACTGAACACCTACAGAACATTAACTACACACCTACTGAACACCTTCAGAACATTAACTACACACCTACTGAACACCTACTAAACATTAACTACACACCTACTGAACACCCACAGAACATTAACTACACACCTACTGAACACCTACAGAACATTAACTACACACCTACTGAACACCTACAGAACATTAACTACACACCTACTGAACACCTACAGAACATTAACTACACACCTACTGAACACCTTCAGAACATTAACTACACACCTACTGAACACCTTCAGAATATTAACTACACACCTACTGAACACCTTCAGAACATTAACTACACACCTACTGAACACCTTCAGAATATTAACTACACACCTACTGAACACCTTCAGAATATTAACTACACACCTACTGAACACCTACTAAACATTAACTACACACCTACTGAACTCCTTCAGAAAATTAACTACACACCTACTACACACCCACAGAACATTAACTACACACCTACTACACACCCACAGAACATTAACTACACACCTACTACACACCCACAGAACATTAACTACACACCTACTACACACCCACAGAACATTAACTACACACCTACTACACACCCACAGAACATTAACTACACACCTACTGAACACCTACAGAACATTAACTACACACCTACTGAACACCTACAGAACATTAACTACACACCTACTGAACACCTTCAGAACATTAACTACACACCTACTGAACACCTACTAAACATTAACTACACACCTACTGAACTCCTTCAGAAAATTAACTACACACCTACTGAACTCCTTCAGAAAATTAACTACACACCTACTACACACCCACAGAACATTAACTACACACCTACTACACACCCACAGAACATTAACTACACACCTACTGAACACCTACAGAACATTAACTACACACCTACTGAACACCTACAGAACATTAACTACACACCTACTGAACACCTTCAGAACATTAACTACACACCTACTGAACACCTTCAGAACATTAACTACACACCTACTGAACACCTACCAAACATGAACTATGGGTCCTTTGGGGCACCAACAGAACACCTTCTACTCTTTTTGACTTTCCTTCACTTCCTTCTGTCCTACACATACTGAACACCTACTAAACACTTACTACACAAAACATATTCTGATCTTTCATTATAAATCGGATCCAGCTGCTCCCATCTGTGTGTGTGTGTGTGTGTGTGTGTGTGTGTGTGTGTGTGTATGTATGTGTGTGTGTGTGTGTGTGTGTGCGCTGCAGTGTACTGCATACTCTCTGTCTGTCAGTCTGTCTGCTCAATAGACAGCTAGGTTCAGCCTTTATACCGTTATTTGTCACATATACTTTACAGCACAGTGGATTTTTTTCCTTTGCATATTCCAGCTTGTTAGGAAGCTGGGGTCAGTCATGATACATATTCCCTGAAGCATAGAGGGCCACAGAGGGCCTTGCTCAAGGGTCCAACAGTGGCAGCTTGGCAGTGCTGGGGCTTGAACCCCCTACATTCTAAACATTATTCCAGAGTCTTAACTCTGGAGCATTGTTATAACATGCCATGACTGTGAATGGGTTTCAATTATTGTGTTTGAATTGTGATTGTCATTAGCTGTAGTTCCTGAACAACTGGGACATTTGCTGGTAGTGAAATACAGAACATGTCTTCTTTCCTCTGTTTTCCGTGGATTGAAACTGCTCTCTCCTTTTTCTCGTGCTCTCTGATTTTAGCGTTCAAATTCTTTCCACGGCAAAGTAGGTGGACCCCGAAACTTCAATGTGGTGAACTGGGAGTTGTGGGGTGGAGATTCATGGGTAACTTGTTTAACTCCTGCTCTTCCTCCATCTCCTCCTCCTTTTCCTCCTCCTCCTGAGTGCACCAGAATGCATGAACTATCTCACTGCCAGGGTGATTGTCATCTTATAGATTGCAATGTAGAAGTGAAGTCAAAGGTGTGGAAAAAGCAGTAGTGTCTACAGATCCAATCTGATCAAAGACTGTTTCCCCTTGCTGGAATAGTTCTGTGTTTTGGTATCACTTTTCCCCTTTTACGAAAGGACATCAAACAGGACGTTACTTTGCAAAAGAATGATTTTCCGCTCCCGATTGAAAATCATCAGGTGTTTTTCGAAGTCTCTTGATCGGTCCGTGTCGAAACTATAGTCACTTCCTTTAGTTTGCCCAATGATTTTGCCAAGCATCTTTTTTTAATGAAAATCCAAAGTTAACAGATGATTTTTTGTTAGTTTGTTTTTTCGATATTAAGGGTGGACAAATCAGGAGTTAATTCATTTCATTCAATAAATTTTTCTTTGTACAGGACTTTTAACAATAGACATTGTCCCAAAGCATCTTTACAGAAATAAAGAGGGTATAAAGTTAAATTCAGTTCATTTTTATTTGAATAGCACTTTCAAAAATTAACATTGTTTCAAAGCAGCTTTATAATTAATAAGATGTTCTTTATAAGTGTAAGTTTGTCCCTGATGAGTGATGGTGGCGACTGTGGCAAGGAAAAACTCTCTGAGATGGCATAAGAAAGAAACCTTTAGAGGAACCAGACTCAAGAGGGAACCCGTCCTCAGCTGGTTTGCACCGAATGTCTATTTATTACAGTTAAACAATGCAAACTGTAGTCCTGAGTCAGTGTAGCAGACTGTTGACATTAAGTACGGTCCAAATCTTCAGAGTTCCTGTTCTTACTTCGTAATTTTCGTAAGGTTGTTAATGAGAGGCCATCCCCAGCTGCACAGAGTGGCCTAAAGTTGAAGAGAAAACCATCCAGAGGCAGGCCAGGATGAAGTGGGCAGAACCAAGAATGGGAAAGGGGCAGGAACAGTGGAACCTCAGGAGCATGTTTAATGAAAGAGAGAGAGAGAGAGAGAGAGAGAGAGGTGACAGGAAGAGAAGGATATGGATTATTAAGTATCCTTATTGTTGTATAAAATTTAATGACATTGTGCAGTTGGGGACTCTGGCAAGACTCTCTATAGTAGCACTACTAAAAGGGAGAGCCAGAAGGTATCACAGACATAAGGGATCTCTGGGATAAGAGACGACCCACCACACCACCGTCAACAAACCTGAGTGAACGTGTGAGAGTGAGGGGACAACAGCATACAAATATCCCAGTTCACCAAACACTCTATATCCATGATCCCTCCAGATCTGCTTCTTTACCTAAGAAAAATCTACTGATAAAAGACCTGACTAAATAAATATGTTTTTAGCCTTGACTTGAACACTGAGACTGTGTCTGAGTCCCGAAACCTAATTGGAATGTTGTTCCAAAACTGTGGAGCTTTGTAGGAGAAAGATCTGCCCTCTGATGTAGTCTTCATTATTTGAGGTAACAACAAATAGCCTGCACCTTTTGAAGTAGGCGTGGAGAATCATATTGGTACAGAAGTTCACTCAGATACTGTGGTTCAAGACCGTTAAGTGCTTTATACGCCAGTAGTAGTATTTTATAATCAATGCAAGATTTAATTGGGAGCAGTGTAGACTGATTAAAACATGTGATTCTAGTAAAAGTACTTCTGTCTTATCTGAGTTGAGCAGAAGGAAGTTATCAAGCATCCACTGTCTAATGTCCTTTACACACTTCTTAACATTTTTAAGCTGATCTCTCTCATCTGGCTTTGCTGAAATATACAACTGTGCAGCAGTGGAAGCAAATACTATGTTTATGTATAATTTAACCCAGAGGCAGCATTTATAAAGAGAAAAGCAGTGGGCCTAAGACAGATCCTTGCGGAAAACCAAACTTTACATCAGCAAGTGTGGAGAACTGACCATTTACATCAACAAACTGATAACGATCAGTCAAATAAGACCTAAGCCAGGAAAGCTCATGAAATTATTACTACCTATTGATAGTTTGCATGTTAGTGCAGTGCTTTTATTTTCTGTTAATTTTACTACCATGCTGAATAAAAATCTAGGTTTACGCTTATTTTATATGAAAGTAGAGAAATATGCTGATCTAGTAGCACTAAGAACTTTTCTATAACTTTCTCCTTATAGAGATTCTCCTTCCTTGCTATTTTAAATACTGTCAATTTAATTTGACGCTATTTATCTTCTAATATCTGACTGGTTTGTTTTAAGGTGCGGGTATGATCATTATACCACAATGCTTTTTTTTCTCCCTGATCATTTTTGTTTTAAAGCGAGCTCCATCTAGAGTGTAATGGAATGTTGATTCTAGACATTCAGTGGCTCAGAGCTCTGCGGGGTCAGACGGAGATGTAATTAATGTCGATAACTCCGGAAGATTAATTATATAACTCTCTGCTGTAGTTGACGTAAATGTACGCTTAACACAGTAACGTGGTACACAGCTCCCTGGCCTTGGCTCTGGACAGTCACCGGTTAACTAGTGCAGTTCTGGGACTATGACTTATACTACAAGAAATGAGAGCAGTACCTTCAATTACATCGAAAATAAATGCATTTGGTTAGATTAGTCACAAGAAAGGATAAGTAGCATATACTACATTTATGTTCAGATTTTTTTCAGACCTCACCTCGGGAATTGGCTCTTAGCGTCATGTTTGTTTCAAATAAAGGCAAATTATTGGCCAATGTTTTGGCTTTGAGCAGATTGTACGATTGTTGAATTTTTGTTGGCATCTTTATCTCTTAATGAATGTACCCATAAGGTGGCTATGCCTAGCAGCTTTGTGCTGGACTTTCTTTTTTCGTGCTTTTCCCTTGTTTTCAAAAACTTGATTTCAAAAAAGGTTATCAGTCTTTCCCGCTCTGTAATCAAATTCTTATTTTCTCTTTCTTTTGTTCTTCCTATTTATCTGCCGGATAACTTTAAATGAAAAAAATAAAAAAAAGAATTGTAGACAAAATTATTTATTTTCCTGAGCACCAGGGATACCGATTTGTCCACCCATCCAACCCCTGCATCTAATACACAATTTTTTCATGACCTCTGGAAAAGGTTGAAACTATTTGGACACCCCTCTCCACCCACATGGTTCTTTTCCAAACTGTTACCACTAACTGAGAGGCACACAATTTTATTGGACGTCTTTCGGATGCGGTGGCATATAATTGTCCAGCATGTAGTGTTCCAGCATATAGTGACATGCAGTGAAATGCTTTTTAAAACTGTCCAACATGTAAATAGAAATAGTATAAAAATATATAAAATGTAAAAAGTATAATAAAAGTATTAAGGATAACTAGAAAGTATGATGTATAGGGATCATACAAAGTGGAAGATCTTGAGTGGCCTGCTATAGACCTCTGACCTCATCCCATTTGAACATGATTAGTGTTAACACTGACTAAGCCCCAGGCCTCCTTACCTCACCTACATCACTACATGACTTTAACACCCGTTGTGGCTAAATGAGCACAAATCAATTTAGTTAAACATCCTCCCGGGACATGGGATGTTCAAAAAGCACTAGTATTCTTATGGTCAGGTGTCCACAAACATTTGTCCATACGGTGTACTTTATTGTACACTATTCACACTACACAATTAAAAAATGCTCTTCCTACACGGACCAAATAAGAGTCTTAAACACTGGGATCTAGTTTGTGAGTCTCTGGTTCCTTTAACCGTTTTTTTATTTATTTTTTCTCCCTCTAGAGAGCAGAAAGCAGTAGAGATTCCATGACTCTGTAGAGTTGCATCATTTTTTGCTGCTTTATTTAAGCATGCTCCGCTCATATGACCACTCAAAATGGACTTTCTGATTCACTGTTCTTCATCTCGAACAGGTCCTGTAGGTGAGCACTCGGACAAGGTGCTCTTTAGCTGGGAAGATTGAGAAATACTCTTACTGCCAACTTTTCTATCACTTCCTTTCAGGCTAAGGAAGATTTAAGAAAAGAGTTTTTTGCTAATAATGACACCATTTTATTAAAAGTAAAATAATCCTCAAGTCTCGTGATATTCTTCTCGCTTGATTAGACCTGAACCTTTGTATCAGGCTCCATATTTTGAGTGTTTGTTCTTTACAGCTGACTGTCGATGTGATGATGTGATGTTATTTCTTTCTTTCTCTCTCTCTTTTATTCATTTATTTATTTTTTCCCCCCGTTTGCACTTATGGTTTTCTGTCACGCTTTTTTAAGTGCTCATTTCAGCGTTCATTGGCACAGGCCACACTTATCTCCCTCAGAGCCTGATATAGTGTGAGAGCTTGTGTGGCTGTGAACGCTCTGAAGGCAACATGCGGAGCGCTAACATGCTGCCTTAGCGGAACTACACTTATAGACCGTAGCGTTTGGTTTAGCTGAGGCGACCCCCCCTCCCACCGGGCTTCTCGCTGCATTTTTCTTTTTTTTAGCCTCCCACCTACTATTAGAATAAGGGCTCTTCATTATTATTGGCTCCTTCAGTGAATATGAGCATAGAAGACTGTGGAAAACTGTCTTTATTGATTTTAGACTTCTCCTCTGCTCTTATATAATGATATCAGACAATTGAAAGCACGTCTGTCTGTCTGTCTATCTATCTGTCTATCTATCTGTCTATCTATCTGTCTGTCTATCTGTCTATCTGTCTATCTGTCTATCTATCTATCTATCTATCTATCTATCTATCTATCTATCTATCTATCTATCTATCTATCTATCTATCTATCTATCTATCTATCTATAAATAATATTTATTTATAATATTTACTTTTGCCTTCACTCCACACGTGCATCAATGAATCTCGGCCGACCACCACCCTGTCGCCGGTTCACCACTGTTTCTTCCTTACACCACTGCAGACCAGGAACATCCCACAAGAACAGCAGTTTTGGAGATGCTCTGACCCAGTCGTCTAGACGTCACAATTTGTCAAACTCACTCAAATCATTACGCTCGCCCATTTTTTCTGCTTCTAACACGTTAACTTTGAGGACAAAATGTTCACTTATATCTAATAAATAAATCCACCCACTAACAGGAGCCATGATGAAGAGAAAATCAGTGTTATTCACTTCACTGGTCATAATGTTATATATTTATATATATTTTTTATGTGTTTTGGGGGTAAAACTGTAAACATATTTGTACCTAAAACCTTTGGCACAGGACTTTCGGTGATTAAAAGATAAAAAATCGAAACGTTCAATAATAAAGACAATTTTCCACAGTCTTTCTCGCTCATATTTACCCAGGGTGCCAAAATTATTGGAGGCCACCCTGTGTGTGTGTGTGTGTGTGTGTGTGTGTGTGTGTGTGTGTGTGTGTGTGTGTGTGTGTGTCCAGATTCTCATTCTTCCTGTATTTATTCTAGATTGTGTCCAGTTTTAAAGCTACCACGTCACGTGCCGTGTGCCAGCTGGTGAAGGAGTATGTGGGACACAGGGATGGCATATGGGACCTGAGTGTGGCCAGGACACAGCCACTTGTTCTGGGTACTGCCTCAGCAGGTATGGTTTCCCACAGTGCAGTTTGAGCTCTTCTTTTCATCAAACAATTATAGAAAGAATCAAGGAGACACATGCATCACTAATTATTTATTTTCATACAACCCTAATAAAATAAAAGTTGGGACAGAGCCCTGCTTACCACTGTGTAGCATCATATCTTTTGTCTGTATACATCTGGAAACTGAGGGGACCAGTTGCTGCTTTGGGAGGGAATTTTGTCCTATATGCGTCTGATACAACAGTATGCTCAACAGTTCTGGGTGTTCTTTGTTGTGTTTTTCGTTTTATGATGCAAACATTTTTTCAAATGGTGAAAGGTCAAGACTGGAGTTATATTATGGATAAAGCAGCCTCTTGATTCCCGATCACGTGCACGTTGTTTATGAAAAACTCCTTCAACGGGTGTGCTTCAGCAGGAGGCAAGGACCAAAAAAAACCCAACAAGAATAAAAATGAGAATAAAAACTAAAATGTAAAAAATATTGTGCAGATTTGTAGAAATAATTTTTTGTTCAAATATAATTTTTTAAAAGTAAAATATTGCACATGCATTAATATTTCATCTAATTACTTCCTACACCAAAACGATTAATTGTTTTTTTATTATATAAAAAGCAAGAATATGAACCACACAACTGGTGTATATACAGTGCATTCGGAAAGTTTCACTTTTTTTTTCAATTTAGTTATGTTGCAGCCCGATACTGCAATCATTGAAATTATTCTTCTCATTAATCTACACTTAGTACCCCATAAAGACAAAATGTAAACAGAATTCTAGAAATGTTTGTAAATAAAAAAATATAAAAAACAACACATCAATAAGTATTCAGACGCAATCATTGCTGAGATGTTTCTACACCTTGCCAGGAGTTTACCTGTAAAAACATTTATTGATTTAACTTGATTTGTAACGGCACACCCCACTTTATAGAAGGCCTTTCAGCTGACGATGCATATCAGAGCAAAAACCAAGCCATGAGGTCAAAGGAACTGCATGTGGAACTCGGACAGATTTGAGTAAGGCATACGTTTCTGCTGCACTGAAGATTCCCAAGAGCACATTGATCTCCATAATTCTTAACAACCAAGACTCTTTAAAGAGCCGGTCACCCGAGCAAACGTGTGGTGTATATGTATAGTCCTGTGTATATATAAAGCTTTAGTAATAATTATCAGTCTAAAAATTTAAAGCAGCAGCTCATAATACAGTATTAGTACTATTTAAACATAGTCCGTAGCATGTAGAAGTTTCCGATCATTGCTACACCGTAATCATTGGCAAACATTTAACAATAAAAAAGAAAAAGATCAAATATTAAGCAGTTTCATTTAAATGATAAAAAGGCTTCTTTGTTCTAACAAAAAGAAACGTGTTTTAATGTGTAGTTTTCCTTCAGATATGCATGTGGAACAATTACTGAACAATTATTGGCACTCCCAGTGAATACTCATGAATAAATGTGTGGGGAAAAAATTAATTATTTAGTCTTATGTAAATCGAATCTTTGTTCGATGCCGAAGTCCATTTGTGTGTTATTTATTCCCAGACCACTGTGCTATGCTGTGGAGCATTGAGACTGGGAAGTGCCTGCTGAAATACGCTGGCCATGCTGGATCAGGTGAGAAATGAAGGGGTGGGGTAACGGCGTAAACTGATTAATTGGTTAGTCGATTGCTGGAACCAACTGCAAACATCCATACCAATAGTTTTTCCGGGTTGCGTCTGTTGGTGAAGGCCCACTGTTATTATACAGTAAGAGAGCAACCTCTGAGGTGATTCACTGACACCACGTGCTGTTTAATGTATCTTTTTTTTTTTATTCATTTTAGGTGGTTTAATTTATTCGGAGTTTACCTCTCCCCAGGGGTTACAAGTAATGAATACGGTTATGACTGTTACAAAGAGCTGAAATTGGAGGAAAATTTACCTCATCGCTCAAATTTCTTTTTTTTTTTTTTTGGTAAAAATTGTACCAGGACCAAGACATTAATATAAAGCTTTCATCACCTTGACTGATCATTATTGTGTTCATTCGAGTGTTAATCTGAATGTTGATGGTGTAGCAGTAGGGGTCTTTTGCCTATACATTCATAAGTAATGTGTCTTTTGCTGTTTTAAATATCACTGATTTTATCTTGAACTTTTGGAATTATTTTTTTATGTTTTCTCTGGTTTTTTTTTTTTTTTTTTTTGCAGTTAACTCGATCAAGTTTCACCCCACGGAGCAGATGGCTCTAACAGGTTTGTCTGTTTGTGTAATCAGAGCAGTTGTGTAAACTGCTTGTTATGAACAGTGTGATTCTTATCCAAAGTGCTCCGATTATTATCGTTGTGTTATTGCTGTTCTCGTTCTTTTACCCTGCATTCACACTTGCACCACAAAGTGACGCCTATGTGTGAGATAGGAAGGATTTCATTGACAGTGTTGAGCCAAAAGGTGATGCTTTGATAAATCTACTGAATTCTATACAAATTTGGGACGATGATGTGAAAGAAAAAAAAAAAAAAAAAAAAAAAATATCCAAAAGAACCCCTAGTGAAACTGTACGAGGTCGCAACAAAAAGTTTTGAGACAATTTTTGTAACCAGCCAACAGATGGCAGCACAAGGGTGCACGTACAGTCACACCTTCATACGTCTCTGAGAGCTGTGCTATTCTGACCATGTGCGTTGCCACATTTGCTATTATGGCCACGTGCGTACCCGGTCACCACATACTCGCCAGATTTGACCCCTGTGGACTTTTTTAACACCATTGCAGTGATCCAGTGCGAATTGTAAAAGGTGCTTGACACATTTCGAAAAGAAGACATCCAGGACACATTCCAGAAGTGGCAGAAATATGTTGGGAGTGCTTTATTACTGTGCAAGGGGAATATTTTGTATGGGATAGTGTGTAAACGTAGATAAAGTACTTTCTTGTAAACCCTTTGATATCACCTTATATAAATCTAACTCGAATACATTGTAAAGGAAGGTAGTGTGTATAAGACACAGACAGATATACGTTACGGAATTTTTCCGTTTGTCCTTGGGAAAAATAATTCTGTACATGCCACAAGTAAGAATGGTTGACATGCCCATGTACAAAAGCATTAGATGTGCTCACAAGTAAAGACCCTCTGGTGACATTGGACACGCCCATACGCAATAGCAGTGGACATACCCACAGGTGACAGCATTAGACACACCCACAGGTGACTGCATTAGACACACCCACAGGTGACAGCATTAGCATTAGCTAATTAGACAGCAGGTGATGACTTTGGACACACCCACAGGTGACTGCATTAGACACACCCACAGGTGACTGCATTAGACACACCCACAGGTGACTGCATTAGCTAATTAGACAGCAGGTGATGACTTTGGACACACTCACAGGTGACAGCATTAGACACACTCACAGGTGACTGCATTAGACACACTTACAGGTGACTGCATTAGACACACCCACACACTCACAGGTGACTGCATTAGACACACCCACAGGTGACTGCATTAGACACACTCACAGGTGACTGCATTAGACACACCCACAGGTGACTGCATTAGACACACCCACAGGTGACTGCATTAGACACACCCACATGTGACTGCATTAGACACACTCACAGGTGACTGCATTAGACACACCCACAGGTGACTGCATTAGACACACCCACAGGTGACTGCATTAGACACACCCACAGGTGACTGCATTAGACACACCCACACACCCAAAGGTGACAGCATTAGACACACCCACACACTCACAGGTGTCAGCATTAGACACACTCACAGGTGTCAGCATTAGACACACTCACAGGTGTCAGCATTAGACACACTCACAGGTGTCAGCATTAGACACACTCACAGGTGTCAGCATTAGACACACTCACAGGTGTCAGCATTAGACACACTCACAGGTGTCAGCATTAGACACACTCACAGGTGACTGCATTAGACACACTCACAGGTGACTGCATTAGACACACTCACAGGTGACTGCATTAGACACACTCACAGGTGACTGCATTAGACACACTCACAGGTGACTGCATTAGACACACTCACAGGTGTCAGCATTAGACACATTCACAGGTGACTGCATTAGACACACTCACAGGTGACAGCATTAGACACACTCACAGGTGACAGCATTAGACACATTCACAGGTGACTGCATTAGACACATTCACAGGTGACTGCATTAGACACACTCACAGGTGACAGCATTAGACACATTCACAGGTGACTGCATTAGACACATTCACAGGTGACTGCATTAGACACACTCACAGGTGACAGCATTAGACACACTCACAGGTGACAGCATTAGACACACTCACAGGTGACAGCATTAGACACACTCACAGGTGACTGCATTAGACACACCCACACACCCAAAGGTGACAGCATTAGACACACCCACACACTCAAAGATGACTGCATTAGACACACCCAAAGGTGACAGCATTAGACACACCCACACACCCACAGGTGACTGCATTAGACACACCCACAGGTGACTGCATTAGACACACCCACAGGTGACTGCATTAGACACACCCACAGGTGACTGCATTAGACACACCCACAGGTGACTGCATTAGACACACCCACAGGTGACTGCATTAGACACACCCACAGGTGACTGCATTAGACACACCCACAGGTGACTGCATTAGACACACCCACAGGTGACTGCATTAGACACACCCACAGGTGACTGCATTAGACACACCCACAGGTGACTGCATTAGACACACCCACAGGTGACTGCATTAGACACACCCACAGGTGACCGCATTAGCTAATTAGACAGCAGGTGATGAATTTGGACACGCCCACCAACGACATTAGACACACCCACAGGTGACAGCAGCAGTACACACACAGCAATAGACAGCAGACATGCCCAAAAATAAGAGCGTTAGACACACCCATAATTAACAACCATTATTCCGGCACTGTTTTATTTTCTCTTTGTGGTGCGTGCATGTGTACGTGTGTGTGTGTGTGTTTTCCATCAGCATCTGGTGATCAGACAGCTCACATCTGGCGCTACATGGTGCAGCTGCCTCTCCCTCAGCCTCCAGCTGACACCAGCGTGAGTGTTTCAAACCCTGTCTTAGTCAGAGTGCTGCTGAGACACAACTCGGCTCTTTCTCTTTCTATCTCTCTCTCTCTCTCTCTCTCTCTCTCTCTCTCTCTCTCTCTCTCTCTCTCTCTCTCTCTCTCTCTCTCTCTCTCTCTCTCTCTCTCCTTGCATCTCTTTTTTATTTGTTTAACATTACTCTCTACCTCGTTTTTCTTTTTTTCTTGATTTCTCTCTCACTTTTTCAGTCTCCTTTCCTCACAGACTCTTACTCTTTTCCTTTTTCTATCTTTCTCTCCATTAAACTTTCACTCATCTGTTTTCTTTCTTTCTTTCTTTCTTTCTTTCTTTCTTTCTTTCTTTCTTTCTTTCTTTCTTTCTTTCTTTCTTTCTTTCTTTCTTTCTTTCTTTCTTTCTTTCTTTCTTTCTTATCTGCCCTTCCTTCCCTTTTTTCCCATCCATCCATCCATCCATCCATCCATCCATCCATCCATCCATCCATCCATCCATCCATCCATCCATCCAAACATCCATTCTTTAACAAGCTTTCCCAGATATAAATACATTTCTTCTCCTAATAATTGCATATATATAAAACGCTGTACTGTGTTGATCTCTCTCTCTCTCTCTTTGTGTGTGTGTGATGAACTCAGGTGTCCCTGGATGATGACGTGGATTTCTCCGATAAGGATGAGGCAGATGGAGATGCAGACGGACCGAACGAGTGTCCTACAGTGCGTGTAGCCAGCACCACTCTGAAGAGCCACCAGGGGGTGGTCATCGCAGCAGACTGGCTCGTTGGTGGCAAACAAGTCGTTACTGCTTCATGGGACCGAGCAGCCAATCTGTACGACGTGGAGACGTCCGAACTCGTCCACACACTCACAGGTCAGGCCTTCTCGCAAACCTAGGGCATAAATATACAATCAAAGTATTTGAACAGAATTGCTATAGTGTCTAATTCACGCCATTCGATTCAGGATTAAAGTGTGCAGGAAGTGATGGTATCCCATTCAGGAATTTAATCTCACTCTGAAAATATTCAGCACACTGAAAATATTCAGCACACTTTTAAATAATGCTGTAACACTGGATCAGTTTACAGTGATTTGGTTCATGTCTTTGGTTGTGTGATTGAGTCATGTATCTTTTTTGGCTTTGGCGCTTGTTCTGAGTGTTTGATCTCTGCTGCTTCACTAAGTTTTAATTTTCTTTATAATAGGAGAACATACACACTTGTTTAATGGACATAAAGACAGACAGACAGATAGACAGACAGAGACGGACAAATAGACAGACGGACAGATAGACAGACAAAGAGAGATAAATCAAACAGACACAGATCTATTTATTTATTTATTTATTTATTTATTTATTTATATCTGTTTTTCTGTCTGTCTATCTATCTATCCATGTGTTTGTCTATGTCTAACTATTGGTCTGTTTGTTTGTCTTTCTGTCTATGTATCCATCTGTTTTTCTGGGTCTATCCATTTGTCTGTCTGTCTGTCTGTCTGTCTGTCTGTCTGTCTGTCTGTCTGTCTGTCTGTCTTATTTATTCATCTGTCTGTCTGTCTGTCTGTCTGTCTGTCTGTCTTATCTATCCATCTGTTTGTCTGCTTGTCTGTCTTTATGACAGCTTGTTTCTGCACCTTAAAAATTAGATTTTTGATTATAAACTCTATATATAAACAAATTATAATATGACTTGTTTTTCTGTGACTCTGACCATTTTGACCCCTTTGATCAGCTGTCACTTTGTACTCGATAATAATAATGTTGAATAATGGAAAAAAAAAATCCAATCCAATACAAGTCTTTACTGTGTGTGTGTGTGTGTGTGTAGGTCATGATCAGGAGCTGACCCACTGCTGCACCCACCCCACCCAGCGTCTGGTAGTCACCTCGTCCCGGGACACCACCTTCCGTCTGTGGGACTTCAGAGATCCGTCCATCCACTCAGTCAACGTCTTCCAGGGTCACACCGAGTGAGTGTACAGTTCTCCTTTATACACCACTACACCTGCACAGTCATTAAGACACACACACACACACACACACACACACACACACACACACACACACACACAAACAGAGAGCTCACCTTTATCAACTTGCAAATAATGATCTATGAATTCAGTATTGACTTTTTTGGTTTAAGTAACATTTGATGCATCTTGGTTCATCTCATTTATGAGATAATACCTCATACTTTAGACTACGGCTACAACTAACGATTATTTTGATAATCCATTAATCGGCTGATTATTTTCGATTAATCGTATAAAAAACATTTACTTTTTTTTATTTTAATGTTTTGCTTATTATAACTACAGTCAACCCCCTGATAATCCGCGGTAAATTTGCGGGTTTTCATTTGGAATCTCCCGCCATCTTCTCAACACACTCTCCTCACTAGTCAACACATTTCCATCTCCATCCTTTATTGCTCTAACTTGCAGTACATCCTTCTTGTGTATAAAACCTTTTCTCCTTCCTTAGTGTCCAACTTCTCATACAGCTCCTCATATGCCTTTTCCCTGGTTTTCGCCACATCCCTCTTTACCTGCTGCCGCATCTCCTTCAGGAACGTTAGGAATAACATTTTAGACATTTAGATGTTTTCACTAACAAATTTCATAAAAAATCTTTAAAACACATTATCGTCTTATTCATTCGAAGTGATAAATAAAACATTTATATCGTTACTTCACATTTTCTGTTTGCATCATAAAGGAACCACCTTACTGGCGTAATGTCTAAATGAATTCACTAAGGTGCCACAGGTGCTGCGGGGTCTTTAAACGTCACCCCCACGAGTTCCGGAGGACCACTTTATATAAAACCCTAACTCATGGTGTTTATGTATAAAAGTGTATTTAAAATATATGGAGTTTAACTATCTTTAATTTTGACATTTTAAAACTTATAGTGGCTGTTCTTTGAGGAGGGCATGAGGAAATGAAAAAATGTTTATGCTTTCTTCTCGTCTGATAATATTTTAGTTTTTTTAACAAGATTTATTTGCTCAGTGTTATTTGTTCCCCATAATGTCATAAAGCTGCTGTCAGTATATTTTGCAGTCACGTTAATGACCACCAGATGGCAGTACAACACACAACAAAACCACCAACAGCCCGAAAATGTTTCATTACGCATACTTTGGCTTCGCTCCAAAAGCGTTCATGTTAACTGCGAAACCTTTCATTGTCGTAATTAAGCGCTGGTGCTGGGTTTGACAGCCGAAAGCCACTCGGTTATTATAATTTTATATTGTAGTTCCTCTCGCTAGAGAATTTCAGGCCTTAAAATCATGTCTGCCTGTGCTTCTGGGGTGAAAATCCTGGCCTGGCTTCTTGCCTGCTGGAGGGCCGTGGACGGTCTGGACGGAGCGTAATGATGGTGGAGTAGAACGCCCACTAAAGGCTCTGATGGCTCCCGGATTATACACTCCTCTCTGTCGGTTTGAGAGCGACACGCATAATTCCGTCAGATCCCACTGTAATGCTCGCTAATAGACAATCAGCGTAATGAGATTAGCTGTGAAAGCACAGGGCGTTTCCCCTCTGTCACACTCCTCAAAGCATACACAATTACAGCTCTCTCTCTTTTTTTCTCTCTCTCTCTCAGGCTGAGATCACACTGAGGTTCATCATACAGCATATGTGTCAAACTCAAGGCCCACGGGCCACATCTGGCCCGACGGACAATTATATCTGGCCCGCAAGATCATTTTATATAGATCTATTATTATTGTTATTAATGTCCCGGCGATATAAAGCGCTGATAACACAAACTACAGATCCCATAATGCAGCGCTTCAGCTGCCTTACCGAATGCTAGACTACCTGGGAACATTCCAGAGTCAAGTCGAGCTTCTGTTGATGTATTTAAACCCTATTGTAAATGGATGGATTGCATCAAGGATCGGCTCTGAGCCCTTTCCTGTTTGCAGCGGTGATGGACAGGTTGACGGACGAGGTCAGAGGGGAGTCTCAGTGGACTATCATGTTTGCAGATGATAGTGTGATTTGTGGTGAGAGTAGTGAGCAGGTTGAGAAGAGCCTGGAGAGGTGGAAGTACATGCTGGAGAGAAGGGGAATGAAAGTCACCTGCTATGTTGTATGGTTTAGAGACAGTGGCATTGACTAAAAAATAGGAGGCGGAGCTGAAAATAGTGAGATTTTTATTGGGAGTGACAATGATGGACAGGAGGACAAGGTGAGTGAGGCAAGATTGAGATGGTTTGGACATGTGCAGAGGAGGGACATGGGGTATATAGGTAGGAGAATGCTGAGGATGGAGCCACCAGGGAGGATTAAAACATGGAAGGCCAAGGAGGATTTTGGATGTGGTGAGGGAAGACATGCAGGTAGTTGGTTTGAAAGAGGCAGATGTAGAGGACAGGGGGGTATGGAGATGGATGATCCGTTGTGGAGACCCCTAATGGAAGAAGCAGAAAGAAGAAGAAGAATGAATCATTTTTACTATTCCAGCATTTGCTCCTCAGGTGTACATGTGAATTTGTGTTTATATGTCTGTTCATCCATCCATCCATAAATCCATAAATCCATCCATCCATCCATCCATCCATCCATCCATCCATCCATCCATCCATCCATCCATCCATCCATCCATCCATCTATTCAAATCAAATCAAATTTTATTTGTCACACACACATACATAGAGTACGACCATCAAGTTGTTTGTCTTCATCCTTCCACCTCTCTTCCTGATTCTTCCTGATTCTTCCTGATTAGTTTCATTCATTCATTTACTTACTCACTCATTCGTTAATTTATCCATTCACTCACTTCTTCATTTATTTGTCCATTTATAGACATCCATTTATCCCAGACTGGTTGTTTTCATCCATCTTTTGATACTTTCCCCAGTTTATTTGGATCATAACCAACCATTTATCTTTCCCCAAGTTTAGTCAGATGCATTCATCCACCCATCCATCCATCCATCCATCCATCCATCCATCCATCCATCCATCCATCCATCCATCCATCCATCCATCCATCCATTCACCCTTGCCTTTCACGATCCAATTATTCATTCATCCATCCATCCATGTTCCAGTTTGATTGTCTTCAGTCTTACATCTCTCTTTCTGATTGGTTCCATCCATCCATCCATCCATCCATCCATATACCATCTAATAATTCATCCATCTATGTTCCAGTTTTATTGTCATCCTTCCGTTGCTCTTACCTCTTACATTCTTTTGACAATTCGTCCATCTGTCCGTCCATCCATTTGTTTTTCCCAGACTGTTTTTCTTCATTCATCTTTTCATCATTTTCCCAGTTTAGTTGGATTTCTCCATTCTTTTCAATGTTCAGTCATTATCATCTATTCATCCTTCTTCAAGCTTAGTCAGATCCATCCATTCCTCTATCCATCTATCTATGTGTTGTATTCCAATTATGTCCCTTCATTCATCCATCCCTCCAGCCATCCATCCATAAGATTCATTCATTCATATATATATATCCATCCCCCACTTTAGGTATATCTATCCATATATATCTTACGAGCCCCAGTTGCTCAGGTCTGAGTGGTTAAACAGAGTTCCTAATAAAGTGCCTGTGTTTGTGTCTCATCTCCACAGTGAAACAGGGACGTGTTATTATCGTCTTGTATAATAATTATTTTGTGTGTGTGTGTGTGTGTGTGTGTGTGTGTGTGTGTGTGTGTGTTATAATGACAGATGCTTTATGTTACACTCTGGTAGCATCCATGCTGATAATTTTTGCCAACAATTTAATTTGCTCAGCTGTAGAGTTGTGTTTGCATTGGGAGTTTTAGAGGGTTTGTGTTTGTTCACAGACACACACACACACACACACACACACACACACACACACACACACACACACACACACACACACACACACACACACACACACACACACACACACACACACACACACACACACACACGCACACAAACGATAAAGTGATTTTTTGATGAAGTGCGACTCATGATTTTTTTGGATCGTTCGGCCCAACTGTTTAGATGGGAGTTTGCAAAAAATTTAGTGTAATCAATGTCCCTCTGTCTCTCTTTCCCTCTGTCTCTTTATCTCTCTGTCCCTCTGTTTTTCTATCCCTCTGTCTCTCTATCTCTCTTTCCTTCTGTCTCTCTTTCTCTCTTTCCCTCTGTCTCTTTATCTCTCTGTCCCTCTGTTTTTTTATCCCTCTGTCTCTCTGTCTCTTTTTCTCTCTATCTCTCTATCCCTCTGTCTCTCTATCTCTCTGTTCCTCTGTCTCTCTATCTTTCTTTCCCTCGGTATCTCTATCTCTATTTCCCTCGGTCTCTATATCTATTTCCCTCTGTCTCTCTATCTCTCTGTCTCTCTTTCTCTCTATCTCTCTATCCCTCTGTCTCTCTATCTCTCTGTTCCTCTGTCTCTCTATCTTTCTTTCCCTCGGTATCTCTATCTCTATTTCCCTCGGTCTCTATATCTATTTCCCTCTGTCTCTCTATCTCTCTGTTCCTCTGTCTCTCTGTCTCTATTTCCCTCTGTCTCTCTATCTCTCGTTCCCTCTGTCGCTATCTCTCTGTCCCTCTCCTTCTGTCGGTCTGTTCCTCTGCCCCCCCCCCCCCCCCCCCTTTCCGTCTTTCTCTTTTTGGCTCTCTTTTTTACTCATGAGCTGATTTAGTTATGTTGAGCAGCAGCTCATATCGCCACACATCTCACTCTACAAAAGATTCAATACTTGTTTTTTCTTTTAAAAAATTTTCACATTTCTTGTGTTTCTTTTAATAATTCTCTCTTTCTCTTTTCTTCTTTCCTATTTTCTTTTTCTTTTTTCCACTTGTATTAATATATATTTTTATTTCATTTTCTTTTCTTGTTTTTTTTCTTCTTTTATCTTCTCTTTCTTTTCCTTTCTCCTATAATTTTGTTAAATTTTCTTTTCTTTTTCATTCTCTCCTTTTATCTTTTCTTTTTTAAATTTCCATTTATCTTTCTTTTATTTCCTTCTTTCTCTTCTTTTCTTTACTTCAATTTCCTTAATTCTCTTTTTTCTTTTTAATTCTCTTTTTGATTTTCTTTTATCCCCCTTTATTCTCTTCTCTTCTCCATCCTGGGTCAAATCAAATTGTATCTGTCACATACAGAGTACGACATGCAGTGAAATGCTTTGTACGACTGTCCAACATTTTGCATAAAAAGAAATAGAATTTAAGGATAAAAAAATTTAAGTAAATAAATGAAAAGTATAAACTATAGTAAATAGATAAAAATAGATATATATACATGAATCTAGATGGGAATAAATGAGTACGGCAGATAGTGGAAGTACAAATTTAAAGTGATTTAGTAATTGTCCTTAAAGTGTCCATGTGCAGTGTGGTGTGATCTAAATATGTTCAGAGTTGAAGTGACAGTCCAGAGGTTAAGGGGTCATAATAGTGCAATAAAAAGTTGTGCAGGAATGAGTGAAGATGGAGAGAGAAGTCCAGTACTGGATCCTGGGTGTTTCCTGGTTTAAACTTTGAATGGTCTGCGGGAAGAAGCTCCTCCTCCTTCTCTCTGTGTTCGCTTTCAAGGAGCGGAAGCGCTTCCCTGAACACAACAGAGAAAAGAGTCCATTGTTGGGATGGGTGAGGTCCTTCGCCATCTTCCTGGCCCGACACCGCGTGCTGTAGATGTCCTGTAGGTTAGGGAGCTCGGTGTGGATGGTACGTTCAGCTGACTGCACCACCCTCTGGAGGGCTCGTCTGTCCTGCATGGTGCTGTTCCTACCCGTCAGAACGCTTTCAATGGTGCAGTTGTAAAAGGTCCTTAGCACCTGAGAGGAAATTTTAAAGTCCTTTAAACATCTTGGATGGTACAGATGCTGCTGCCGGGCTTCTTCACCAGGGTGTTGATGTTGCAGGACCAAGACAAGGTCCTGTTTGATGTGAACACCAAGGTACCGGAAACTGTCCACTCTTCACTGGGGTCCCGTTGATGTTTAGCGGTTTGTATGACTGCTCCTGCTTCGTGCTGAAGTCCACGGTCAACTCCTTAGTCTTGCTGACTTTCAGGAGATGATTGTTCTCCTGGCACCATCTCTCCAGGTTTTTAATCTCCTGTAGGAAGGCCGTCTCGTCGTTGTTGGAGATCAGGCCCACCACAACAGTGTCGTCAGCAAACTTGATGATGGTGGTGTAGTTGGAAGTGGCCACTTAGTCATATTTGTACAGTGAGTACAGCAGGGGGCTCAAAACACAACCCTGGGGAGCTCCAGTGCTGAGGGTGAGGGTGGATGAGGTGTGTTTGCCCACCCGTATGGCTTGTGGGTCACTCATCATATCTGTTGAAGTGACTGTAGGAACATGGTGAGAGCGGTAACGGTTGAGTCAGCAGCAGTTGGTGGTCAGGTCTCACTCCCTGAGTCTGTGATGAGTCGAGCACTAACACCTGATATATCACGTGTGGCTCACATAATGATGTGACATGACCTGTGTGTGTGTGTGTTTGTGTGTGTGTGTGTGTGTGACAGTGTGATGTAGTAGAGTAGTGCTGTCAGCAGGAGTTCATGCTTGAATGCACAGGGACCACAAGATGAATGAGTCGCACCCTGAACCCACACACACACACACTCTCTCACACACACACACACACACACACACACACACACACACACACACACACACACACACACACACTAAAACTCACACCCACCCCCTTACTCACACACACACTCACACCCACACACGCACTCACATATACACACTCACACACACTAAAACTCACACTCGCATCCACACACGCACTCACATTTACACACTCATTCACACACAGTAAAACTCACACACACACACACACACACACACACACACACACACACACACACAAATACACACTTACTCTCACACACTAAAACTAACACACACTCGCACGTGCACTAAAACACACTCTCGCTCACACACACACACACACACACACACACACACACACACACGTACACACACATACACATACATACACGTACAAATAAAACAAACACTCAAACAGTCCCACACACACATACACATGCGCGCACACACACTTATACTCACGCACGCACGCACACAAACTCACCTTTCTCCTTTTTTTTTATTTATTTTCCTTTCTTTTCTACTTTCTCCCCTTTTCTGTAATGTTCTGGAACATTCATATTGCGTGTGTGTGTAAATGATTTGTGGTTACAAATCTTAAACACTTACCAAGATTTTAACAGCGAGTGAACTCATTTAGGAAGGGAGATCTGTGTGTGTGTGTGTGTGTGTGTGTGTGTGTGTGTGTGTGTGTGTGTTTCATACTCGGAGGTAATTATGAGTAATGAAGGCTGACAGTGTGTGGTAGCTTTCAGAAGGACAACAGGCTCAGTCCCGGGAACCGATCACCTCCTAATTGTGTGATATTAGTGCACAACTCACTAACGAGTGGCACAAATGAGTAGTGGCAGAAGCCTTGCTGTACTCTGTGTGTGCGTGTGCGTGTGTGTGTGTGTGTGTGGGTGTGTTTGTGTGCGCGTGTGTGTGTGTGCGCGCACAATAAGAGCCTGGAGGCCTCTAACCTCAGCTTAGGCATCTGATTGACTGGTTAAAGACACACACACACACACACACACAGACACACAGGTTAAGCTGAAGGATGAGGGTGTGAGGAGTCAAATAACTATGTCTCTCTGTCCCTCTAAATCTGTCTTTCTAAATCTGTCTCTCTGTCTCTCTAATGCTGTCTCTCTAAATCTGTCTCTCTTTCCCTCTAACTTTGTCTCTCTCTGTCCCTTTAACTCTCTCTGTAACTCTGTCTCTCTGTCCCTCTAACTCTGTCTCTCTAAATCTCTCTCTGTCCCCCTAACTCTGTCTCTCTAAATCTCTCTCTGTCCCCCTAACTCTGTCTCGCTGCCCCTCTAAATCTGTCTCTCTCCTTCTAACTGTGTCTCTCTTTCCCTCTAAACCTGTCTTTCTAAATCTGTCTCTCTGTCTCCCTAACTCTGTCTTTCTAAATCACTCTGTCCCTCTAATTCTGGTCCTGTAACCGGTCTTTCTGTTCCTCTAACTCTGCCTCTCTTAATCAGTCTCTGTCCCTCTAAATCTGTCTCTCGGCCTCTCTAACTCTGTCTCTCTTTTCCTCTAACTCTCTGTCTTTCTGTCCCTCTAACTCTGTCTCTCTAAATCTGTCTCTGCCCCTCTAACTCTCGCTCTCCCTTTCCCTCTAAATCTGTCTTTTTAACTCTGTCTCTCTGTCCCTTATCTCTGTTTTTATAACTCTGTCGGTCCATTCAACTCCATCTCTCTTTCCCTCTAACTCTGTCCCTGTAACTTTGGTTTAATGTCTCTCTAGCCATTCAACTCTGTCTCTCTTGTTCTAACCCTATCACTCTAACTTTGAATCTCTAACTATATCTCTGTGTCTC
Organism: Silurus aristotelis; assembly: GCF_946808225.1. Lineage (NCBI taxonomy): Eukaryota > Metazoa > Chordata > Actinopteri > Siluriformes > Siluridae > Silurus > Silurus aristotelis. Next base: position 7,318,585 of record NC_139574.1, read on the forward strand.
TCTATCCCTCTAATTATGTCTACCTGGCAAACTCTATTTGTCTGTTTGTATATTCGTCAACTCTATCTTTCTGTCTGTTTTTCTCTATCTATCTGTCTTTCAGGGATGTTGTACATGTTGATTATTGACCATGTTTGTTTTTGCCTGGTGTTCTGGCTGTGGGAGACGTAGAACTGGAGATTATGCACCACTTCCTGTGGATAGTAATTGATCTTTGTCACTGGTCTGACATGTAATACAGCTCTGACTAGCATGTTATCGATGCGTAAAAAAGGCACTGACCCCAAGTCCACACACACACACACACACACACACACACACACACACACACACACACACACACACACATTCTTTCTCTCTCAGTCTATCTATCTCTGTCTGCCTGTCTTTCTATCATTTACCTGTCTCTTTTTTGTCTATCAGTTCATATTTCTGTCTCTCTATCCATCATCCTGTCTCCCTATTTGTTTATCAGTTCTTATATCTGTTTATCCTTCTCTCTCTATCTGTCTTTTTATTCATCTATCTGGCTCTTTATCTACCTGTTTCTTTATGCATCTATTCATCTATTATCTACCTAACTCTATCCATCTACCCGTCTCTCTATCTGTCTATCGGGTTCTTCTCTCTATCTGTCTCTCCATTCATCTAACTGTATCTCTATCCTCCTACCTCTCTATTTGTCTCTTTCTCTCCCTCTGAGTGATATAAGTCATGAAACACGCACGCTGGTAGAACACAGTGTTTTTGTACACTTTTCTGCCCATAAACTTCAGCATCTTGATGCGTCACTGCGATCTGATTGGTTGCTGCACAAGACGGTAAAGAAGACAGTCTTGCATGTTTGACAGAGTTTTCTGGTTAGTGATTTGTCCTGTCAATCAAACAAGGAGGTTCTTTTTCTCCATCGTCACGCTAGTCTAATTAAAGCCGTATCTCTTTATCATCTCCCGGTCTTTTCTCCACACGCTCACACACTTTCCCCTTCCCCCCACCGAGTCTCGACCTTGCTCGTCAGCGGCTCCCGGGGGACACGGAACATCTCACCAAAACACCGGCGCAGCGCTAATAGGGTTTTAATCAAGCTTTTAATCTATTACCCCGACCTCCTCCCCTCTGCCTGAGCGCTCTCGCAGCACACCGGTGCAATGTCAGAAACTGTTTCCACGCTTCGCTTTCGACGCGAGTCGCTCCGGCGCGAGCCAGGAGCAACCATTAGCGCCGCCAGAGCCCCGGCCTGCATCCCTTAATACTGCAGAATTTAGCCCTAATTAAACCTTGATATCATGTCAATTCAAATTATACAGGCAAGCAGCTACTGGGGCGATTAGCCTGGACCGTGCTAATTTAAAACTGAAAGCAGAGCAGGGAATGAAGTTTAAAAACCCCCACTGCCAGACACACACACACACACACACACACACACACACACACACACACACACACACACACACACACACACACACTCTTCTTCTTCTTCTTTTCAATTTAATTCTTTACACTTTTATTTGTATAGCACTTTTAACATTGTAATTTTTGTAATTCTGGCAACCTGACCAGAAGGCAGGAGGGTAGATGATAGTGGCGGGTCGTTTATGAACGATTCGTTCATATTTTAACGAGTCTTTAAAAAAGAACGAGTCGTCTCAAAGAGTGATCCGTTCATTTTCTACTGGACGCTCACAGGCAAAGCATCGCAAAATCTCCATCGGTTATAAGCAGGAAACAGAATCGAGAAGTTCACCTCTCGACTCTTCTAGTCCGAGTCGTTCGTTCTTTTATCACGTGACTCCTATTGACACTATACAGTTATACATACATATATGATTGGAACTATAGTTAAAGTACGTGTATGAAGACGTGTTAGGAGATCTGCTAATTGAAAATGCAACATTTTATTGTTTTATCAAAGTACCGAAATGAACTATTTGACTCAAAAAAAAGATTTGTTCCTTTTGCCGAACGAGATTCAAAGACCCGAGTCACTTAAATGATCAGATCTTCCCATCACTAGTAAATAAGAGAAGGCAAAATGCCATTCAAGAGTAACAGAGTGGATATGAAATATTCAGTCCGTTAAATTAGTGCGCCTGACCTCATACACTGTGATGTTACATATGGACAAACATTTGTGGACACCTGACCATAAGATTGACTACTTTTTGAACATTTACTCCACATTTAGCCCCCATTTGCTCTTCTAATAACTTCCACTCTTCTGGAAAGATGTTCCACTAGATTGTGGAGTGTGAGATGGACATACCATTCTCATGATCAGATGACCACAAACATTCATATTGTGTCGCGGGTTTCGTTTGTAAACGAATACAGAGACTGTTTAGTAATTTTACTCTTGTGTGTGTTGCAGCACGGTGACATCAGCTGTCTTCACAGTAGGAGACAACGTGGTGTCCGGCAGCGACGATCGCACCGTCAAGGTGTGGGACCTAAAGAACATGCGGTCGCCCATAGCGACCATCCGCACCGACTCGGCTGTTAACAGGTAATTTTTGGATGTTTTGGAGGTCAGTTGGAGGTCCTGTAAAGGTTGTATATCTGTGTAATCTTTTTTCGCCTCTGCATGTAGAATAAGTGTCTCAGCGAACCAGAGGATCATCGCACTGCCGCATGACAACAGACAAGTCCGGCTGTTTGATATGACCGGGGTTCGGCTGGCCCGCCTTCCACGCAGCAACAGACAGGTGTGTGTGTGTGTGCGTGCATGTGTAAGAATACTGATCAGCATGCATGGCATGTGTGGGTGGCATTTCTGGTGTGTTTGCGTTTCATGAATGCGTGTTTGTGTTTCATAAATGTGTGTGGCTTTACGGTGTGTTTGCGCTACATAAATGTGTGTTTGCGTTACATGAATGTGTGTGTGTGCTATAAAAATGTGTTTGTGTATAATTATGGTGTTTTTGTGTTACATGAATGTGTGTTTGTGTACCATTTGGGTGTGTTTTGTGTTGTGTTACATAAATATGTTTGTGATGCATGAGCAAGTATTTGTGTAGCATGGATTTTTGTTTATGTGGGCTTTACGTTGTGTTTTTGTAGCATAAATGTGTGGGTCAGATGTTTGTGGCTTTTTATTTCAAATGCATGTCTATGTATCACAAACAGTTTGTGTTTTTCCTGACTCTGGTGTGTGCGTGTGCGTGTGCGTGTGCGTGCGTGCGTGCGTGCGTGCGTGCGTGCGTGCGTGCGTGTGTGCGTGCGTGTGTGTGTGTGTGTGCGCGCTCGCGTGTGCAGGGTCATCGGCGCATGGTGTGCTGCTCGGCGTGGAACGAGGAGAACCAGGCGTGTAACCTGTTCACCTGCGGCTTCGATCGACAGGCCATCGGTTGGAACATCAACATCCCTGCTCTGCTGCAGGACAAGTGAACACAAACCCTCTCACACACACACACACACACACACACACACACACACACACACACACACCCGTTCTGTTATACTTACATAGACCTTAGGCTTGGTTAAACAGACAGACACACACACAGCCAGATCCTTGCCATTAGTGTATTGATTTTTTTTGGAGTGTGCTCTGTGTGTGTGTGTGTGTGTGTGTGTGTGTGTGTGTCTGTACGTACAAGATACAGCTCTCATGATAAAGATGTCAGAAAGAATCTCACGCGCTGCCATCATGACAATCACACACACTTCCACACAGACTCACGTCATGATTCCAGAGAATCTGTGCATGTTTTTCGCTCCTCCTGCAGCAGATCAGGAGGACTTTACGTTCTTCACCTGATCCACTTTGTGCACCAATACGTTGTCGTACACGAGAAAAACGCGTACGAACGCAGTGTTACACAGCAACGTTAAATCTGCCTAGCAACAAGAATCTGATTGGCCGTCAGACGTTTGACTTCCTGTATTAGTGTATAAGGGCAATGCGTTGCCTTTCATCCCAACGCAAGCAGGATTATGTCCTCTAGAGGCACATCCTGAAGCGTTTTATTCCTCTTATACCACAGATTTGTTTTTTTATCCCTTTATTGTTACCGTTTATAGTAGATCCTTTTCTCAGCACCTTTTATTTTTATTTTATTTTCAAGAACTGGATGCCAGAGACTCATGTTCATGTTAAATATTATACACACACACACACACACACACACACACACACACACATATATATATATATATATATATATATATATATATATATATATATATATATATATATATATATATATATATATATGTATGGGCAAAAGTTTGTGGACACCTGATCATACGATTACATGCTTCTTTTTGAACATAACATTCCACATTGAGTTCCCATTTACCCATTACTCTTTTAATAACCTTCACCCTTCTGAGATGTTGTTGCACTTGATTTATTTTGTGGAGATTCATTCAGCTACAAGGGTTTTAGTGAAGTCAGGTACTGATAGAGGTGAGCTGAGGAGACCTGGGGTGTTCAGAGCTCTATAGTAGGAGATCTTCCACTCCGAACCTGTGTAAAGCATATCTTCATGGAGCTGGCTTTGTGCACAGGAACAGGTTCGGGTCTCCTGGTTTAAAGTGTAGCAGACATTTCAAGCCAAAACACTCGTGTGCCTCCAAATTAGTGGTAACAATTTGGAGAAAATTGACATATAGCTGGAAAAATCGGGTGTCTCAATACTTCTGATCATAGCGTCTGTGTGTATAAATATGATTTATCGTGTTATATATAAAACGAGTCAGCATCTGATTAGCACTCGGGTATAATTCTATATAATTTTTCGCCGTATCGTATTTATTTTCGCGTCTCTCATGAATTTAATCCCAGAGTAATGACAAGAAATTTAGAGAAAATACTCAAGATTTAAACATCAAGAATGATTATTTTACAGCTCCCCCCCCCCCCCACATTGTCTTTCAAATGATATAAGCTAAGACTAGAGAATACAAACTCCATGCTACATCGAGTGTGAAATCTTTTTTTTTTCTTCTTTCCCCTCACCAGATCCAGTCTGTTACATTCTCACTCTTTTTATTATCATTGGATTCAGTTTCTATGTACAGAGATTATTTTACTGTATAAAATATTGCATTTATGATTAATAGTTACTCTGTGCGTAAAAAAAAAGACAGACGGTTCGGGCAGTACACACACACACACACACACACACACACACACACACACACACACACACACACACGCACACACTTCCTGCTTAAAAACAGTATTGCTTTAATCCGTCTGCATGAAAAATCTCTCTGTCTGTCCGATCTAAAAAAGAAAAATGCCGTCGTGATCGCTGTGTGATTTGATTCTCCGGACTGAAAAAAAAATGTCCGATGTGAAACGTGTCGGTGGCGCTTTTATGCATAGAATTAAACGATGTAACGTGTCATGTTTCATTTGGTTCCCGCACACGTTAGAGCCGACATGCTGGTGTTCCGTATAGCGCTGTAGGACAAGAGACTATATTAGACGTTATTGATATTGGACAAGACGTTGTGTGGTTAGTCGTCTATCGCACACTTACACACTGTCACGTGGACATTTTCTGGGCTTTGAGTGTTTTCAGAATACTATAAAGTAAGTGAGACGTCTGAATAGAACTTATAATAGTGTATACAAGCTGTGATGGTGGAAATCTGTATAGTGACCCTTAGGGATAATGTTACATTTGAACACATCTGTACCACATCATTTGTACCACATCTGTACCACATGACTACACAGTGTAAATAAATGTCCTTGTCAGAAAATGAACCCTGACTCTCTCCGTTTGTTTCTTTGTACACTAATGATATTTATTTGATCATTGCTATGAATGAAAGATGCCACGCCTTCTTAATACACAGAGGCCATGCCTTCTTCACTGATACACACACAGAGGCCATGCCTCCTTTACTGATACACATACACACAGAGGCCACGCCTCCTTCATACACAGAGGCCACGCCTTCTTCACTGATACTGATACACATACACACAGAGGCCACACCTCCTTCATTAATACACATACACACTGAGGCCACGCCTTCTTCACTGATACACACACAGAGGCCATGCCTTCTTCACTGATACACACACACACACACACACACACACACACACACACACACACACACACACACACACACACACACACACACACACACACAGAGACCATGCCTCCTTCACTCACACACACACACACACACACACACACACACACACACACACACACACAGAGGCCACGTCTCCTTTACTGATACACACACACACACACACACACACACACACACACACACAGAGTATTCAGACTGACCATGGTATATGTAGGAATGAAGCACTAATGGTGTGAAGGTTCTAACAGTAGGTTATGAGGCTAATTGTCTTTTATGGTGTAAGTAATAAACACTAGTAGCAGCAGGATTAAAACCGTACCTTTTTCCTCAGTAGTTTATAATCATTTTCTCCTCCTCAGTTTTTTTTTTCCTTTTAACCTGATTTAACCTCCATTTATTCTTCATTAACATGAATACGTATCTGGATGTCACCCAGATGAAGATGGGATCCCTTTTGAGTCTGGTTCCTCTGAAGGGTTCTTCTTCATGAAGTCTCCTGAATGTTTTCTGCCACTCTCACCTGTAGTTTGCTTGTTAGGGGGTTAATTATTGGGTGTAATATATGAATTTAAAATGTATATACATTCATTTTAAACGTAAGTATGCAATGTGACGGTCAACTCACTATACAAATTAAATTGAATTGACCATCTTAAGATACAATTAACATTATTTTTTGCAATCAGGTTTCCATCAGGGAACATTTGATCATCTCAACAATGATGAACATGTATCCAGGTGTCACTCAGATGAGGAAGAGTTCACTTTTAATCTGGTTGCTCTCAAGGTTTCTTCCTCATGAAGTCTCAAAATCTTGTAATAGACCTATGGTTTGCTCATTAGGTACAAATGATGAGGAACCATGAGGATGGATTTGGATTGTAATGTTCTTTTACAATGGTTTGTGGTTTTCCTTCACCACAGTCACTCCACTAGTAAGTGATAGGGATTTGACAAAGTTTGAGAAATACCATTAAACTGGGTGCACCAGGATTTTTTTTCTGAATATACAATAATAATAATTCCTTCTAATGCAACAGGAGGGAAACATACCGTAAAACTCGTATAAGCGCTGGGGTTCTGACCCGTTCGCCATGTGTATGTGTAAGTGGGTGTAGATATGAATATTCATACGAACAAGTCTGCGGCGTTTAATGATCTCAATATGCAAAATAAGACACAAACTTTATTTTGATATGCGGTTTTCTTTTTTTATTCACATAAACATTCACTTTATGGTACAACTGAAGTGCAATGTACAGATCTTAGCAGCATAATAATTGCAGATTTAAATATACATCATATTCCGACACCTTGTGTTTTATTTATTTATTTATTTATTTATTTTTTTAACCTTGTTCTTTTCTTTTTTTTCTTTATACAAAGTTTACAAAATGTACAGGGAATATTACAATATTGCCGTTCGGTCATGCCTACTACTGACTCTTTTTCTTTGAGATACTAAACAAGTCATTTATATCATTCTCTTTTCTATTGAGGAATAAAAAAAAGGTTTCTGACAGCCATTTTGGACGTCCTGGAGGAAATATGTGAGGATTATAAAAGGAGTATGGATAGAGCAGGTGATGATGATCTTTACCTGTAACCTTTAATTGGGTTTGAAAAGACTGGGGGAAAGAGACCTTGATGGAGGACAACGTTCTCCATCCTAATCTACTGCCTATTACATCTCAGTCTACAGTTAGTCACAGATTCAGCGAAATACACTGAAGGTGGAGAGCAAGAGGAAAGTGATTCATGCACAGGGTTGAGGCAACGTTCGGTCCACCAGTATTACCACCACTCCACCACTAGGTGTCACTATACAGCTGGTACAGGCATTTACACGTCGCTTCAGCGTACAGCGTGTCATCAGAGAGGATCAACTTTACACAAGGATCTCAGAATGTGAACCCAAAATGCAAAACTTGACTAAAAGGCAAGAAAATCATCAGTGTTTAGTTATCTGCTTCATTTAGAAATTGCTTGTGTGTCACGACAGAGGACAAAATGAGAAGAAATGAAATCTGTGTTCGTCTGACTGACTGCACAAATCCAATTGTAAAAATGATGCATTTATATTTGCATTATAAATAAATAAATAATAATCTGATAAGCAGATCTCACTTACTGACTTTAATTGACAGGTGACCTAATGCTTGTTAAATGCATGACAGAAATTCATACATTATCAAAAATCAAAAAAACTTTTTTTTTTGATCCTATATTATATTTAAAACAATCCACTGTTATCATTTTTCCACCTAATTTTTTATTTATTTATAGATATGCAGGTTTAAATAGCATTTCTTTATTTTTCCTTCTAAAACAAAAGTATGATTTCACAAAGGTCATATTTATAATTTACTTTAAAATGTCTTACATTTTTTTTAAAGATTTATTTTATTTATTTATTTTTCTAAAAGATTCTTTTTCTTTTTTCTTTTTTTCTTTTTTTTTTTTGCTTTTAAACATTTGATGGTAAAATCATTTTGTGGATCATTATTTGGCAATTCGGTTTTATTTCTGAATATTTTTTTTTTTTTTAATAAAATGAATTGAAATTAAATTAAAATGTATTTATAATATTTTTTTTTCACTTTATTTAGTTATTTACTAATTACATCTGATATTAGTATTTTATGGTGGATATTGTGGACCTTTATTCCAAATAATATTATAACATTATAACCGAATAACATTGTTATAACTATTATTTTGTCATAAACTTAAAACATAAAGGTTTCATGTATGTATGATTATATTTATTATAATAATATAATAATAATAATAATAAAAATAATAATAATAATAATAAGCTATGATTTTTTCCCTACATTTCATTTGCATTTTTGAGGTAATTTTATTTTTATTTAATATTTATGCGCTATGCCCCAAAATATACTAAAAACCAGACGAACCCATTTCATTTAGTCTGAATTGGTCCTCCTGATGATAAACACTTACCTGATGACACCGTTAAACATAAAACGTATCAAAAATATATTGTGTAATCAAAAAAAATTAAACCATGAACCAAATGAGGATGGGTTCCCCTTCAGAGTCTGGTTCCTCTCAAGGTTTCTTCCTCATAACATCTAATGGAGATTTTCCTTCCCACTGTCTCCACGGCTGCTCATCAGAGATAAACACACATCGCTCACCTTAACTGTTAATTTCTGTAAAGCTGCTTTGAGACTGTCTGATGTGAAAAGCGTTCTTGACATGACAAATATAAGGACACGTGGCAAATCCCCAGGGAGGAACCATCATCGGCGCTGTACACAAAAGTATTAGGACACCTGAGTTTTCCAGTCATATGTGGTTCTTCCCCAAACTCTTTTTCTCCCCTTTATTAGAACTAGTAGACCCAAACCTGTTCCCGCATGACGATGCTCCTGTGTACAAAGCAAACTCCATGAAGATCTGCTTTACATTGTTTGGAGTGGAACATCTCCTGCTATTGAGCTCCGTCCCTCGAACATGATGAACGTGATGAACGCTGACTGCACTTCAGGCCTCCTCACCTCACCTACATCACTACCTGACTTTACCCACACCCTTATAGATGAATGAGCACAAACGTCCACACTCTAGTGGAACATCCTCCCAGAAGAGTGGAGGTTATTATAAGCCGATGAATAGAAACTAAATGTGGAACAGGATGTTTAAAAGGAAGCACATGCGCAGGTGTCTACAAACTTGTGTCTATATAATGTAAATCTACAGTGAGGCAACATAATAGAAAAAAGGAAAAAAAAAACAAGTACGCGTGTCACAAGAAACCTGGCAGGGCGTACCCGCCCGAGCGCCGCGTGCAGACCCTCCTGAGCGCCGCGTGCAGACCCTCCACGCTTTAATGGCACCGTTTATGTTCCCTTGTCACTATTTCTTCCTCTCGTCTCTTTATATTCCCTGCGCTGCACACAAAAGGGCTTGAATTAACCTGTCGCTGCAATGTCAAATCACCCTCCTGCTCTCTTTTTCTTTCTTTCTTTCTTTCTTTCCGTCAGAGGTGAGCGCGAAGGAGCGAGTGTGTTTGATGAAAAGGAAAGAGGTACAGCTTGTATAAGTGTGTGTGAGACAAAAAGAGAGAGAGAGAGAGAGAGAGAGAGGGAGATTGAGAGAAGAGGGGGAGGGGCCCATCATTCTGACAGCACCTTTAATTGGACGGTGCGCCAAGAAATCTACAGGGGCTGAGAATCCGGAAATGGGCCAGCGATGAGGACGTGGCTGCTGCCTTTCACTTTGCCGAAGGTTAACACACACACACACACACACACACACACACACACACACACACACACACACACACACACACAGCTTTATTGGAGTGTAACAGCTGCAGGTGAGATGGAAGAAAAAGAGGGGACGCTGGAAGGTGAAAATAAAAAGTCGTTCCCAAAACCCATTTTTTTCCTGCTCCTAAGGATCAAGTCTTCATGCCCTCATCCTGCCGTGTTTATGTTCGAGTTCTGGTTTCATGGCGTCAGCACGAAGCGTTCTTGCTCCGCCGGTTTCCTGACCCACGTCCCTAATCCGGCTTCCCGTAGCGCTCGCACCCACTGCTCCTTGGCGCTCTGGTACGACGCTGCCGCCCGCTTGGCCTCGCCGTACGTTAGCAGGCCGCCGCTCGAACCCGAAGCGCTCGCTACCAGCTGCAGGAAGAAAGAAAGAAAGCAAGAAAGTAGAGAGTGTGAGAGAGCAAAACAAAAATGAATGAGCCGGCACAAAGCGGGAACTTGAACAGCTGTGTAATCTCCCCATTTAAATTTCACAAGCAATTGAACATTCTGTGAGCTTTTTGGTGCATTTTCTTTTGTCCCACACTTTCTTCTCTCTCTCTCTCTCTCTCTCTCTCTCTCTCTGTCTCTCTCTCTCTCTCTCTCTCTCTCTGTCTCTCTCTCTCTCTCTCTCTCTCTCTCTCGCTCTCTCGCTCTCTCACACACACACATAAGAGATGGGAGAGGTGCAGCAGATGAAGAAGAAGAAGAAGAAGAAGAAGAGGCATGGGGAAAAGTAAAGTTTCTTCGAGATTAGCGTGTGAGCTGGTGCGGCTCTCGCTGTGCTCGGCGAGCGTTTGCCGTGCGACGCTGCTCAAGTGCTTTTCATGATGATTACCAGCTCTACAGTCATTAGACTTTAACTGCCACCATTTGGTAGAGCAGCCGGAGCTCTTCTGTACACTTCCATGACAAGGCCGTGTGTTTTACTTTCACGCTTTCCCAAAGTGAAACTCGTTGCAAACATCTCGACTTGTTCTCAGTAACAAAAAAAAAACACAACTCAGGCTCCCTCCAGGTTTGTGTTGAAGAAACTGTTTGTAAAAATGCCACAAAAAACCCCCCCAACATACGAGAGTTTTAATGCTCGTTTCTCAAAGCACATGATGGCAGAGCTAGTGTAGTGTGCATCTAAGGGCTGAACATCAACCACAAGACAATATTGCAGGGGTTTTGTATTTAACTGATTCATACAGCAGCTATGGGTTTAAGGGGCCAGCATGAGGGGCCCAACAGGGGCAACTTGGTGTGGCTGGGATTTGAACTCATGACTTTCAGAGCCAAAGTCCAACGCCTTAATGACTAAGCAATGACCTCCCTTCATATGATATGAGAGATCTGCATTATGAGTTTACCACGACCACAATACAGGAGGAAAATAAGGAGGTTGAAAAAGAGGTAGAAGCTGACAGCTGAGTGTTATTGCATCATAGAATGAAAGCACCAATGAGGTTCAAGGATGCAAATAAAGACTGAATATTAAAAAAGGGGTGGGGTTGTGAAAAGTTTTATTATTATTCTTATGTTTATATTGATAGAATCTGGATTTTATGATGAGGAGAAAATGTACAGGTGGTTTTCTCCATATATGTATCTCACAATGCTAATATGGCTTTCTACTGTATGTATTTATTATTTGTATTATTTTATTATTAATCTTATTATAGTTTGATTGTTTATAGATATATTGTTTATATATATATATTTATTTGCTTGTTTATTTATTTATTTAAATATTATTAACTTATATCATTCGAGTGTTAATACGTTTTTTTATTTATGTTTGTGTTATTATTACTACTGTTTTTATTTGTTTGTTGTTTATGTTTTTTTTATTTACATTAATCGTATTTTTCTTTTTTATTTGTTTGTTTTCTTGCTTGTTTGTTTGTTCATTAGTATTTTTTTTCCCCCTGTTTGTTTGTCTTTGTTCTTTCTCTGTATTGTGATGCAGAACACGTCGGTGTTTCATCAGTGCGCATAGAAGTAGTATATTTTTTTATTTACGAAACATTTGCTGCTGATGTTTGCTGTCATTATGTTATGAACAAACAAAGGACAAAAACAAACAAACAAACAAACAAAAAAAAACGGTTTATAGATTATGGATTTTATGGCGCGTGTGACTGCACTGTAACAGGTTTTATTTTTCTGTTAATGACGCTGATTGAGAAATTGTGTGTGCGTGTGTGTGGGTGGGTGGAGCAGCTCTCACTTTGCGATAGACTCTGTTCCAGCGTGTAAAAAGTGCACGTTTACAGAGTCGTGATGGAGCTCCACAGTCTCTGCATTTGCCCACGGAGGCGTTGATCACCTCCAGCTGCTCGTCTCCTGCAGTCCAGTTCACGCTGAAGCACGAAGCCTTGAGCTGCTGCCAACACTCACTGCTGCTGCTTAGACCTAACACACACACACACACACACACACACACACACACACACACACACACACACACACACACACACACACACACACACACAGAATCAACATTACACACATTATCAGAGGGAAGTCGAAATCCTGTAATATCATGTGTAGGAGTGTAGTGAGGAGAACTCTCACTCATCAGCACCAAGTGGACTACAATTAATACAAACTCAGGAATCTAAAGCAAGTTTCATCTGTTTGAAGGTCCTGTATGTGACACAGATACTCCATTAATGTACTGAATAGCCACAGGGTCACTCGTGACCTCACCAGTGTTTATTATGGACTTCTGTACAGATACTCTACTGACTTATTTAAAAAATGAACTAATACAGTCCTGGGCAAAAATATTTTAAATGGTGAAAGACAGAGAAAGAGGGAGACAGAAAGAGAGTGAGTAGGAGTTGGTTAGACATTTATTATGAGTTAGATTGGGGAGGGAAGAGAAAGAGAGATAGTCAGACAGAAATAGATAGAGAGAGAAAGACAAAGAAAAGGTGAAAGAGCGAGATAAATAGAAGAGCACAGACAGAAAGAGAAGGAGAGGAAGAGAGCGACAGTCAGGCAAACATAGAGAGAGAAAGAAAAGGTGACAGTCAGGCAGACAGAAAGAGAGACAGACAGAAAGAGTGAGGGAAATGGTCAGACATTTATTATAAGGGAGGTGAAGAAGAGGGAAAAAGAGGGAAATTATCAGACAGACAGGAGAGAAAGAAAAAGACAAGGAGAAAGAGAGAGAAAGAAAAATGAGAGGGGGAGAAAGAGAAAAAGAGAAAGACAAAAAATTGAAAGAGAGAGAGATAGAGAGAGAGAGAGATAGAGGGATAGAAAATGAGTCTATAAGTGGCTATATGAGCAGGAGAGGGTGTGTGTGCTGAGAGAGGAGCGTGCATTAGCGCGGTATGCTAGCGACACGGCGACTCACTTAACCTGCTTAATTGGCGGTGAGTGCTGGAGTGTTCCATTAGCTTAGTCTAATGTAGTGTCTGTGCAGTAAACATCAGTCCCAGACACAAAAGCCCTCTCAATCCCCTGTCAAAACATATTTGCCACATCAATTAGCGTAGCGCTCGTTCAGAGCAGGTTGACCGCGCGTTAGCGGGCGCAGGTGATGTTGCGTCTAGAACCTGGCGACGTGAGAACGATTTACCCCAAGACAATAAAGAACGCATCACGTTGATGCGACGACTTATTCTGCAGCGTGTCCTCGTGCCGTATCCTGACATATTCGACTCCGTAAACCGCATGCGTGCGTTTCAATCACAAAGCAAACAGTTCGAGATGAAATGCTGATGAACAAAAAGAACGGAGGAATAATCTCCCAAATGGCCTCTTTCCCTGCATCAACTTCCATTCTTTCATTTCTCAAACAGTTGCGATGAATCTCCTGCCATCAGGACAATGATCCTGTCTCCTGTTGTTGTGCCCGTGCACTAATAGACTTGCTCTGTATCTGAGCATTTCTCTCGCTCTCTTTTTCCCTCATTCATTTTTTCTTTTCTTTCAGTGTCTTCGTCTCTTCATTCATGCCTCATTTTGCATCCCTCATTGACTCACTCTTATATTTCTCTAATAGACCGTTTGATTTTCTTCCTTTATGAAATCATGATCGATTATCGATGCTCATTGTTCTGGGGTTTGCCCTTTATGGTGACGAGCTCTAATAACTCTTATTCTGCTTTCGATGAGCCGACACTCCTCCATCACCACAGGTACACCTTATATCCACCGTAAGTGTGTGTGTGTGTGTGTCTGTGTGTGTTTACTTAAAAAAAGGTGTTAGTGTATTTAAAAAGTGATCCATTCTCAATGACCACCACAGAATCTTCATTCATCACATAAACCATATTAAGTTTTTAAATATAGAAACATTTGAAATCTAAGAATAAATTTCTACCCGTCCGTCCGTCCGTCCGTCCGTCCGTCCGTCCGTCCGTCCGTCCGTCCGTCCGTCCGTCCGTCCGTCCGTCCGTCCGTCTATCTATCTATCTATCTATCTATCTATCTATCTATCTATCTATCTATCTATCTATCTATCTATCTATCTATCTATCTATCATTCATTCATACCTTTCTTGTCTATCTATCTATCTATCTATCTATCTATCTATCTATCTATCTATCTATCTATCTATCTATCTATCTATCTATCTATCTATCTATCTATCTATCTATCTATCTATCTATCTATCTGTCTGTCTGTCTATCTGTCTGTCTGTCTGTCTGTCTGTCTGTCTGTCTGTCTGTCTGTCTGTTACTTATTCAATCCTTTTATTCATTCATACTGTTCTTGTCTTATCTATCTATCTATCTATCTATCTATCTATCTATCTATCTATCTATCTATCTATCTATCTATCTATCTATCTATCTGTCTGTCTGTCTGTCTGTCTGTCTGTCTGTCTGTCTGTCTGTCTGTCTGTCTGTCTGTCTGTCTGTCTGTCTGTCTGTCACTTATTCAATCCTTTTATTCATTCATTCATTTCTGCACTCTTTTCTTCACTTCTTTAACACACTCTCCATTACTTTGCACTGTTGACCCCAGGTACCTGAACTCCTCCACCTTCTCCACCTCTTCTTCCTGCAACCCCACCACTCCACTCTCTTCCCTATCATTCACACACATACTCTGTCTTACTCTTACTGACTTTCATTTCCTTTTCTCCAACGCATACGTCCACCTCTCCAGGCTCTTCTCCACCTGCTCTCTACTCTCACCACAAATCACAATATCATCCGCAAACATCATAGTCCACTGAGACTTCTGTCTGACTCGTCCGTCAACCTGTCCATCACCACTGCAAAAAGTGAAAGCGCTCAGAGCCGATCCTTGATGCAGTCCAACCTCCACCTTAAACCAGTCTGCTGTTCCTACAGCACACTTCACTGCTGTCACACTGTCCTCATACATGTCCTGCACCACCCTCACATACTTCTCTGACACACCTGACTTTCTCATACAATACCACAACTCCTCTCTCGCCACCCTGTCGTACGCTTTCTCTAAATACACAAACACACAATGCAACTCCTTCTGACCTTCTCTATTCTTCTCCATCAACATTTTAAAAGCTGCTAATGCTAACTAACTAACTAATGCTAACTAACTAATGCTAAATGCTAACTAACTATTATTCTTTAAAATGCTAACTATTGCTCTTCAAAATGCTATAGAGCAAAAGCATATGAAAAAATGTCTAAAGCTATGTCCATTCATTTGCACTATAATAATTATAAACGTTTATTTATTTCTGACACTTATCCGTGCGTGGTGTTAGTGTTACACAGCAGTAGCACATGCGTGACCCACGTGTGAAGGACAGGCTCATTGATTAAGTGAAGAAGCGATTTTGCTCGCTGGTAATAATAGCTCTGCTTCGCTCCTGGAGACCTCTGTTCTTTATGACAGCGGGGCTTAAAATAACCAGGACCCCCCCCCCCCCCCCCCATACACCCTGCTTCCACCCTTTCCCAACAACAGAGGCAACACAATAGAGGAAGAGCTCATCAAAGACCATGAAAAGGCTGAAGAGGAGGTGCAAAGTGCAAACTCCTCCTCTCCTGCTGATAAGTCGTGTGATTAGATTGATTATGGGGATGAAGGATAGAGCCGAGAACAACCAACAGCATAACACACACACACACACACACACACACACACACACACACACACACACACACACACACACACATTATTTATATATATATATATATATATATATATATATATATATATATATATATATATATATATATATATATATATATATATATATATATTGGTATGACCTCAACCAACAGCATAACACACACACACACACACACACACACACATTATTTATATATATATATATATATATATATATATATATATATATATATATATATATATATATATATATATATATATATATATATATATATATATAAATAATGTGTGTGTGTGTGTGTGTGTGTGTGTGTGTGTGTGTGTGTGTGTGTGTGTGTGTGTGTTATGCTGTTGGTTGTCCCGGTTAAGGTCATACCAATGTCCATTAATCCTTGGGAAAACACATTTTTTTCTGCTATGTGTACTTTATATTACCTTTATATGTAATTCACATCAGCTTTCAAATCAGCTCAATAATATTAGCACTATTTACATATAAAACAACTTACAACAATTATTAAGAAAACATGAACATCAACGCTTGCGTGTTGTTTTACCTTTGATCATGAAAAAAATGAAATTTGCTAGTAGTTTCTTTATACCTGCCATCATAATTTATTTATCACTTCCATAGTAACAACCTGAAAAACTCATGAGGATGACAATAATCTTCAGGACAGAGGAGTTTGCATTTTCTAAATAAATAACTAACTAACTAACTAACTAAATAAATATATATATATATATATATATATATATATATATATATATATATATATATATATATATACGTTAAGAAAAAAAATATGTACAGGACCGTCCTGCATACACTGTACAGTATATATACTGTACAGTGTGTCTACTTCAATCAGCAAATTGTATAGTCAGTGTTATAGATTTGTCTGTATGTTGATCACTCTGAAACGAAAACAAAGACGTGATAGCGTTGATGCTGTGAGCAGACATTTTGATCTCACTTCACTTGCTGAACTCGAGCTCGAGTGGACCGCACCACGATTGCGACCCGAGGGGGGTGTTTTCTTAGTTCGATAGTAGCTTACGAGTTTTTAGTGTAACGGAGGTTCGATTTTACATCCACACACAGGCAATAAAGCAGTGAGACACGTGTTAACTGGCTAATCAGGATTTTGCTTATGACATTGAGAGGGTGTGTAAATTAAAAACATGCAAAAAAAGTCTTGTTGATTAGCAAACTACGTTGTTCTTGCTGGTATGATATCTGGGAAATACTGAGGACCTGATTAACCTCAACAGGAAGGACCTTTCCCCTGTGTCAGGTGGTATGTTGGTGCAGCAGGAGTGTCAGTATTGTAGTGTGTATTGTAGTGTGTGAAGCTTCACGTACTGCTGAGTAGAGGCTGGTTGCGACGGTAGCAGGCAGGAAGTGAGCCCAGATGCTCCATCCTCTGGTTGAGTGTTCTGGAGAGGTGACCGGTGTGTGTCAAGCTGCCTACAGTCACACTGTACAGATACACGGGCTCCACAAAGTGACTCAGCAGCGCCCCCTGAAGGCCAAGTACATTCCACCTGCACAGAGAGAAAAAGACAGAGAAAGATGGCAGTTAACAACTATTTCACAACTAATGAACAACCTCTTTTGTTACACTAAACAACACTATCTCAAGTGGTGACTTTTTACTCAACTAAATTAATCGATCCTTTTTATTTACGAGATCCAATCAGGATAGAGTGCATGCTCTGTTTTAAACTTGTTTTGATTGCCGGTTGATGGTATCTACTTATCACCAACATACAGTTCAGCTTCAGTTCAGGAGAGGAATAAATAATAGAAGAAACTCCTAACTCCAACTTGCCACAACACCTGTGGCAATAATCTGTGGCACAATTTTTTTGAAGTAGTTTAAAATACATTTCTAAGATTATTTTAATATCGTAATGTCATGTGTCCTATGATCGCCGATCAAATTATTTCTTTCAAAATTGTGTTTTCTTTACAATGTGTGATCTTTCATACAGCTTGACTTGCTGTATTTTCCATCCTAATAAAGTGGTGTTCAGTATTTAGGCTCAGAAGGTCATGAGTTAAAATCACAGCAGCATCAACTGCATGCCACTGCAGACCCTTGAGCAAAGCCCTAAACCCTCAAATGCTTAGTTGAATATTGTCAACCAAATGCTGTAAATGCAAATGCTTATGCTTGGGGTTCTCATTATTTGGAAACCACTAAGCACTTCTGAGAATGGCCCTTCATGGACAGTCTAAAGATCCATGAGGATCAGTGTGGTTGGTAAACACTTACTAACCATGATGATTACACTGAAATGCAAATAATTTGAACAGACTTTGTTACAATGGTTTTGTTATACAAAACTTAGATATGATAGCTTTAGAACTGCAACTGCCACAAAAAGTATCGACTACATCAATAAACAATTTAAAACTTTATATATTTTAAAATTATAACAAATTTTTTTGGTTACGTAATACTGTATGTGGGGTAGCTCCATGGTTAAGATGTTGGCCTTCTGATCAGAAGGCAATGAGTTCAAATTCCACCACCACCATTGCTGGGCCCTTGAGCAAGGCCCTTAACCCTCAACTGCTCAGTTGTATGAATAAGACAATTGTAAGTCGCTCTGGATAAGGCCATCTGCCAAATGCCTTAAATGTAAATAATATAAACGCACTAATAATCACAATGGTACCGTCCGGCAACACACAGATGAGGATGGGCTCTGTTTTGTGTCCAGGTTCCTCTCAAGGTTTTTTCCTCAGGAAGTCTCAGTTTTCCCTCATCATTGTTTTGTGAAGCTTCTTTATTAGGGATAAAAATTTAAATAGATACATGTATAAATGCAAATTCTGAACCTATGTATTGGCATATACCTACTTGGTGTTCATTGTTAACAAAAACAGTATATAAATGAAATGTAATTAAACCTGAATTGCCTAGCAGGTAATTCCTGAACTCAAACTTGGATTTTGTATATAACCCAAAAAATAGAACCGTTATATTTTTTTACATTTTAGATAGAATAATAATATCTACAATATAGATATAATAGTGGGAGTAGTATAATACAATGTATATATAAGTACAAAATTATATAAATCTTAGTTCAGCTTGGTGTAATCTCAATTCAAACAAATAATATAAAATTACATACAATTAATACAATAATTTAAATAATAATTAAAAAACGTTTGAATGAATTCAATAAATGTTAAACTACCAGATAAAGATGGGTTTAATTTCGAGTCTGGTTGCTCTTAAGGTTTCCTCTTCATACCATCTCATTGAATTTTTCCTACCCACTGACTCGCTCATTAGGAAGATTTTATGACATTAAAATTTGTAAATATATTTTTCTATAAAGCTGCTTTAAGACAATATTTATTGTTAAAAACGCTATAAAAATAAAATCTAATTAAAATAAATAGTTAGCTTAGTTAGCTTTGTGTTTATGCAAATTAGAAACACCTCAAATAGTAAGCCTCGATCCTTTTCCTGTCAATCACCAATATTTATCGCATTGTACACTTTTCAGGCCACAAGCTTCAGAATCCTGAGGCTGAAACCTCTCAGGCTTTTCAAAATCAAATTCCTGCTTCTGTATAAATAAACCTTTAAGTATGTCTGTTAAATGACAGTGTTTCTTCTGCCTAGACCTAAAAACACATGATTATTAAACATGCCTTGTGTGTGGAAAGGAGATGATAACATACACAGCCATAATTTATGGTGATGTAACACACACACACACACACACACACACACACACACACACACACACACACACACACACACACACACACACACACACACACACACACACACACTGTCACATCAAGTATTATCTTCATTACTGTGAAATCCTTATTAGCATAACATACACAGAATACAGGGTGAATTAGCATATGTTGACTCTTTGCACAATAAAGGTACAGTCACCTGCTTAGGGATCGAGAGACGAAAGCGAACAAATTGCATTTAGATCCAGACATTTCTAACTTTTTTTTATAATAAGTTAAACAGTATGGAAATTCAACCTAATAGCTACTACACTGCTTAATTATTGAGTCTGATTGGTCAAAAGGTGTTGATTTTTCACAGGTATATACAGTATCTTACAAAAGTGAGTACACCCCTCACATTTCAGCAACCTTCTCAAGGGACAATAATATACAAATAAAACTTGAATATAGTAGTAGTAGTTAATGTGCAGCTTGTATTGCATTATAGATTTACTGTCTTCTGAAAATAACTCAACATACAGCCATTACTGTCTACATAACTGGCGACAAAAGTAAGTGCACCCTAAGTGATAACCATGAAAAACCACATGTCCTATTCATCACCTGCATGTTTTTGGTCTCCTTAACAGGACCATACAAATTTGTGTTTCTTTTATTACAGCAGTAAAAAATTGGCACGATTGAGTACAATTCTCTCATACTGAGCACTAGATGCTTGGTGTATTTCTTTGCCTTGTAAAGTAACATGTACGATGGGAAAGTTAAATCTAATCTAAATGAATCTAAAAATATGTTTTGCTCGTATTTCTAGAATACTAAGCGAATTCATTAACAAGAGAGACAATCCTGGACACACACATTATGCTCCTAATTTTTTTTCCTCCTCATTGTTCTTTTTGCTGTTAATTAATGCCTTTTTATGTCAGTAATGATTACAATCACCTCTCTCGCATCTCTGTTCATCACTAATAATGAGTCGTGTGAGCTTGTGGCTCCCCGAGCAGTCAATTAACACTGAGCACTTTTTTTTTCTCCTTCCTTTCCCGGAAAGGAAATGTTGACATCTCCGGCGTATGCTCATGAACCCTGGTGTCAAGTCTGTAGAACCTCTCTCATACCTATGTAAAGAGCCGGAAGAGATCAAGATCTTGCACTTTTATTCTTTCGTTCATTTTCTCTCTCTCTATCTCTCCCTCCCTGCTTTGTGCCTTAGAGGGGAGAAATGATTTAGCCTTGTGATATCCATTTGCCCGGGATGCAACGATACGAATTAGAAACATCTTTTAATCTCATGCAAGAAAAGACAACCATCTGGCTTGTGTATGAACTTAAAGCAGGGACAAGGGGGGTCTCTCTCTCTCTCTCTTTCTCTCTCTCTCTCTCTCCTTTCTTCTTGTTCATTCCAAAGCCATTAAATTAAAGCGTTCATCTACATAAAACTTGGAACGCAATATAAAGCATCATATTCACTGTCAAGCTGGTTTGGGCCTTCAATTAAAACCGTCGTCACTTTAATTAAACATTCACTCCGCTCAATCAACTCCCTGTATATTACTGAGGGAAAAAAAAAACAACAAAACAACAATCGCACAAACATCCATGTACGAAATTTTTGTTGTTTCCCCACTAATGAAAATGGACGATCATGGACACAACAATGGTTTAATAAGGAGGTGGTATCAAATAGTTGTTAAACTAATGGTGCTCACTGGTTCTTCGATTTCATCATGGACAGCAAGTTAGAACAAAGAGCAAACATGAAATTCTGCATGAAACTGGGCAAATCTGCCAGAGAGACGTTTGACATGACATACGTTTGACATAGAGATCAGAAAGACCTTCGACGAGTTCAACCCTGAAAACATCAAAACCGTTCAGCAACTTGTGCATGATGATCATCGGAGAACAATCCACATGATCTCACATCCACAACCACCCTACTCGCCAGATTCTGTTCCTGAGGACTTCACCCTCGTCTGGGCTGGACATTTTCTGCATTAAGCCTTGCTCTGCTCTCCATTGTTACAACCCACAATGTTTTGTATTGTATTGGATGGTATGTGTTGGGTATGGTTGGTATTTCTAGTCTGTGCAGATGCCATAAAAATTTTATTTTAAGGCTCTGTATAGCTTTTGTTCTTTTGTTATTTCTGACTGACTCTTGTTTCTGTTGTCCTCTGCATCTCCCTCTATTAAACCAACTACTTGCATGTCTTCCTTTTCCACATCTATAAACCCCCTCCTTGGTCTTCCACTTTTCCTTCTTCCTGGTGGCTCCATGCTCAGCATTCTCCTACCGATATACCCCATGTCCCTCCTCCTGTCTTTTAGTTAATGCCACTGTCTCTAATCCATACAACATCGCAGGTCTCACCACAGTCCTATAAACTTACCCTTTTACTCTTGCAGATACTCTTCTATCACAAATCACTCCTGCTATCACTCTTCTCCACCTACTCCACCCTGCCTGCACTCTTTTCTCCATATCCTTCACTTCCTGTCACCCCTCTTCTCTCTCTCTCTCTCTCTCTCTCTCTCTCTCTCTCTCTCTCTCTCTCTCTCTCTCTCGAGTTAAACATGCTCCTGAGGTTAAAGTGACCACTGTTCCTGCCCCTCTTTCCTCAGTGGATCTTCCCACTTCGTCCAGGCCTTCCGCTGGATAGTGTTCTCTTCGACTGGAGGCCACTCTATGCAGCTGGGGAAGGTTTCTCATCAACGCCTTGGGTGGTTCCATGAAATTCCAGCGTTAGAACGAGAGCTTTGAGGATGGATTTAGACTGTAGTTAATGTCAACAGTCTGCTACACTGACTCAGGAATACAGTTTGCTTCTGATCACCATCACTGCACATCTCAACATTGTTTATCTGCAATAAATGGACATTCGGTGCACACAGATGAGGATGGGTTCCCTCTTGAGTCTGGTTCCTCTCAAGGTTATTTCCTTATGCCAGAGTTTTTCTTTGCCACAGTCGCCACCGGCTCGCTCATCAGGGACAAACTTACTTATAAAGAACATATTTATTTTTTATCACCACATTATCTGTGTAAAGCTGCTTTGAGACAATTTTCATTGTTAAAAGCGCAATACAAATAAAAATGAATTGAATTGAATTAAATTTTCTTCACTTCTCTAACACACTCCATTACTTTGCACTGTTGACCCCAGGTACCTGAACTCCTTCACCTTCTCCACCTTTTCTCCCTGCAACCGCACCACTCCACTGCCCTCTCTCTTATTCACACACATGTACTCTGTCTTACTCTGACTTGCATTCCACTTCTCTTCAGCGCATACCTCCACCTTTCCTTTTTTTTCACCTGCCCCCCTTCTCAAACCACACCTGCTTAAGGAGGTGGACTAGGGATAAGAAATTAAGAATAACAGCATCCTAGAGTTGCGACATGGCACAGACCTGTCTCTTTGGGCCACCAAGGAGACCACTAGGGCTATTGGCTGGTCTATGGCATCCCTGGTGGCTAACAAAAGGCACTTGTGGTTAACAAGGTCATGCCAACTGGCCTGTTCGGCGATGCTGTTAATGCTGTCGTCAACAGATTCCAAGAGGCCAAAAGGCAGTTGGCGGACCTCCAGCGATTCCTTCCTAGCTGGTCTCACGAGTTTGCCCAGTGGGCTCAACCCCAGCCAGGTACAAGTTCACATCATGAGGTATAAAGACAGAGCTCCAAGTCAAAGCCCAAAGAAGTAACAAATCTGAGGACAGTCATTAATAAAAAGGGCATCAACAAAGAAGTCCTGACTACTAGAGAAAAACCTGTTAGTAATGGGTACCAGGTACCACAGTTCTGAGTGCATTTGTGGGATCTGGCCGTGGTTCTTAAGTGCCCTTGAGGTTTCTCAGAGTCAAGACTGCTTTTCTTCTGGCCACCTCTTCTCTGAAGAGAGTTGGGGTCCTTCAGGCCCTTTCTGTGGCCCCCTCTCTTCTGGAGTTTACGCCAGGCATGGCCAGGGCCTTTCTCTACCCCAGGCCGGGGTATGTTCCCAAGGTGCCCTTTGTTGCCAGTCATGGCCAG
This sequence comes from Silurus aristotelis, assembly GCF_946808225.1. Classification (NCBI taxonomy): domain Eukaryota; kingdom Metazoa; phylum Chordata; class Actinopteri; order Siluriformes; family Siluridae; genus Silurus; species Silurus aristotelis. The sequence goes on from NC_139574.1 coordinate 7,342,776, forward strand.
TCATGCTCCAGGCATTCTATCTTCATCCCTTTCGGGACCCCGACCAGTAGAAGCTTAATACATCCACAAAACTGCCCTGTGGAGAAAGTTGGACCAGCTCTTTTTCTGCTATAATAAGGGTCTTCTTGCTGACAAGCAGACCATCAGCAGTTGGATTGTGGATGCTATCTCCTCTTTTTCTGACTCAACCCGAAGTGTGAGGCCTGTACCTCTGGGGTTTCTCTACAGGACATTTGCAATGCTGTGGGCTGGTCCACCCCTCTGACCTTTGTCAGGTCTTACAACCTTGACCTTAGCGCCACTCTTGGCTGCTCAGTCCTTCGACCAAGCTGTGCCCATCCAAACTAGGCAGGGATTTGTCAGTCTGGCAGTGTTGTACTCTTGTTACCAAAGCATTGGTGATGTAGCTTGAGTTTCTATATAGGAACATCTCTAGGTTACGTCTGTAACCCTGTAACCCCAAGAGAACAAGATGCTGCATCTCAGTGCCATACTTCCTGCATCCCTCCAAATGATTCCTTAAATTTTACAAAGCTAGCGCGGCCTCCACCACATGTGGTTCAGAGCGTGGTCAGGCAGAGGCGTTCCCAAAGTGTTCTTGATGCAGCGTTCACGTTCCCTTGGAGAACCAGGGTTACATACGTAACCTAGAGACTCTTGCACTAAAAGACGTTAAAGAAGCCGAACAGCAACAAAGACAAACAGATGGAAGCTGATGGTCATAATTAAATTGAACATATGGTAATAAATGCAAACACAGCTGTGAGTGTGTGTGTGCGCGTTTGTGTGTGTCTGTCTGTCTGTCTCTTTCCTTCTTTTTTCCTCTCTTGTGAGTCTTAGTCTTAGTCTTAACCTACCTCTTTTTCTCTCTTTTGTCTGTCTTATTGTCAATCTGTTCCTTTCTATCTGTCAATCTTCCTGTCTCTTGCTTTCTGTCTGTCTGTCTGTCTGTCTGTCTGTCTGTCTGTCTGTCTGTCTGTCTGTCTGTCTGTCTGTCTGTCTTTTTGTCTCTTGCTTTCTTTCTTCCTGTCTGTTGGTTTCTTTCTTCCTGCCTCTTGCTTTCTATCTGTCTATCTGTCTTTTTGTTGCTTGCTTTCTGTCTATCTGTTTGTCTGTCTTTTTGTCTCTTGATTTCTGTCTTTCTGTCTGTCTCTTGTTTTCTGTTTCTCATCCTGTTTCTTGCTCTATTTTCATCTATCTTTTTGTCTCTTGCTTTCTGTTTGTCTTTTTGTTTCTTGCTCTCTGTCTTTTGCTTTCTCTCTGTCTGTCTGTTTTTTTCTCTTTCTGTTTTTCTTGCTTTCTGTTCCTCTCTCTCTCTCTCTCTCTCTCTCTCTCTCTCTCTCTCTCTCTCTCTCTCTCTCTCTCTCTCTCTCTCTCTCTCTCTCTCTCTCTCTCTCTCTCTCTCTCTCTCATCTCTCTCTCTCTCTCTCTCTCTCTCTCTCTCTCTCCTTAGCAGCAAAAGCAGGAAGCCCAGGAGGATTCAGATTAAGGCAGGAGATATTCACTATAGGAACTCATTACAGCAGGATTATCATAGCCGCTCCTCACTACACGAATGGTCATTAAATGACAGCGGCGTTGACCTGCAGGCTGCTGCAATGTTATATACAAATATCACGCCGCCCTCTCATCCCTTATTAGAACACGGCAGAGACATGAGGGCTGTTTAAACACAACTAACCCACCTTAATAAAAACTAATCCGCTAATAAAGAAAAACCTTAAATCAATGTGTGTGCATGTGTTCAGGGACGTGGCTCTGAGTCCTCTCACACCAACGCCGGGTGGAAACTGGGCTGCTCGGTGCCACCTCAAGTCCAAACTCACTTCACCTGGGACAGAAACAAGCACCAGTCTCCCACAAACATCAGAACTACATCCGCAGAGGATTTAATGAATCACACTCTTTTTTACGATAACAGACATGAGCGTACCTCAGACCTCAACCTGTTATTAGTATTGTACAAATGCATAAATTAAAAAGGGAAGGAGGAAAAGTGCAGAAAAAAAAGAAGAAAAAAGGAAGAAAGAAGGAAAGAATGAAGAGAAAAATAGGCTGACTGGTTTGTGAATGACCTCCCTCGAGAGATCACTACTATAAATGATAATGGATTTTACCGATATCGATAAGTAGGATCGTACTTGCCGATAACTGATTAATCAACCAATACTTTTTAAAACAGAAATTGAAAAAAAACACGAAACAAACATTAGCAGGATTCAAGCAACTGAGTTCATAAGGAAAAAGACATTAGGAACATGCCCACTGAATTTCGTCAAATTAGGCAGCCATGTTTTTTGAGATACGCAAATATCGATATCCTCATGACATCTTATGGCACACTGGACAGGGACACTGTTTGAAAACAATCAGGTCGATCGGACTAACGGTTGCGTAGTTATACCCGTTTGTATAGAGGTTCAATCTTATTGCGCCACCACGTAGTCAAGCTCTGTATATCTTTGTATATGACCACAGAGTGAGCTCCTACATGTCTACCAATTTGGGTGAAGATATCTCATTGCATTCATGAGTAACAGCCATTCAAATAATTTGGACCCGCCTAATTTTTTGCCAACCCTTTGAACAGTAAAAAGGAAGTGCAAGTTTTTTTTTATAATTATTGATAGGCACTGACCACCAACATTGCTGCACTAGTGTGGTTCCGATCGGACAAAAAGCCTAGTTCATTAAAGAATGTTTTTTAACTCATTAAGAATAATGAATTTAAGATTTAATTGACAGCATTCATTCTTAAAGCAAAGTTACTCAACATAAGGAGATTAATATAATGATATGAAAATTGAGTGTATGTTAAAAAATCGCGCAATATGCAATCATTTATACACTTAAAAAACATGATACCACCCCCTAAAGGCCGAGTCATTTAAAATTCCTACAGACTTTTAGGGCCATGGGTTGAACATGCCTACCGAGTTTTATGTTGATTGGCCTTCACTAACCTTGTCTAACAGGTGCTTAAATGTCATTGGTGGATGGCGGCCATGTTTTTTGAGATATGCAAAATGTTCTCATAAATATTTATATAAGATTGAACACTAGACTAGACTGGACTCTACTTCCCAAGTTTCAGGTCAATTGGACAAACAGTTGTTTAAGTAGTGGTTGGGGGGAGTGGTGGCTCCAGCGGTTAAGGCGCTGGGTTGCCGATTGGAAGGTCTGGGGTTTAAGCCCCGGTATCGCCAGGCTGCCACTCTTGGGCCCTTGAGCAAGGCCCTTAACCCTCTATGCTCCGGGGGTCCCTTACGAGGGAAATTTCAAGGTCCGTGACGTCGGAGTGACGTGGGGCCGCCTTCCCGTGGGCTCACCACCTGCAGGAGGGACCGTAAGGGACGGTGCTGTAAGGACTGGGCAGGGGGCCTGCTTAGACTGCTGCCCCCGCAACCCGGATTATGGATAAGCGGGAGAAAATGAATGAATGAGTTGTTTAGGTATAGCAGTTTAGCACCACCAAGTGGCGAAGCTATAAAATATTTTCTCTTCTGACCAAAGACCGAGGACTTATACAAAGATTCGTGAAGATATCTAATTCTGTTCATGAGTTATTGCCATTTTGTCAAAGCAGTCATGCCTACACACTGAGAAGGAAATGCAACGTTTTTTGATAATTATTGATAGGCACTGTCCAGTGAACATTTCTGCATTGGTTTGGTTCCGATCAGATGAAGAACCTAGGACAAGTTGACAGCAGTGATCCTTGGGGCAAAGTTGCTCAACATAAGAAGATCTATTGAAGCATATCAAATTGAGTGTATGTTTGAAAAATTGTACAATATACAACCATTTATAAATTGAAAAACACGATATCGCCCCCTAGTGGCCGATTTTACTCAAAATATTTATACAATTTTAGAGGCACGACTTGAAAATGCCCAACAAGTTACATTTTGATAGGCTGACCTTGTCTAACAGGTGCTCAAATGTCATTAGTGGATGGCGGCCATGTTTTTTGAAAATACGCAAATGTCCTCAGAAACCCTTCTGTAAAATTTAACAGAGACATGAAACGGCAAGTCAAATCGATTCAGGTCAATTGGACGAACGGTTTCGTAGTTTTAGCAGTTTAAAATTTTCGCGTTGTTTAGCACCACCAAGTGGCAAAGCGACACAATTTATTTTTTATTGACAAAAGAGCCTGAGCACATAGACATATATATATATATATATATATATATATATATATATATATATATATATATATATATATATATATATATATATATATATATATATATATACTGTATATATATATATATATATATATATATATATATATATATATATATATATATATATATATATATATATATATATATATATACACAAAAATTATGTTTTTTTACATAACTAAATTTTACTTTATAGACTGAAAACTTCAATAAGCATTTTCTTTGCTGAGACTGAAGAAGTGCAAGTATCTGAAAGTTTTGAGTCTAGGATGTGTCTTCTTTCAGCTATGGCCAGAAATGTGTGAAATAAATTTTTTTAGATTGAAGTGCCCCCCCTTTGGCCAACTGGGTTGATACTGTGTCAACCTCTCCCCAAATTGAGCTCTACCAACTGGCCAAGTTTCAAGTTTTAAGGCATTATGGTTAGGTCTGCACGATCAGTTTAAGGGTGGAATAACAATAATAATAATAATAATAATAATAATAATAATAATAATAGAAATCTCTACAAAAACAATAGAGTTTCAGCATTTCATGCTTGAACCCCTAAAAACAGTTCTGGGTCATAAGAACATGCTAAATGAAATAAATATATTAATTATATTAATAAATGTTGAGAAGAAATAAAAGACACATTCAAACTAAAACAAAAAGTAAACTTTCAAATAAATAAAAACAGTTACAGCCAAAATAAATTTAAAAGACAGCAGGTGGTTTCAGTGATTTGCCTCTACTGTGTAATGACAGCAGACCTTCTCAGCCGCTCCAGCAACCCGGAAAAACTATCAGTAATGATTTTTTGCTGATATGCTGATATTCATCGCTAACTATCGGTGGCGAAGAAATCGGTCGACCTCTAATTAACACTGCTGATGCGATAACTGATATCTTGAGCCTGATTTTGTTGTGTAATTGTCCATGTGACACTCTGCCTCAAGAAGTGATGTTCGTGTTGCTATAACACGCAGGGGGTGTGTGTGTGTTGAGTGTAGATGCAGTACACACCTGGCGATCTTGTCAGTGCAGGACATCGTGACCAGACTCTCACCCTGCATCACTCCATCCCACGTCTGTACGGCTGATCTGCACCGGACCGGCAGCGTTCCTTCCCCTGACTCGATCTTACTCCTTAGACGGCTGTGGAACTTCTTCACCACCGGCCTGCTGCTGTTCACCAAGACTGAAATGTTTTTTTACAACACACACAGAAGAAAAAGAAAAAATCACCTTCCCAAATAAAATAACAAATCCAAGTCAAGACCATATAACTTAAAAAAAAAAAAAACATTTTAGAATTATCAGAACCCAGAAGTAAATTGTATTGAAAACACATTAAATATTAAAAGAGGTTGTGCAGGAGACCTGAACACGTCTGTGATTTCATCATGGACAGCAAGTTAGAACAAAGAGCTAATGTGAAATTCTGTGTGAAACTGGGCAATTCTGAGAACAATCCACATAATCTTACATCCACACCCACCCTACTCGCCAGATTCGGCTCCTGCTGACTTCGCCCTCTTCCCCGAAACCATTGTGAAGATCCGGAGATTTGGAAAGAAAACTTCCAAGACACATTCCCGGAGTGGCAGGAATGCTGGGTGCTCTGTATTGCTGTGCAAGGGAACTATTTTGAAAGTGATAGTATGTAAATGTAGATCAATAAACCTGGATCTGGATCTGGATCTGAACACATTTGGGATGAATTGGAATGTCGGCTGCACCCCGGGCCTCCTCACCTCATCTACATCAGTACTTGACTTTACTAAAACCCTTATTGCAGATTGACTACAAATCTCCACAAACACACTCCAAAATCTAGTGGAACATCTTCCCAGAAAAGTGGAGGTCCTTATAACAGAAAATGAGAACTCAATGTGGAACGGGATGTTCAAAAAGCACTTAAAAAAGAAAAATGTATTATGCTCAGATGTCCACAAACTTTTGTCCATATAGTGTATAAATAAGCCCTATTCAAGCACACACCTGTCTATCCTGAGCAGGTAAGGGCTTTTTGGTGTAGTGCCCTATAATGATCCTGCTCTATTTTCCCTTTTTAGAAAGCGGTTGAATCAAATCCGAGCTCCTGTGCGTCTCTGCAAAGATTTCATGATACTCTTTGACCCGTGTGTGCAGATCAGCACACTGAGATCTAACAAATGCCAGCAAAAAGGCAATAGTCAGAAAGCGTTTCCTCAAAAGCTCCTTAAAGAGAGCATGGCGCTCAGCTCTGTTCCTCGCTTAAAGTGGCCTGATGAGTCTTTAAACGCTTTAATGACCAAACGTGAGAAGTTCAAAGCTTATCTTTGAGAAGGTTCTTCCACTCTGATGATTAAGCTTCTGCAGATGGTCCAAACTAAAAAAACATGATATATTTAATGAGGCACCGGTGTAGTGCCTAAACACACTGATCTAATGGAAAGCTGAAGGGTGATACATGTACACACGTGATTATTTAGGTGACAGAAATCTCTCACGAAGATAAGGAACAGAAATAAAGGAGCGTTTTTTATCTTTATATGACGTGTAAAAGGGAACGTGATAGACAGAGAGGATAAGAGACACTGTGTATGTGTGTGTGTGTGTGTGTGTGTGTGTGTGTGTGTGTGTGTTTGTGAGTGTGTTTGTGAGTGTCTTACAGTCCGTGCTGAGCTCGTAGGGTGAGTTAATGCGGGCGTCTCCGCACGGCGATGTGCTGATGTACATGTGGAAGAGAACGTTCTCTCTCAGCCTGAACGACGAGTCTTTATGTCGAACGAAAATGGACTGCTCCTTGTCCTCCTCTCGTTTACTGCACAAGACGACAGAGGGAGAGAGTGAGAGTGTGTGTGTGAAAGAGAAAGAGAGAGAGAGAGAGAAAGAGAGTGATACATTTATTTTCCCTTTTATTAAAACCATCTCATTTATTCTATTTTATTCTAAACTACTTTTTAAACTTGGTATACTTTTTATTATTTTGTTTTTTCTGACTGTTATTTCTGTTGTGTCTGTATGTTTGATGCTTTGGCAATACAAATGTTCATATTTGTCATGCCAATAAAGCAACCTTTGATTTTTGAATCTTGAGAGAGAGAGAGAGAGAGAGAGAGAGAGAGAGAGAGAGAGAGAGAGAGTGAGAGAAATAGAGCGAGAGATAAAATAAAAAGAGAGTGAGAATGAAAGTGAGTGATAGAGAGATACAGATACATAAATACCGTGAGAAGAACAGAGAGAACGACAGACGAAAAAAGAAACAGGTAAAGCAAGCAACACAGAGAGAAAGACGGGTGGAGAGATATAGAGATACACTGTATAGATAGAGTGATAAGGAGATAGAGACAGAGAAAAAGGGAGCAGGAGAGGGGAAAAGAGCAAGAGAGACAGGTAGGGAGCATGTAAAAGAGAGGGAGAAGTAAGAGAGAGAGAGAGAGAGAGAGAGAGAGAGAGAGAGAGAGAGAGAGAGAGAGAGAGAGAGAGAGACATAGAGACAGTCAGAAAAATAAAAGAGAAAGACAGACAGAAAAAAAAGAAACAGAGAGAGAGAAAGCAAGACAGAAAGAGATGGGCAGAGGTACAAGTATGTACAGAGTGAGAATGAGAGAGACCGAAAGAAGGAAACAAGGAAAGAAAGAAAGAAAGAAAGAAAGAAAGAAAGAAAGAAAGAAAGAAAGAAAGAAAGAAAGAAAGAAAGAAAGATATATATATATATATATATATATATATATATATATAGCGAGAGAGAGAGAGAGAGAGAGAGAGAGAGAGAGAGAGAGAGAGAGCATGAGTAAGAATAGGAGAGAGGGAGAAAAATGCAGAGATGCAGAAATATAAAAACGGTGAGAAAAAGAGAGAAAAAGAAGAGAATGAAACAGAGAAACATAGAGAGAAAGAGTGTGAGAGACTCATTACAACATTTAACAAAAATTCTTTATAGAAAAAAAGACTCACTCTCTCTCTCTCTCTCTCTCTCTCTCTCTCTCTCTCTCTCTCTCCCTCACAGACACACACATACACACACACGGCAATCATTATTCTGTCAGAACAAGGCGAGGATAAATAGCTGAGAACAGCGAGTGTGTGTAACTCTTTAACCCGGATAATGTGGAGGAACACGACACACACTGCGCTGTTCCACTTCCACAAACATCAGCAAAATTACTGTCACTGCTAGATCCAGCAAAGGACACAGGCCTGACCCAGGAGAGCATAAATCTCAAACACACACACACGCACAAACACTTGGGATATTTATTCCTTGTTTTTTTTACTTGGTTTTGTTTAATCACTTTGTCTACAAATCTTCTCGAGGATTGGGGAGGAACTGCAGGGACTAGCACTCAGATATGTGTAATGGGTTTTTAAGCTCTTTTCTGGTCTTGTGTGTGTGTGTGTGTGTGTGTGTGTGTGTGTGTGTGTGTGTGTGTGACAGCAAGTGCAATATTTGATCTAATTACACTCATGACTCCACACCTGAACACATAGATACAGTAAATATGCAAATTTGACATTAAAGCAAAGGCTTTCTCTCAACATCAGTCTGGTTCTAGAAGAACACTCCAGACAGGCTGTAGACATCTGTAGACATATTGACAGACCAGACACACGCGCACACACACCTAGTCCATAATGAGGAAACACATCTACTGGGATTTTTTTAGTCACACAACACACATGAATGACTTGTTCGAGAGAAGACATCAACATAAAAGTTAATGATGTGATGCATCAATTTAAAAAAATGTGCCTCGGATACAAGCTGCCATTCGTATAGCAGTGTTTTTTTTTTAACATATTCGCATCGCATCGCATCTTCTCCCGCTTATCCGAGGCCGGGTCGCGGGGGCAGCAGTCTAAGCAGAGATGCCCAGACTTCCCTCTCCCTAGACACTTCTTCCAGCTCTTCCGAGGGGAACCCGAGGCGTTCCCAGGCCAGCCGGGAGACATAGTCTCTCCAGCGTGTCCTAGGTCTTCCCCGGGGTCTTCTCCCAGTGGGACATGCCCGGAACACCTTCCCTCGATGTGGAGGAGCAGCGGCTCTACCCTGAGCTCCTCCCGAGTGACCGAGCTTCTCACCCTATCTCTAAGAGATCGCCCAGCCACCCTGCGGAAAAAGCTCATTTCGGCCGCCTGTATCCGGGATCTTGTCCTTTCGGTCATGACCCAGAGCTCATGACCATAGGTGAGAGTAGGAACGTAGATTGACCGGTAAATCGAGAGTTTCGCCTTGCGGCTCAGCTCTTTCTTCACCACGACAGACCGGTACATCGACCGCATTACTGCAGAAGCTGCACCGATCCGTCTGTCAATCTCCCGTTCCACCCTTCCCTCACTCGTGAACAAAACCCCAAGATACTTAAACTTCTCCACTTGCGGCAGGAACTCTCCACCAACCTGAAGTGGGCAAGCCACCCTTTTTTGTGTATTTAACATATTCGCATTGGTAAAAACCAATTTATTTACATATAATTTTTATTAGATGCACTATACTTTTATTATTTAGTAAGCATGAATATGACATATCACAACACTACGGCGTGTCCTGAGAGTTACATAGAATAAAGATTAACATGGCAGAGGTAGAGCTGCATCTTCCTGGAGATAGAACACGAAAAGAACGTCTGGTTTTATTTCATCTTTCTTTTATTTTTTTCTGTCATTGTGTTGAATCAAATCGAAATCGGATCTGCATGGTAATAGAGCTGAATCGTATCGTTTCGGTAGCTGTATCTTGAATGTATCATATTTTGACTATGCATTGAGATTTCGAAGGGCTCAGTTATGGAGATGCACATCCCTTATACACACTATAAATATGGCCAAAGGTATTGACTCAAACCTGTTCCACACCCATTCTTAAATCCATCTGTCCTGCTCGACATTGCAGTAATGGTACAAGTAAATAGTGAAAGATGTCCCAGTACTGGAAATAATAATAAAATAGCAGATCATGTACCTGAGGTGCAGCTCGAGGTGTGAGTAGAGAAAGCGAAGTAACGCTCGTCTGGCTGCGATTTCTGCATGACAGTCGTTGACCGTCAAGCCTTGGTCACTCAGATACTCTCCATTAATACACTTAGTGCCTGTAGCCAGAGCTACCACTTCAGCCTGTCTCACATCCAACCCTAGAAAGAGCACATAAACAGAAATCAAGAGTGATGCCTTTTTTTTTACCCCAGTTCATCAAGACAATACAAAACAGAGTACAATAAAATAAATTTACTAGAAAATATTTAGATATTGATGACACCATATATGCAAATCAGACACAGCAAGTGACAGTGACACTGTGAAAATTCTTACATTTCAAATATTTATTTTGCTGACACAGTACACAGTGAAAATAGGTTTCTCTTCAGAACCCTGGTGCTACATAAAACAACATAGAGCTACATAACAGAACACAGAGCTAAGGGCTAAAGTTGTCCTCGCCACATGAAGTGTATTGTGTTCAAACAGTGGCTTGATGGAAAGAACTGTTGCACAGTCTGGATGTGAGGCTCGAATGCTTCAGAACCTCTTGTCTAATGGAAGGAGAGTTAAGAGTGTGTGTGTGAGGGGTGTGTGGGTCGTCTGCAATGCTGTTGGCTTTGCAGATGCAGTGTACGAGATGGTGCAGTTCCCAAACCAGGAAGTAGTGCAGCTGCTCTTAATGGTCCCTCTGTAAAACATAGTTAGGATGGGGGGAGAGATGGGCTTTCCTAAACATATTTGGAAAGTAGACTGGACTGGAAAGTGAAGTTCTCTGCCAGATGAACCCCAAGAAATTTGGTGCTCTTGACGATCTTTATGGAGTATCCATTGATGTTCATTGGAGAATGACTGCTCTCCTAACGTCAACAACCATTTCCATGATTTAGTCAATCTTTAGAGAAGGTCCCCTGGTGGTCTAGTGGTTAAGACCCGGGTTCGATCCCAGGTCAGGGAACCAACCCCAGCCACTCTCAGTGCCGGTCCCAAGCCCGGCTAAATTGGGGAGGGTTGCGTTAGGAAGTGCATCCAGCGTAAAAACATGTACCAAATCAAACGTGCGGAGGATCCGCTGTGGCGACCCCAAACGGGAGAAGCCGAAAGAAAGTTTTTAGTCAATCTTTAGAGACTTGAGGTTGTTGGCTCTACACCAGACTGTTAACTGTTGCACCTCCTCTCTGTCTGCTGACTTGTCGTTCTTGCTGATGAGACCCAACACGGACATGTCATCGGCGAACTTGGTAATGGGGTTCGAGCTGTGAATTGGTGCTGTATAAGCTGGTTTTGATCCGGACTGAGTCCAGTCAGGAAGTAAGGGATCCAGTTGCAAAGGGAGAAATACAGGCCCAGTAGGCTTAGCTTTCATCAGGCATTTAGGGATAATTGTGTTGAATGCTGAACTGAAGTCTATGTACAGCATCAGTACATATGTCTTCTAATTATTCAGTTGGGTGAGGGACAGATGGAGGATCATGGTGATGGCATCATCTATGGAATGGTTTAGACGATGCGCAAACTGCATGGGGTCCTGTAAGGGTGGTATCTGGGTCTTGATGTGCCTCATGACGAGCCTTTTGAAGCACTTCATTACTATGGGTGTGAGTGTGACAGGACCATAGTAATTATGGCAGAAGACTGTAGACTTCTTTGGCACAGGGATGATGGTTGTAGTCCTGAGGCACGTAGGAACAACGGCGCTGCTCAGGGAAATTTTGTAGATGTCAGTGAAGACATCCACTAGCTGTTCTGGACATTCCCTGAATACTCTGCCAGGAACGTTGTCTTATCCAGCAGACTTTCGTAGGTTAACTCTGCATAGAGTTTTCCTCACTGCAGCTGTGGTTATACAGAGCACCCGGTCGTTGGAAGGAGGGGTGGTCTTCCTTGCCGCCACGTTGTTCTGCACCTCAAACCGGGCATAGAAGTCGTTCAGCGCATCTGGGAGGGAGACAGGTGAAGTTGTCTTGTAGTTTGTGATCGCCCGCATGCCCTGCCATGTGCGTTGGGTGTCTCCGCTGTCCTGGAAGTGGCCGTGGATTCTCTTGGCATGTGAGTGCTTCGCCGTTGGTTGCAGCAAACATGTCCCAGTCAGTGCACTTAAATCAGTCCTGAAGAGCGAAGGTGGCTCCTGCTGGCCAGGTTTTACCCTGTTTCAGAACCGGTTTTACTGATAATATGTCTGTCATATCCATACCCATCCTTTTTTGTCTTATGTTTTATATATATATTTTATAGTATCATATATGTTTTTTTTATACTTTATAGTTTATACTTTTATATTTACAATTTTTTTATTTTATTTTATTCAATTTCTATTTACATTTATTCAGTATTGGACTGTCATTCAAAGCATTTCACTACATGTCGTACTGTGTCGAATGTGACAAATTAAAAAAATTATTTTATTTGAATTATTGCTATCCTTCCTTCCTTCCTTCCTTCCTTCCTTCCTTCCTTCCTTCCTTCCTTCCTTCCTTCCTTCCTTCCTTCCATCCATCCATCCATCCATCCATCCATCCATCCATCCGCTTATCCCAGATACACTGAATCCAAGATAGAAATGCAACTATACAGTAATTACAGTTGTCAGATTATATGTGTATTTTAACACAGATTTTAATTTTTATTTTACAATTTCTGTAATTTAAAATTATACAGTCTAGTCATAATTTTTTTTGGTATACAATTCTGGCTTCATATTCCAATCAAATTGGGTTCTCCAAAATAGTTTGACACCTTTCTTTATATATGAGATCTAAACGAATGTAAAACATGTTTGCAATTTAGAATTTTTGTCTGTATACAAGTAAGTAAATGGCAAAAGTCGCAAGACCTCAGCCATCCCAATAATGGACTCTTTTCTCTGTTGGGTCAGGGAAACGCTTCCGCTCCCTGAAAGGAAACACAGAGAAAATGAGGAGGAGCTTCTTCCCACAAGCTATTCGGAGTTTAAACCAGGAGACACCCAGGATCTAAAAACTGGCCCACTCTCTCCATCATCACACTTCTTCTCTGTACATATCTTACCTTTTGCACCACGACACTTTAAACTATGGACTCGCACAGCACAGTGCACTTTTACACCACACCATTCCGCACACGGACACTTTATGGACATTTTACACCACACCATACTGCACACGGACACCTATGGACTTTTTTCACCACACCATACCGTACACGGACACTTTATGGACAATCTAAACCACCTTAAATTGTTTATTGTTTACTGTTTCACTGTTTACTGCCATAAGCATTTTTTTGTATATACATCTTTTATATATATATATATTCTTATATTTAATTTTATACTTTACTAGTATACTAGTTTTTTTTTTTATACTAGTTTTTATACTTTATTTATCAGTCTTATTTTTCTTTGTATTATTTTTCTCCCCATCCTATTCCCTCATGCCGGACCGTCGTAATAAGCAGTTCACTGCATGTTGTACCCTGTATGTATGTGTATGTGACAAATAAAAATTTGATTTGATTTGAAGAAAACAAGTTTTGAGTTTTTAGACAAATTCTTGCTCCAGAGATAATTTTTTAAATCTAAAAATAAATGAATACATTCGTAATTTCCTCACAAAATCTTTTATTAAATAAATTCTCTGACCTGGGAAAATCATAGATTCAGCAATGATGAGTAAAATCAGCTCCATACAAGCACCTGAAGCATCTTTTTAACTGTAAATAGTGGGTCAAATGCTTGACAGTGTGTAGTGCTAGCAATAAAATAATTTTAACTAGCAGAAAATGTATAAAGACCAATTTTATCATGATCAATCAGAATTAAAGAATAAGATAATGGGATAACATTATCATACAATCCACAACAATACATAACTTTGCTTATAGAAGCACATTACACTAATGTTTTTGTTTGGATACAGCTGGTCTGAATCTGTTTATCGTGTGACTGCAGTGCATACAGCATTTCTGTCGCTTGGTTTTTACACACCGCAGCAACACCAAACCCACAACCCCGGCACAAACATGGCTCCACCTGGTTCCAGACCTAAATGCTACATATACAACTCGTGCAGGAAAACAAGACTTTGTGCTGAATTGGGAAACAATGAAACGGTAGCATAGCAAAAAAATATATATAAAGCAAAAGATTTATTTCCATCACATCAGAAATTCAGGGTTCACTGACTTCCTTAGACCTGCAGGCTAGAGGCAACATATGAGCTTTTATCAGCCAGAGCCCATGCAGGATTGGAAGCCGTGGCCTCTGAGCCGCTGGCACGGTGAGCCAGCAATAACAATAATAAAAGCTAATATTGAGGCGGGGTTAAAGGAGTTAAAGGTTAAAGCTCGGGTGGTTGACGGGGGGGATGGAAAAAGAACAAGAAAGAAGAAATGCTTTAAATGATCCAGGCCGCTCTGAAACTCGAGAAGAGCTTCATATCGATTCTGATCACCCCTGTCGAACATGAAACCGGACAGCAGACGCGGTGTTAAGAGGATTGGGTAAAGTACACAGAGAAGGAAAGCAGCTAAAAAATATTCAACTGCGTCTTCCGGTGTGAACATATATATGTTTTGATACCGCGGTCAGTCTGAATACTCGATTTTTCATTGGAAGGAAGGTAGTGTCAGGTCAGTTCAATATACCCCCTAACCCTGGTTGAACCCTTTCTTCTAAGGGTTACACTCAGAAGTGAGCATGAGTCATTGTAATTTAATACATCAACAGGAATTTTATGTTTTAAAGTAATTGGTTGATGCATCTTCTTCAAAAAATACAGCATCAATAAGGACAAAACTAACCAGGTTACATCAAGTTCATAAATCAGACAGGCTGAATATTGGAAACACTGTGCAGACTCAACAATGCTAAATGTGCCATAAGCCCGGACATCGCAATCAGACAAAGAAAGGGCAGTGCATTCGGTAGAACCCAAAGAGCACTAAAAAAAATTTTTTTTTAAGGTTTGATTTGATTTCAGGCTGCATTTAAGGTCAGAATAACACTCTCAGGTTGTCTGTAAAACATTATTTTCTTATCAGAAAAAGAAGCAAAGCCCTTTTCTGTGTTAGGGTTTCTTAATTAGCAAGGATCCTATAAAGAACTCAACCACCACCAAGTATCACCACAAAGTAACAAGACAGTTAGGATCAATTTAAGTGTGTTTATATCTTATGGTCAGGATATACAGGACCCATTAATCACTGCATTTTCCCAGCACTAATATCCTTCTGCACCTTATTCAGGTTTAGGGACAATCAGTACCACACTGTTTATTTCTGGATCAGTCGTGTAATGAAAATTAAAGAACATGTAGATGCAGATAATATTTATTTTACTGATGCAAAAGTCAAAACAATATAAAGTATAAAGTCAACATAACTCACTCATAAAGACAAGGACAGTAAGAGACAGCAACAACCATAGAGGACAATCTTTAAACAAATAGTATGGTACAATAATATAAACTGTGGCTAAACAAATGGGTCAGAGCATCTCCAAAACTGCAGCTTTTGTGGTGGTCAGTGGTCAGTATCTATCAAAAGTGCACCAAAACACAGAGGCAGCCATCTAAGTGATAAACTTAACCTAGGTATAAATTACCTGTCAAAAATGTTTTATTTTCTTAGTAGTGTTCACCAGATTAACATAAAAAAAATCACAATATAAACCCTACAGTAATGTTCGTGACGTGCATTCTTAATAGCCCCATCTGTAGATCTAAAATGAAATGCAGCCCCCCCCCATTCTTTTAGGAAACTGTGATGTACCGGCTGTAGAACCCAGACTCTCTGTCGAAGGAAGGGACCACCCTGATGGCCTGCTTGCTCAAGAGAGTTTCTACTTCTTGTTCCATACCCAGAGCCTGCTCGGGGCCCACCAAAGTGGGACACACCCCATTGAACTGGGGCAGATGAGACTGACCTCTGGTGTGTCCAGAGACAGGGCTTTGCCCTGGTGGAGCTCTAGGGGCCTCCTTAGAGGCGACAAACCCTCCCATTTGCTAAATACTTGGGCGGAGGCTGGGGGGGGGGTACACGCTAGAGATGGTTGTGCCCTGAAGTGGCCTGGTTAACAAGCTGATCCCCTGAGGGCACCGTAAAGGGGCGGGCACCTTATGCTGAGGTGCACGTCAAACAGCCCCCACCCGCCCCCAAAAAAACTCATGGCTTTTGGCCGAAGCACTTCTATTAAAGATGACAGTCCTCAGATCGGTCTTGAGCCTCAGATTGGCGTGCCACACAGGGTCCCTAGTTTCAGAGTGAGCGTGAGTGGCAACACTCCATCTCCAAATTTCATGATGCACATAGTGTTGGGGTTTTAGCTGCTCCTGCCCAGCAACCCCATGACTGTTTCTTGGCCTTCTGAAATTTCTCTGACTGTATTCACGGCATCGCCGAACAGGCCATTTGGTACCTCAGGGGCGTCCAGCAGAATGACTCTATCCCTGTCAAATTTGTGAGCCAGAAGTGTCTCTGCGTAGAGACCAGGGCAAGACATAGACCGGCCAATGGCCCCAGCGGTCTCTTTCTTGGCCCTGAGAGCCAGGTCTGTTGCACGACACAGTTCTTTAATCTCATCACAGACATGGTGTGCAGGCAGCCGGCGGCCTGACCTGCCGCTGTATAAGCCTTGCCCACCAAAGCCAAAGTAGTCCTCAGAGGCTTGGTGTGCAGTACTGGGGTTTACGATGCAGCATGATGCAGGTACAATGTCTCTTGAACCTGGGGCATCGCCCCACAACAGTGAGCAGGAGTTTGAAAAACGGCAGACCCCGGCATGAAGGCAGTGACGTCGGTTGCAGGAAACGTTTATCCAGCTTGCTTATGGCATGTTGTTTCTGCATACTGGCTGGCCAGGTGATATCCAGCTCGGCTACAGCCTGAGTCACTACCTCCAACAGCTCCTCAAACTGAACTGGCTGTGGGGGCGTATCCTCTCCTGGATCGCTGGAGTCCATACCCTCCTCCCCCTCAGAGGAAGATAGGTGGAGTGCAGTGCTCTCTGCACAGGGAAAGAAACCACAGAAAATACACACACAGAGCGCTTCCTAAACAAACAGAAACCCACCATAAATGTCGCGCTTTTACGTTGGAAAGATTAAACGTGTGATTCAGAGCACGGAAACATGGAAGCATTCCAAAAAGGGTTGTCGACACAGTTCGAGTTCCTGAAAGGGAACGTATATGATTGGAACTTTACAAACAAGAATATATAATAAAATGTCACACATCATTATAATTAGCATTTAATAGTGACCATAGCTTTGATATATTATACTATTTTAAGCTTTGACAGCTTATAATTCCTTCCGCTCTTCAGGGAAGATGTTTCACTAAATTTTGGGGTGTGCTTGTGGACATTTGTGCTCATTTGTGTTAGTAAAGTCATCTACTGATATAGGGGAGGTGAAGAGGCCTGGGGTGCAGTCAGCATTCCTATTTATCCCAAAGGTGTTCATTAGGGTTGAGCAGGAGACCTTCAAATACAACCCATGCAAAGTATATCTTCATGGAGAGGCATTGTCATGCTGGAACATGTTTAGGTCTCCTAGTTGAAGTGAGGGAAAATTTCAGGCCACTGCATCCAAAGACACCATTTAGAACAGTTTGGGAAATAAACACATAATACTGTTGTCTATACAGCACAGATTACAACTCTTCATTGACACAGGTTAAAGCAGGAATCATGTACTATTTATTCACTAACTATTTATAAACTACACTGTGCAGGCTTATGCACTTTGACTCCATTCTGTAAAGAAAAACGGCAATGTGATCCACAAGAGACTCGACTTGAACATAAATCAATAAATGAATTAAATATCCGGTGAAGACAAATCTAGGAGGGTGACTAAGTATTCGCGGGTGGAAAAAAAGTCCAAAGTGACAGGAAACCAATGCGATGAATTATGTTGGTTCTTTCTTTTTCGCACATGTACATACACAGACATAGCTATGCGTTTTGAAGCTATAATATCCGTCATACAAACTGCTGTTATTCTAAGCCTCCAGAACTGGTTCCAGAAACCCGAATCTGGCTAAAGATAAAACGCACAGGACACAATTTGCATGTCTTTGCCAAACTGTATTCAAGAAAAACTGCGTTTCTTTGTTTATGAACAGAAATACAACTGGAAATGAAAAAAACGAGCTAAACGGCCTGCGTCGCTCGCCTTCTGCCTCTCGCTGTTGTTTAGATCGCTGTGCTGCTGGGAGAAAAGACTTGCGTGCAAATTTTCCTTCTGTGTCAGCATGAAATCAGTGTAAAGGTTCCTTTATAATGTGTACAAGCCTGCAGGCTTTTTCTCTTTTAGAACTGAAATCATTATATAGCTTTTTAGGAAAACGTGGAACTCCGTACTCTGGCCTTATTTACCTAGAACACATGTGATATTAGATAACAGTGATCCTAAGTGGTGTATTTGAGTAAATGTACTTTCGTACTGTACTTTACAGTTTGTTACAATAATTTTTTGGCTATTTTATAGTTTGACATAAAAAATATCAACTGTTACTCACTACTCGACACATTTATGATTCAATAGATGCAATTTTTACTCCACTATATTAACAATGACCGGTACCAATTACATTTTGCATCTCTGTTGAAGATGTCACTAAAGCTGAACAATCCCCTACCCGAAACGGCTGCCTGCGGGTGGCTTTTTAGCACCGCTGGCCTAATTTCCAGCTTGAATAAATTCCAGAAACTTTGAGAAGCAGCATTTGAAGTCGAATAAAAATATTACCCCTTTCTAAAACTGAGAAGTGCATCAAATCACAGTCAGCTCTGAATTTTTGCTTCTACTTTTTTTTTTATTATTTACTTTGATTGTATTTGTCCATTGAATACTAATGGTTTTTCTACTTTGGGATATGATACTGTAATAAAATTTTTTGAGAGATTGCTTCATTACATTGTCTTTTTTGTTTTGTTCTTTGTTTCATTCTGGCGTGTTCAAGAGCAAGTTGTGTTGATGATTAATGCAGCGTTTAGGTGTACAATCTAATTTGTATTTAAGGAAATAAAACCTCACAAATGGCTTTTCACTTATATGTTTCGATGATGAGGACTAGTGCATCTTTGAGCCTACGGTCAAATATGCAAGTACTGTTCAAATCAGAGACTTTTACTCAAGTCATATTGGAATTTAACTTGTAATGGAGTAGGTTATGCAGTAAGGTATCTATACTTTTACTGAAGTATGATTTTTAGGTACACTTCATGCCTTCTACTGCTTTTCAGGACTGCCTGATCCATCCTAATGCCATACTCCTGGAGTTCTCTTCAATTGGGAGCCACTCACTGCTGCTGATAATGGCTTTACAAGAACAGCCTAAAGATCCCCAAGGTTACTGTTGAGGATTAAACACAAGATCCAGGAAGATGGATTTGGACTATCTAATTTCAACAGATTACTACACAGTCTTAGGGGTACAGTTGCCAAAAACAGTTTTTTGGTCTTTTTTTCAGGTCTTTTATTGATTAGAACTATAATGAATTGAATGTCACCCAAATGAGGATGCGTTTTTTTTTTTTTTTTTTTTTTTGAGTCTGCACCCCTCAAGATTTCTTCCTCATACCATCATAGGGAGTTTTCCTTTACCATTGTTGCCGCAGGTTGACTTATAAGTGATCGATTTCTGGCAATAAAAATTTAATTATTTAATTCTTTAAAGCTGACAAAGGAAAAGATTAAAGTTAAAAATAGGCATGGTACATTAGTTATTTGCATTATGTCAATAAAAAGTCCTCACAAAGACAGATGTGTGTGTAAGTTGGAAGATCAAAAAGTCACACCGTAATTGAAAATTTTAAATGAGTGTGAACTTGGTTTGTGTTTTCAGGTAAACAAACTCATAAACCCTGTTTATCCGAGAGCAGTCACTAATTTACTAATTAATTTCTCCATTTATAGAAATTAGGAACATGTAGTTATTATTATGTGTGTAGCATTTGTGTAGAGTGGCATTTCTTATTTATTGTTTCATTTATTTTTAGTAAGTGCTTTATTCTGGTCAGGTTCATAGTCAGCCCAGAGTCTTTGCCAGTTACACTGAGTGCGAGGTGGAAGAAAGGTTATAGAGTTATTACCTGTGGTGGGCCCTTAAGGGCCTACAATGCCTTCTCTTCTGGCTTAAACATGATCAGAATAACTGACTTGCATGTTAATGTTTTGATGATATTAATGATTTATGATATGATAAACTATTCTCTTTATTCCGTAGCTTTTCTTTCAGTTGCACTGCTTTTAGTAGTAGTATGTTTATATAAGAGTCTCTATCCATTCATACAGGTGAATCAAGCAGGTGTTTCCAGGGTAAAAGAAATCTGCATTGAGGCCTTCAGAATCAACAGTGTGGGTGCCTGTAGCTTATGTACATGTTGCTTAAAGGCTGTTACTTTAACAATAAGCCATTATTAGCCATTGTAGAATGTCCGTCCTTGAATATTGATGCTTCTGCTTGAGGATTTGTATGTAGGTAGTGCAGTGTGGCTGCAGTGAAAGAGGACTTGTTGAATTGTGTTCATTTGGTTTCTTGCTTTAGCAGAGTTGAAGATGTTGAGATTTTCATTGGGAGTAACAAGGATGGACAAGATTAGAAACTAGTTTATTAGAAGTACAGCGCATGTAGGATGTTTTGGAGACAAGGTGAGGGAGGCGACATTGAGGTGGTTTGGACATGTTCAGCGGAGGGACATGTGGTATATCAGTAGAAGAATGCTGAGGATGGAGCCACCAGGAAGGAGGAAAAGAGGAAGACCAAGACAGAGGTTAATGAATGTGGTGAGGGAAGACATGCAGGTAGTTGGTTTGAAAAAGGGCAGATGTAGAGGACAGTGGAGTATGGAGACTGATGATCCACTGTGGCGACCCCTAATGGAAGAAAGAAGAAGAGGAAGAAGAACACACTCTAGTCATGTTTCAATTCTATTTCCTATTCTGGCTTAATGCTTTGATATAATTAGATTTTGTTCGTTTTGCAAAATATTTTGAACAAAAATGATTGGAAAGCTATCATTCTTTCTTTATCTATGAATCAAACAAATGCAAAGCAGTTTTTTTATCTGTATGTAACAAAAAATATTAGTAATGATCTGAGGTTTGATGTTTTGCAAATATAATGTACTACATGTTCACTATATTGTACAAAATAACGGCATTTAAACATTTTTGGCGAACAAATTACAACACATTTTATAATAATGAGCGGTGTAGCAGCACCCAAGGCATTTGGTACCGGGCCACACAGAAAGAATACATAACTTACATTATTTCCGTTTTTTCTGAACGATGTTTTATTTTGGAAAATTACCGGATTCTCTCCGCATCTGTCTATGACTCACTCTTGATGCATGTCATGAAGCCTCGGTCACATGTCTTACCTCCATCCACTACCTTCTTAAAGGGGCTCCGGCTGCTAACACATAATACATTACCACTAAATTCACCCCCCCCCCCAAGCGAGCAAAAGGAACTAAAAACAACACAGTGGATTCACGTTTATTATTTTATGTAGAAAATACCAGTTTTTATGCCGGTCCTATCATTTTATTTTGTTGTATTTATCCGGCACACCTTAAAGGCCGGTCCGTGAAAATATTGTCCGACATTAAACTGGTCCGTGACGCAAAAAAGGTTGGGGACCACTGATTTAGACTGTAGATCTTCAAGGTTAAATGCAGTACGCTCTCCAAGATGCTTGAAACAGCATCAGCTGACCTACTGATGCATACATTAAAATCTATGATGAAGAGAAATGAAAACCTTTTGTTATATTTTTGTCTATCTTTTGTGATGCGGAGAATGAGGCGGAAGCCGAAGTATACGCACACAAAGTCTTTAAATTACAAAAAATAGGCAGGAGATACACACACTGGCAGTGAAGCAGTATAATCCTGTGAAAGCAAACAGCAGTTTGTATGTAGTATCCACAGGTCCGTGTTGGGGCAAGCTGGCAGCAGCAGGGATTAGTGGTGCAGACAGTGTGAAACGTGGAGAACACAATAACGGACAGAGTGTAAGTGAACATAGGCTGCTTATATGTGTGTGGTTGATGGAGATCAGGTGCACCGTGTTAGTAATCAGGCGAGCAGCTCCGTGCGGGCAGGGCTGGTGCGGGTGAAGATGCAGGGTGCTCCCTGACACCACCCCCTCCCCCAGGGGCGTCACCGGACGCCCTGACTCTGCGATGAGGCCGGCCCCTAGCCCTGGGTGCCGGGCGACATGGGTGAGCGGCGTGGAACTCCTCCAGCAGTGCCGGGTCCAGCACGTCCTGTCTGGCCACCCAAGACCGCTCCTCCGGACCATATCCCTCCCAGTCCACCAGGTACTCCAGGTGACCCCCGCGCCGCCGGGAATCCAACACCTCCCGGACCGCGTAGACCCCTGGCTGATCCACAACCTCCAGCTGGATGGGCGCCGCGGGGTCACCTGGAGGGCGAGAGACAGACGAGACATAAGGCTTCAACTGGGACACATGAAAGGTCGGGTGGATACGATACCTTGGTGGCAACTCCAACCGGTAGGACACGTCGTTTATCCACCTGACGACCCTAAAGGGCCCAATGGACCGGGGGCTCAACTTACAGCATGGGAGTTTCAGCTACAGGTCCCTCGTTGACAGCCAGACCCGGTCCCCGGGACGGAACCGCGTCGCCTCCAGACGGCGAGCATCGGCGTGTCTACGAGTGTTTCGAACCGCCCGACGTAGTTGGGTGTGAGCCGACTCCCAGACCCGGTTGCTCTCCCGGAACCAGGCGTGCACTGCGGTCACATTGCTGGGCTCGTCGGAGCAGGGGAATAAGGGCGGTTGGAAACCCAGCGTACACTGAAAGGGGGTGAGGCCCCTGGTGTCCTGACGGAGCGAGTTCTGTGCATATTCGGCCCATGGTAGGAGACGACACCAATTCCCCTGGTCCTGGCTGCAGTAGACCCTTAGATACTGGCTCAGCTCCTGGATCTTCTGCTCCGCTTGACCGTTGGACTGGGGATGGTAACCAGAGGAGAGGTTGACCGACAGACCCGGGAAGTGAATTGAGGCCCTCTGTCCGAGACGATCTCCTCCGGAAGGCCGTAGGTACGGAAAACATGGTGGAACAAGGCCTCGGCTGTTTCAAGGGCCGTGGGTAGGCCCTTCAGGGGGATGAAGCGGCAGCCCTTGAAGAAGCAATCCACCACCACTAGGATGCATGCATAGGTCGGTCACAAAGTCGATGCCCAAGTGGGACCAGGGGCGCTGAGGGATCGGGAGCGGCACGAGCTTGCCCACGGGAAGGTGACGTGGGACCTTTGCCATGGCGCAGGTGGTACATTCCTGGACGAAGCGGTTGATGTCCCTTGTCATACCGGGCCACCAGTAACGCGCTTGGATGAGCTGCATCGTGCGTTTCTTGCCTGGGTGGCCTGTACCCAGCCCCTCGTGGAGGGACTGGATGAGACCCCGCCGACAGGTGGTGGGGACGAACACCCGTCCCTCCGGACAGCCTTCAGGGGCAGGCTCCTGGCGTGAGGCCGTGCGGATTCCCTCGTCGATCTCCCATACGATGCGCCCCACGATGAGTGAGGGTGGAAGGATGGGGTCTGGATCGCAGGGTTCCTCCGGCCCAAACACGCGGGAGAGAGCATCAGCTTTCCCATTCTGTGACCCAGCTTGGTAGGTGACCTTAAAACGGAACCTGGTAAAGAAAAGAGCCCATCGAGCCTGCCTAGGGTTTAGTCTCCGAGCCTCTCGCAGGTATTGGAGATTCTTGTGGTCAGTAATCAGGGTGAATGGGTGTTTGGCACCCTCCAACCAGTGTCTCCATTCCTCCAGGGCGAGCTTTATCACCAGAAGCTCCCGGTTGCCGATGTCGTAGTTCTGCTTGCCCCTGAGGAGTGAGGTGAGGGGAGCGGCGATTCGGCTGTAGCCCTGGATGAACCGGCGGTAGAAGTTGGCGAAGCCCAGAAAGCGTTGGAGCTCCTTGATGGTCTCTGGGACCGGCCAGTCCCGCACTGCCTTTACTTTCCCCTCATCCATTTGTATTCCACGAGCGCTGATCACGTACCCCAGGAAACAAGTCTGCGGGCGGTGGAACTCGCACTTAGAAAGGTTCAAGTAGAGATGGTGCAACCGGAGTGCTCCTAGGACCTGTCGCACATGGTTGTGGTGCTCCTCCAGATTCTGCGAGTAGATGAGGATGTCATCGATGTACACCATCACGAACCTCTGGAGGTAAGGCCGGAGCACCTCGTTCATGAACCCCTGAAAGACGGCCGGAGAAATGGAGAGGCTGTATGGCATGACCCGGTACTCGTAGTGCCCAGATGGGGTGATGAAAGCGGTCTTCCACTCGTCCCCCTTCCTGATACGCACCAGATTGTAGGCACTCCGGAGATCGAGTTTAGTAAACACCCGAGCCTCCCTTAGGTCCTCGAGGGCCGCTGGAACGAGCGGGAGGGGGTAAGGGAGAGGAGTGATCTGGGAGTTCAACTGCCGGTAATCGATGCATGGACGGAGGCCTCCGTCCTTCTTCCCCACAAAGAAAAAACTAGACGCTGCTGGGGAGGTAGACGGGGCGATAAACCCCTGGCGGAGGGCCTGCTGGACATACTCCTCCATTGCTCGATGTTCAGGGGCAGACAGGGAATAGACGCGGCCCTTGGGCAGCGTCGCCCCGGGGAGCAGATCAATGCAGCAATCCCACGGTCGGTGTGGGGAAAGACGAGTGGCCGCTTTAGCACAGAACACATCTTTGAATGCCTGATATTCCTCTGGGATCTCCACCTAGGTAGCGGTCGTCGCCTCCTCCACCCGGGTGGCGCCCACCGTGGCTCTGGGGATCCTGGATGGAAGCCAGGAGAGGCAGTGTTTTAGGCAGTGGGGACTCCACTCCAGGATATCACACAGGTCCCAGGAGCACCTTGGGGCATATTGCTGTAGCCAGGGTCTACCCAAGATCACACTGACCGTGGAGTCCTCGAGCACCATGAACCGGACCTCCTCCTGGTGGAACAACCCGACTTGTAGTGTCACGACCGGTGCGCAGTACTTCACCCAGCCCCTGCCCAGTGGACGTCCCTGGATGGTCTGGATGGCTAAATCCTGGGAGCCCCTCTCTCGGGGGAGCTGCAGGCGGTCGAGGCAGGCCTGAGAGATGAAGTTTCCTGCAGAGCCAGGGTCGACCAGCGCCCGAACCGAAATGGAGAGAGCAGGAGTTAGTAGCGTCACCGTGAGTTTGGACAGAGGAGAAATATCCGAAGGAAACTTGACTGTACTCACCGCGGTGCACGCAGGGCGTGTGGGCGACCTGGAGATGGAATGACCCAGTCTCCCACAGTACAGGCATTTACCAGCGGCCAGGCGGCTATTTCGCTCCCTCCGAGACAGTCTCTGGGGAGCCCAACTGCATCGGCTCAGAGCCGGAGGCCGCCTGCGCTACAGGTGGCGTCACTGAAAGCAGAGGTGCAGGTTGAAGGGGTGTCGAATGGCACGCCGCCAGACGCTGAGAGAGGCCAATGGATTTCTGGATAAATTCCTCCAGCCCCACCTTGTCATCATAGACGGCCATTGCTTGCCTGATCTCTGGAGCCAACCCTTGCCGATATACACCGAGAAGCGCCGACTCGTTCCAGCCACTAGATGCCGCCAGAGTGCGGAAACGGAGGCTGTAATCCGTAATGGTGTCTTCACCCTGACGCAAGCTGAGCAGCTAATCGGCCGTTGTAAGGACCCCAGAGGCGGCGCTAAACACTTCCAGGAAAGGTAACCTCCCACAGCGGCCTCCCACAGCGATTGCGCCCACGCTAGCGCTTTCCCAGACAGGAGCGAGATCGGAAATCGGTGGGAAATCGCTGCGGCTGCATCTCGATATAGAGATTTACCTGCATCAGGAAGCCGCGGCATTCGGAAGGTTCACCGGAGAATGTCGCTGGGAGTTCCATGGGACTGCCGGTGGCAGCGGGGAGGCTTGGGCGAGCTGCGGCGGAAGGGAAAGCAGCTCGGAGCGCGGCGACGAGGCCCCGAACCAAGTCCGAAGGGGCGCTGGGTCCGGGGATCCATCTCGAGGTAAGCCGCTCCTTATTCTTTCTTCGGTCCATTAATCTGTGATGCGGAGAATGAGGCGGAAGCCGAAGTATACGCACACAAAGTCTTTAATAACAAAAAATAGGCAGGAGATACACACACTGGCAGTAAAGCAGTAAAATCCTGTGAAAGCAAACGGCAGTTTGTATGTAGTATCCACAGGTCCGTGTTGGGGCAAGCTGGCAGCAGCAGGGATTCGTGGTGCAGACAGCGTGGAACGTGGAGAACACAATAACGGACAGAGTGGAAGTGAACATAGGCTGCTTATATGTGTGTGGTTGATGGAGATCAGGTGCACCGTGTTAGTAATCAGGCGAGCAGCTCCGTGCGGGCAGGGCTGGTGCGGGTGAAGACGCAGGGTGCTCCCTGACAAATTTACTATCTAGGGTTAGGGTTAGTTACTATCTGATTTCAATATTGTCAATTTTTTTAATATACTATCACTTTTAAATGTATTTAATTACATAGCGTATCTATCTATCTATCTATCTATCTATCTATCTATCTATCTATCTATCTATCTATCTATCTATCTATCTATCTATCTATCTATCTATCTATCTATCTATCTATATATAGTTTTTTATATAAATTGATATTATCAAACTAAAGAAACCAGAGTGGAAACTTCTTTGAATCAGCATGTTTAATGATGTCCTAATGGAACCTATTAATTCAGTAAAAACCTAAATTTAACCTACAAGTCGCAAACAATGTTCTCTTAAACCTTATCCACTAGACATAATCAATCAACAAAAGACAATTAAAACATAAGACATTTTTAAAAGGGTGTCTATTTTTTTTATTTTTTTTAAACAACTGAAATGAATTTTTTTCACAATACACTTTTCACAGTGTATTTTCTTTTTTTTTTCCAGCACAATCCCCAATGCAAGTGCTACTTTACTTAACACTTGTCCAGATTCTTCCACAAAAAACCCCCAACAAAATAACATAATAAAGGAAATCAAATTTCAGCTGCACTTTAAAGGCCTTTGTATGACTTACCCTCATATAAAAATACATTTCCAAAACTCTGATCTTCAATGCTATTGCTGTAAGCTCCTATTCTATTGAGTAGTGGAGTTTTAATCCACCAGAGACATAAAAACGACTTTAAAATTGCATTTCTGCAATCTATTCTTGCTACAATGGATCCACCAAGACAAATCTGACATGCTGGTTGAACATAATTAGCCCCATTATGCACAGGTTCTGAACGAGTTGTTGTCTCAACCCTAGAGACAAAGAAATCATATGGAAAATGTATGGCTTGCTCTAGACTAAAACATATCTTCCTAAACATGCTGAAAAAATGTGAATTTTTTAATTTCAATTTCAATTTCCAGGTTTGACAATGTCTACTGTTTTCTCAAAAAAGAATTAAGAAAAACCTTATGAGATAAATGAAGGTGATATGAAATGCTTTTCATCTCATTGAACCAAAAAACACTCATGAATTGGTCCTCCATAAGCCACGGTTACATTACTGAATGTATAAAAATGAAATGGGGTCTTAATCTTGTGGATGAACATTGTGAAAAGCAATAGCTTAAAATAGCACAAGAAGTATTATGGAAAAAAGCATTTAGTTTACATAGTTAACAAGTCCAAACAACTCATAGATGAGCAAAAGTAAAAAAGAAATATATGTATTTTGCTTTATATTTAAACTGTTTACAGATTGCACAGATTGTGATATAAAGTAGAGGAAAACGTACAGTACATTTGGTTTTCTGTACTGTACAATACATATAGCTGAGCTCTTAAAATATTTGTATATGTAAAATCAGTGGCCAAGCTGCCACCCTTGGGCCCTTGAGCAAGGTCCTTAACCCTTTATGCTCCAGGGGTGCAGTATCATGGCTGACCCTGAGCTCTGACCCCAGCTTGCAAACAAGCTGAGATATGCGAACAAAAGAATTTTACTGTGCTATAATGTATTTGTGACAAATAAGGGCTATTCTATTCTATTCTATTCTATTCTATTCTATTCTATTCTATTCTAAGAAATAAAAGACTTGGTGGCATGCTTTAAATCTATTTCTGAATCATCAAATGTATATAGTAAATATACAAAATAAATATATATAGTAAATATATTTAGATTATATTATATATAAATTATATATATAGTTTAAAAATAGAAAAGATTCCCGCCAAAATCTATTAAAATTAATTTCATTTAAATAAATAGTCTCTCATACTTTTCGATAAAAAAATTTAAATATTGAGCTCTGTATCAGTTCATGAGGCCTCTATTAACTTTAAATAGAGCTCTGAAGTTGGCTTAAATACCTGATGTTTTTAACTCTAGATAAAAAACTAAGTTCTCCAAAATGTGGGGGGGAAAACAGACAAGCTGATTTGCTTATAAAAGTTCAAACACTGACTCTAAAATTATTTTTGTTTAATTCTAGACAGCCTTACTAAAAATATTCCAGAACTTCGAATGTTTTTCACCACACCTACCATTACAACACATCAGCTATTAAGCAACGATAAAAACCATTACGTATCTATAGCATAGTTGTGTTCTAGGAAAATGGTCAACATGTAGTGGGTTGTTTGATAAGTTTGTTATAAATAAAGTATTAAAGCTTTGCTCTACAAAGCTCTCACTGCAAAAAAAAATTATATCCTACCAAGTTAAAATATATTGAATAAAACCACATTTAAGACTAGTAAACCTATTTATAGACATAATTATAAATTTTTAAGAATTTAATTTTCTTGTTCTCTACAAATTCTTCATTTTATTGCTTATATTACACATTTATTTTAAGAATGAACAAAAGATTTGCCAATTTGCCAATGGAACAAGAACATTTACTTCAAAATAGTAAAATGTCAGGAATAGTGTTACAACATGTTTGTGCAAATTTATGATCATTGCATTAGCATATGATCATTAGAACCCATAGTTCATCTCACTCTTTTTTTCGTATGTATTTCATTGTTGTCTTGTTCATGGTCATCCTCATTTATGCATTTTGGTAGCATTTTTTGTTTTGTACGGTTTAATATTTCTATATAATTTGTGCACTTTAAATAAATGTTCTTTTTGCATCCGCTTTTACTTTATTACATAACATGGATGCAGCAAAAAGGCTTTTTGTATAGTATGTGTGAACAGGAGAAGCATGTACTGTAAGGAAGAGCCAGAAGCATCTTAAATGCCTTGATGAACTCCTAAAACAATTATTAGTAAGGCCTGAAATCAAGTGCCATCTTGAGAAAGTATACAGGTAGTCGTCGACTTACGACCACGATTGTTTCCGACAGACCGGTCGTAACACGATTTGGTCGTAAGTAGAGTAGGCTATATGTACAGTACTGTGAAATGATGTTATAAAAATATTTAAGTAGTATTTTATCATCATTTTCTTTCATTATTGTTATACTGTATATATCATCATTTTCTTTGTTCATTTTATGCCATTTGTATCATCTCTACACCGTAAGCATTAAAAAGTCTAACTCAGATGTATTAATGTGTGCAGAGCACTACAGGCGTGTTTTGCCAGTTAAACTTGGCTGTAACAGTTTCTTTCTGACCAACCAATCAGAGGACAAAATTATTTGTTAAAGAAACAGAGCTATTTCTTAAGGAGACTAAGGTAAAAAGGCCAGCGGTACTGACTTTGAAGGCCCTGGACAGATTAGATTCACATGGCAGCACATAGAGGCAGAAATCTGATTGGACAACAAAATCTAACATTCACATACACGTACTGGAAGCAGTGCAGCCAAGAGAAACACTTGTAAATAAAGAGAATGAACTGTTGGGAATAAATTAATCCAATTTCATGGAACAAATTTTTGAATTATGTTAACTAGAGACTTCTAATGTGTAAATAAGGAATTCTGATTAAAAAAATTCCCTATAATATTACATGAACCCAGTTTCATTGTAAAAGTCAATTCTGTTACTTCAAATATTACATTCTGAGAACAGAGAAGAAACAACCACCCCCCCCCCCCCCCCCCACACACACACACCAAAAAATAAAAATAAAAAAATAAACTCATAAACAACTTTATAGATTAAAAGTTTCTGGGCACCAGATGTTGTTTTTAATATCACATCCCCACTGAAGCAATAACTCTCTGTATCAGTGTGTCCAGCTGAACCTTTGAGTCGCTTGTAACATTGTCAGGCATGTCCCAAGTGTAACCGAATACGCTCCATTCCCTCGAACATCGCTTCATCTGATGTTCAAAAAACTGAATCTCCAAGCGACGGCAGCAGGCCAGGCTTAAATGAGATTATTCAGAATCACATTCAAGTCTGTATGCTTTCGCCTTTGCTGGATGAAACAACTCAATAAAGGGGCCAGCGGGCTGCTGTGAAACCTCCACTAAGGCGCCTTTTGAGGGAATGAGATTGAGGAAATGCAGCAGTTCAAAGATAGAGATACATTAATATTCTGCTGGTGCATGTCCAGTAGATGTTTAGAGAGAGAGAGGAACAGAGCTCCTAGTATTTCTGTCAAGTTCTGTATGTCTGCTAGCCTGCTACAAACACCCGGCCTTGCCGTGCCTGGATCTTTGAAGATAACAGCCTTATTAATACATGAGTCTAGCAATTACTCTGACACACACACACACACACACACACACACACACAGACACACACACTCACACAGAGTAAAATAGTATATATATATATATATATATATATATATATATATATATATATATATATATATATATATATATATATATATATATATATATATATATATTAGGGCTGTCAATCATGATTAATTGCATGATTGTCTTGAGTTAACTGATTAATCACACGTTTTTTATCTGTTCCAAATGTGACTTAAATTATACTCTGCAAGCTTTTAATACTCTAGTCAAATATGGATTATAAATATGCTTAATGTATATTTATTATTAGTCAAACCAAACTCAACAAAAAGCATGAAGACCAATTATTTTTGTAAATGTTTTAAAGTAATTATTCATTCATTTTCTCCCGCTTATCCGTAATTCGGGTCGCGGGGGCAGCAGTCTAAGCAGGCCCCCGCCTTCGACTGCTGCCCAATCCTCACAGCACCGTCCCTTACGGTCCCTCCTGCAGGTGGTGACCCCACGGGAAGGTGGCCCCACGTCACTCCGACGTCACAGACCTTGATATTTCCCTCGTAAGGGACCCCCGGAGCATAGAGGATTAAGGGCCTTGCTCAAGGGCCCAAGATTGCCGGACTTGTGAACCAATGATTTTTGTTTCGGTTAATTTTGACAACCCTAAAATATATATATATTCTCAAGGGACAATCCTATAGAAATGAAATGGATACATTTTTTATATTTGACTAAAAATCAACTTCAATGACAACAGTCATTATTGTCAAAATAGCTGGCAACAAAAGTAAGTACACCCTAAGTGATAACAGCTGGCTTCAAAAAACAGACACGTGTGCTGCAGCATTGCTTTAGAGGTTGCAGAAGTGGAAGGTCTGCTACTTTTGTGAGATTATACATACTCATATATATATATATATTTATTTTTTTATTGCAAATATAAATAATTATATATGAATAAATATATAAGAGGTAAAATTAAAACCTTCAATGCAACACACATTTATTCATGATCATGTACATACAGTGGAACCATGGATTGCGAGTAACGTGTTTTACAAATTCTTTGCAGGAGGAGCAAACGTTTATTAAAATGTAACTTGCATTATGAGCAAAAACTTGCACTGTGAACATCAAACATCACACCGACAACACGTGAACCTATGAGCTTGTGTTCAACTGAGATGATTGTTCTTTCTCTCTCACTGCGTAAAAATCATGGAAGCTCAGGTCGGATTCTTACGCTTATTTATCCTCATTTGGAATGTTTCCTCATGGGCTGGCAGCATTTGCACGAAACATACTGTTTACTATAGCATTGTGACCACGTGTGTTCTCATGGAAGGAGATTCTCCTTCCAAACAATAACCCTCCTCCTCCTCCTCCTCCTCCTCCTCCCCTCCCGCTCATCTCCCTCACACCAGTCATGACTCTTTTCAAAGGTAAAGTGCAGGTTAATTTGTTTAATTTTTACTTTATATTGTTTACTAATCATTGTTATTTGTACAATAATTTGTACCTAAAATACCATAAACAAATTTTTTTTATATGAATATTTTTGGAAGTGTGGAACATTATTTCCTTTGGGAATATTCGCTTTGCATTATACATTTTCCCAATGTAAAAGTTACTTTAAAACATTTACAGTAATATTATGTCTTCATGCTCTATGTTGAGTTTGGTTTCAATAATAATAAACATACATTTGCATAAAGCATTCATATTTGTCCATGCCCATGTTGATTAGAGTATTAATAACTTAAAAGTATTAGTTTAAGGTTAATTTAGAACAGATAAAAATGTGAGTTAACTCATGACATTTGTGTGATTAATCGCAATTAAATATTTTTAATTAATATTAAATAAATATAAAATATTTTATTAATATTATATAGATATATTATATTTTAGGTTGGAGCTTTCATCACACAGGTTTATTGTTTGGCTTGCTATCTCTGAGTTTAGTTTGACCCTACTGTGTATTTCCTGTCTTATACTCACAGTACACTTTTTATTGGGCTATATCGCTATAATAAATTATCCTGTACAGCGACCAGGCTCCAAAGCAGGTTAGGATTTAGATCATAGACATAAACAGTTTTTGGAGAAAACAACTGTCAGAAAATGATATTTTTGCACTGGCTTTGGTTACTGATCTCCTGCCATGGCAATAATTTGACAATTTCTAAAAAATTGTAGGCAGACCTTTAGGACCTTTAGGTTGTGATATTGTAAAATCCAATCCAACTCATTGATGTTATATTGACTGAGATATAAATAATCCATTATCAGTGTAGCAAGCTTCCATACTGTAGTTGATGCCTTAATGCCTCTTTGCCTCTGCATCAGACGTTTCTGCATCTAGATCACAGTTTTCCCTTTATTTCATCAAACATTCCTACCTGTATGTCCAACATTGCCTTTACATTAGAAATGTCTTCTTCTATATCAGACATTAGTGCTTATACTGTACATGACCTTCCTGCTTTTGTCAAACTATGCCTGCCTCCATATCAGACAGTAAAGCTTCATATGAGACAGTCCTGCCTCCATGTCAGATAGTCCTGTTTTCATATCAGACAGTCCTGCGTCATATCTGACAGTCCTGCATCATATCAGACAGTCCTGCCTCCATTTTAGACAATCCTGCTTTATATAAGACAGTCCTGCCTCAATATCTGACAGTCCTGCACCATATCAGACAATCCTGCTTCATATCTGAAAGTCCAGCATCCATATCAGACAGTCCTGCTTTCATAACAGAGAGTCCTGCCTCCATATCAGACAGTCCTGCTTTCATATTAGACAGTCCCTGCCTCCATATCAGACAGTCCTGCCTCCATATCAGACAGTCCTGCTTTCTAGCAGACAGTCCTGACTCCATATCAGACAGTCCTGCTTTCTAGCAGACAGTCCTGACTCCATATCAGACAGTCCTGCTTACTAGCAGACAGTCCTGCTTTCTAGCAGACAGTCCTGCCTCCATAGACAGTCCTGCTTTCATACCAGACTGTCCTGTGTCCATAACAGATAGTCCTGCATCCATATAAGACAGTCCCTGCCTCCATATGAGACAGTCTTGCTTTATATCTGACAGTCCTGCCTCCATTCCAGACAGTCCTGCATCCATATCAAACAGTCCTGCCTCCATATCAGACAGTCCTGCTTTATATCAGACAGCCCTGCCTCCATATCTGACAGTCCTGCATCATATTAGACAGTCCTGCTTCATATCAGACAGCCCAGCCTCCATATAAGACAGTCCTGCTTTTTAGCAGACAGTCATCCTTCCATACCAGACAGTCCTGCCTCCATATTAGACAGTGCCTGCCTCAATATTAGACAGTATTGGTTCATATCTGACAGTCCAGCCTCCATGTCAGACAATCCTGCCTCCATATCTGATGGTCCCTACCTCCATATCAGACAGTCCTGCTTCATATGAGACAGTCTTGCCTCCAGATCTGACAGTCCTGCATCACATCAGATAGTCCAGCTTCAGATTTGACAGTCCAACCTCCATATCAGACAGTCCTGCGTTTTAGCAGACAGTCCCGCTTCCATACCAGACACTCCTGCCTCCATATCAGACAGTCCTGCTTTCTAGCAGACAGTCCCGCTTCCATACCAGACACTCCTGCCTCCATATCAGACAGTCCTGCCTTCATACCAGACAGTCCTGCCTCCATATCAGACAGTCCTGCCTCCAAATCAGACAGTCCTGCTTTCTAGCAGACAGTCCTGTTTTCTAGTAGACAGTCCTGCCTCCATATCAGAAAGTCCTGCCTCCATATTAGACAGTCTTGCTTTATATCTGACAGTCCATCCTCCATGTCAGACAGACCTGCTTTTATATCAGACAGTCCTGCCTCTATATCAGACAATCCTGCCTCCATATCAGACAGTCCTGCTTTTATACCAGACAATCCTGCCTCCATATCAGACAGTCCTGCCTCCATAGCAGAGAGTCCTTATTCATATCTGACATTCTGTCTTATTTCAGAAATCCGTCCCTCTGTATCAGATATTCCTAACTCCATATGCTTTACTCACAATATATAAACGCATCTCAGATGTTTTTTTTCTCTGTATCAGACATTGCAGGCTTTAAATGGATATTTTTGCCTCAACATCAGACATCTGTATGTCCTACCTCTGTTTTATCATATCAGACCAGTCCAGTATTATTTTATTTAATATTTCTTCCCTTTGTATTAGACAGCCCTGCTTCTTTATGAAAAATTCCTGTCTCTGTATCAGCCATTGCATCTTTAAGATCAGACTTTCATAGCTCTATATGTCTAATATTTATCATACATACAAGTTGAGCCTACCTCTGGTCATGATGATGCCCGCCAGGCCTTTGTGACACGTGTGCATGAGGGCGGAGCAGCCAATCAGCTCGCTGTATTTCTCCATCACCAAACGAAACACAGCATCTGCAAAGTCCTGTAACACACAACCCATAATGCATCCATTACTTTTATGAATCATTTAGTTTCTTAGGATTATGCTACAATCTAGCCTTCGGTGCATATCCCATTATTATGTAGTTATGTTAAATATTGGAGCAATTGTACATGAAAACGTGTTTATGGACACATCTTTGTCTAAGCCACTTCCACTAATGAAACCAAGTGATTAATTCAGCTGGATATAATCGTACTCCCAGATGGACCATCTGCCCATTGCTCTGTGTATATGTGTGTGGCAGGGGGCTGGTGTGAGCAGCAACCCCTGGAAAAACTCAGCCGTCTGAAAAATAGTCTGGCCTCTGTCCCTGCATTCACAAAATGGGTGTGACTCAATCCTGTCCAGGCTGCAGGACAGATGTTCAGCCAACCTGCATGCACACACACACACACACACACACACACACACACACACACACACACACACACACACACACACACACACACACACACACACATAGCCTCATGATTCACACCACACACAGCTCTGGTTCAAAAACTGTGTGCTATTATGTGTAGCAATTAGCAGCTTAGACCCCAGTGGGGACATTCATGCACATAAACACACATACGCCATGACTAATAAGGATTATGGAATAGCAGGAGCCATTGCTGTTAGCCAGGCAGGCCTTATGGAATAGAATAGCACTGCTTAGCCAGATATTTTACAATGACTTAAATGGGGTTGAAATCTAGAGTGGGGCAAAAATCCCATTCTGCATCTATAGACAACAGTAGTGTAAAGTATTTGAGTAAATGTACATCGTTATGGTACTTAAGTAAATTTTTGGCTCGTTTTACTGAGTTACAAAAATAGAAGAATAGAATAGAACGTTTACACTCTAATTAACTACATTTACGATTCAATATACCTGTATGTATTTTTCACTCCACTATGTTTTAATTATCAGTGAGCGTTACCAATTACATTCTGCACGGCAGCTTTATCTGCTGTGGCTTATTCTACAGAAAAGGCGATAATTACTTTAATTGTATTTGTCTATTGAATACTAATGGTTCTTTTACTTCGGGACATGATACTCTAATATTATTAGTTAATTGACGGAATCTTTTTGAAAGACTGCTTTATTACTTTTTTAGACCTACTTGTTTAATCTTTCTTTCATTCTGGCAGGTTGTGTTGATCTTGATTGATGCAGTGTGCTCCTTAACATGTACATGTAACATGTGTCTCGCTGTTGAGGACTAATGCATCTTTAAGTCTACGTTTAATATGAGTCAAATACTCATGTATTCTTATAATCAGATACTCTAAGACTGTAAGTCATATTGGAATTGGTGACTTTTATTGTGTAATGGAGTAAGTTTTGCAGTAAGATATATAGATGTCTACTCAAGTATAATTTTTTACACAGTTATATATTTGTAAATAGCTGTATTTTGATCCCTATTAGACAATGTTACATTTTATAAAGCATTACAGTACACCATACAGTAACTAATAAACTGTAGATATCCAATTTCAGGCCTTCAAATGATAATTATCATTAGTGTAATAAGATTTTGACCAAACATTGCCGTGTTTTTTGGAGGTCAGTGAGGCCAGGTTATATTTTACTTCACTGTTAGCTAGCTAAACTTGCTTGATAATATACAATTTGATGTTTCCAAGACACAAGGTCAGTGTTCAATGGGTGGCCATGTTTTACCATTTAGCTCTCTCCATTTAAAAAACAAAACAAAAAAAAACAACAATTCTGGTGGTATTCTGGGGTATATATTTTAAGGTCTTTCTTTCTTGCTCTCTTTGTATCTCACTGTGTGTGTGTGCGCGTGTGTGTGGTTATTGTAGAGGACGTTCACGGCTCATGGCAGCCAGTAAGTGGAATTTGCAAGAAATGATAAGAACCCTTCACTGCCTTGCTTGGAACTCTCTGAAATTGATGACACTGGGAAAAAAAATCCTTATTATTTAAAGGTTACACAAGCAGTAAGTGGTATAAAATATGCAATCAGAAACCTAGTGGAGATTTTATAGGAAAGACTATTAATCATATACATACTATACATACAGAAGCATATAAACCTGACAATACAGGGCTTTGCTATAGTTAAAGAAAAAAATCAGTGGCTTTGTGATGCCGTATTTGGTTCCACTTATCCCCTTAAAGAGAACTTTCACAGCAAATCAATACAGAATTCTTCCAATTGATCGCTTGTAGCCGATAACGAAACCTTTCTCAGCTTATGAGAGGTTGCTACAGGTAAAAGGTCATTACACTCATCAGATTTTAAAACTTTTTGAATATCCCATTCCACATTTAGTCCTTCTTTGCTCTTACACTAACCTCCACTCTTCAGGAAAGATGTTCCACTGGATTTTGGAGTTTGATTTTATGTGAGATTCGTTCTTTCACAATGGTGTTTGTAAAGACAGGTCTGATGTAGGTAAGGTGAGGAGGCCTGGGATGCAGTAAGTGTTTACATTCATACTGTTCAATAGGCTTGAGGTGGTCAGAGCTCTATAGCAGGTACTCTTTCACTCCAACCCACATACACCATATCTTCATGGAGCTGGCTTTGTGCACAGTGGCATTGTCATGCTGGAACAGGTTTGGGTCTTATAGTTCAAATGAAGGAAAAATGTAATACTACAGCATTCAATGACATCCTATACAATTGTGAGACTTCAGCTTTGTGGTAACAGTTTGAAGTAGAACCACATATGGCTGGAAAGCTGAGGTGTCCCAATATTTTTGTCAATACTACATAGTATAGCTTTAGGAAGGACAGAGTTTTTAAACTTTAATCCTTTTTGGGGAATTAGTGCACAGCATAGGTCATAGGACAAGGTCTCTTTCTTTTTTCCAGACCTGCCTGATTCATCATTATGATCTACCTCTAGATCAATTGAAGACCACTCACTGCTGTTGAAGATGGTTCCCCATGAACTGCTTAAAGATCCATGAGGTTTAACTCAAGATCTATGAGGATAAATTTGAATTGCTATTTTCTGTTGACAATTGCTTGAGTTTTTGCAATCA
This sequence comes from Silurus aristotelis, assembly GCF_946808225.1. Lineage (NCBI taxonomy): Eukaryota > Metazoa > Chordata > Actinopteri > Siluriformes > Siluridae > Silurus > Silurus aristotelis. The sequence goes on from NC_139574.1 coordinate 7,381,029, forward strand.
AGCATCCATCAATTATCAGTTGTAAACCTCAACAATGATGGAACTGTAATGAATGGATATTTCCCTCCATTCTGGTTCCTCTCAAGGTTTCTTTCTCAGACCATCTCATGGAGTTTTTTCCTCACCACTGTCACTACTGGCTCACACATCAGGAATAAAATTATTATGCAAAAAAAATGTAAATGGATTTTAGTTATACATTTAAAAGTTATATTTGTAAATTATATTACTCTTTAAATGTATATAATTGTATTTGATTTTTAATTCTTTGTCATGCTATTTTAAGATGTAGGGAAAAGCTGGACACCATTCACACACATATATTATGAATATATACCACATTTTAAATTGACTTATAATGAAATCTTTCTGTACAGATTGTTCTGAAACCATTCTGTAAAATGAACAGATGAAATGCAGGCATCTCAAACCATCCATATGTATAAAAAAACAAAAAAAACAGGGAATACCATGTTTTCCATTCGTTTTTATACTTTCCTGAAAAAATGTCACATATACATGTGTAACAAATGTTACGCAAAACATAATTGATGAGTGACAGATGTTTGCTTGAGCATGCACTGTGTTGTCTAGCACTGCTTGAGGAATCATTAGCCAAGCTTGATAGCAAAATGTCTCTGTAAACATCATCCATATACAGTATAATCTAAAATATGCTATTTATTTGTGTTGATGTCATGATAATGTGATGTGGATGGATTGGAATAGTTTGTATCATATATATAATTTATATTCCGGCTCTTATCCCAGAAATCCCTCATGTCTGTGTTGCCTTCTGGCTCTCCCTTTTAGTAATGCTACTATGTCTTGCCGGAGTCCCCAACTGCACAATTTCCTTAACTTTCATACAACAATAAGGACACATAATTATCCATATCCTTCTCTCTCTCTCTCTCTCTCTCTCTCTCTCTCTCTCTCTCTCTCTCTCTCTCGGTCGAGTTAAACATGCTTCCAGTGATTTGGACTGTTGTTAATGTCAACAGTCTGCTACACTGACTCAGGACTACAGTTTGCAAATGATCACCATCACTGTACCCGGCAACATCGTTTATCTGTAATAAATGGACATTCGGTGCAACCCAGATGAGGATGAGTTCCCTCTTGAGTCTGGTTCCTCTCAAGGTTTCTTCCTTATGCCATCTCGGTGAGTTTTTCCTTGCCGCAGTCGCCACCGGCTCGTTCATCAGGGACAAACTTACACTCATAAAGAACATATTAATTTTCATCACCACATTATCTGTATAAAGCTGCTTTGAGACAATGTTCATTGTTAAAAGCGCAATACAAATAAAAATTAATTGAACTGAATTGAATATTCAGTAAGAGCTTTATCTTGGTCCCAATGGACATTGTCTTACAGAAATAAATATATATATAAAAAAATAAACATTTTATATACATAAGTGAAGTGGCAAGCCTGAGATGATATGAGGAAGACAGCTTGAGAGGAAACAGATTTAAAATGGAACCCATCCTTATTTGGATGTGGTGTTTATTTCAGTAACACTTGGTGAGGAGGAATGGATGGATAGAATTGAAACATGACTAGAGTGTGTTCTTCTTCCTCTTCTTCTTTCAGCTGCTCCCATTAGGGGTCTCCACAGTGGATCATCGGTCTCCATACCCCCCTGTTCTCTAAATCTGCCTTTTTCAAACCAACTACCTGCATGTCTTCCCTCATTACATCCATTAATCTTCTCCGCATTCTTCTACTGATATACACCATGTCCCTCCTCTGCACGTCCAAACAATCTCAATCTCACCTCCTTCACATTGTCTCCATATATATATATATATATATATATATATATATATATATATATATATATATATATATATATATATATATATATAGTTATAACTATACAGAAATAATACAGAATGTACATGTAGGAGCTGAGCTGCATAATGACTGGAATCTGAATTACCACCTTTGAGCCACTTAATGTGGTCAATATATTGACTGCCATGTTTTTAGAGTGTAAAACAAAATCAATTGGTCAATCAAAGAATAATCAATACCATTTTACCAGGTAGCTACGTGACTGCTGTCATTAGTGCAACCATATAATACTCACACTTTAAATGATTAAATAACTTAACATAGAGTGATAAAAAACAAACCCATCTCCAATGTTTTGCTCTCATCATTCCAGACATCCAAACACCAGGTTAACGTCTTACCCCACCCCATAAAACAGACGTATCTACAGATTCCCTATAAATAAGCTAAACATACCAGGAGCTTAGCCTCTTTTTTAAATGCCTTTCAGGACTAATTAAACACTAAACCCAATGTCACCTTAATAAAGCATCCTTTATTGGTGATATTAAACAGATTAAGAGGGATGCCAAACACTGATGCTCTTCAAAAAGGGAAGGCGTTTGATAACTTTGGCCTGAGGGTTCGGATCAGAAGAGAAGATCCATCCTTAGGATGATAGCAGAGGATTCCTCTCCTAATGTAATTCAACAATGAGGGAGTAGCAATAGATAACATGCACCAAAGCAGAGAGGAAAAAAAGAGAGCAATTAAAAAAAAGTATTATATATCTATATATAATAATTTCTCTAACACGCACACACACTTGAAACAGAACCAGACATAGGATAGTAAGAGAGAGAGAGAGAGAGAGAGAGAGAGAGAGAGAGAGACATTTGCCTCTCCATACCTTTTTCCAAACCCCTCAGAAGTGGAATGAGGCCATGCTGAGATTTTCAAAAAATGATATTTAAGCTCATTTACAAACTTACAAATTGTGACCAATTTGCATTCTGCTGCAATAGCCTTTGCCTTACCTGTCCATGTTCATCATCAGTATCTCTCAAATGCACTATGATCACAAATCTCTACGATTAGGAGCCAATCCGAAATCTGTATTCATTAGACTGGTTTAGAGTGACATTCTCTTCTTCTTCTTTAAAATTGAAGGAGAAAAAAAGGTTTAATGGTTGTATATGTGTGATGCATAAAAGAAGGCCGTAGTAGGTTTCAAGCAATCAAAGAGGTATTATATATTGAAACAGTGTAAAGAAAAAAGGAAAAGAGAGAGAGAGAGAGAGAGAGAGAGAGAGAGATAGAGAGAAAGAGAGAGAGAGAGAGAGAGAGAAAGAGAGAGAGAGAGAGAGAGAGAGAGAGAGAGAGAGAGAGAGAGAGAGAGAGAGAGAGAGAGAGAGCATGTCTGTAATAACAAACACAGCTGTGATTGGTGGGTGGATTTTCTGAAATCAGAAAAGGCCAGAAGTATTTTGCTGTGTTTGGTTGATGTGACCAGCAACTAAAAGAAACAAACACTGAGAAATGTCATGTTCTGCTACTATTTAAGACCCTCAGGTTCCATCTTATTACTTTGTTACTTACAGTATATTAAAGCATCACTGACTATTATTTAAAAGAAGGAATAACCAGTTTTAACAATTTAGGAAGTCTTTATTTTTTCTGTTCTTTGGCATCATAAATGTTTTTTTATTTATGTAAATGTAAGGCTGTAAGGAGAAAGAGCTAAGTTCGTTTACTGTTATTCTATAAGATAAGAGGGACATAGTAATACAAAAAGAATAGGAATAAAACATTCTACTTCAATTTGTAGGCTGGAAACAGGAAATCTTAAGCATAAGCTTAGTAAGTGTAGTAAAATCTGGAAAAAACTTGTAGTGAACATCTCACAGTATACAGTGGGTACGGAAAGTATTCAGACCCCCTTAAATTTTTCACTCTTTTTTATTTTGCAGCCATTTGCTAAAATCATTTAAGTTCATTTCTTTTCCTCATGAATGTACACATAGCACCCTATATTGACAGAAAAACACAGAATTGTTGACACTGTTGCAGATTTATTAAAAAAGAAAAACTGAAATATCACATGGTCCTAAGTATTTAGACCCTTTGCTCAGTATTAAGTAGAAGCCCCCTTTTGATCTAATACAGCCATGAGTCTTTTTGGGAAGGCTGCAACAAGTTTTTCACACCTGGATTCAGGGATCCTCTGCCATTCCTCCTTGCAGATCCTCTCCAGTTCTGTCAGGTTGGACGGTAAACGTTGGTGGACAGCTATTTTTAGGTCTCTCCAGAGATGCTCAATTGGGTTTAAGTCAGGGCTCTGGCTGGGCCATTCAAGAACAGTCACGGAGTTGTTGTGAAGCCACTCCATCGTTATTTTAGCTGTGTGCTTAGGGTCATTGTCTTGTTGGAAGGTAAACCTTCAGCCCAGTCTGAGGTCCAGAGCACTCTGGAGAAGGTTTTCGTCCAGGATATCCCTGTGCTTGGCCGCATTCATCTTTCCCTTGATTGCAACCAGTCGTCCTGTCCCTGCAGCTGAAAAACACCCCCACAGCATGATGCTGCCACCACCATGCTTCATTGTTGAGACTATACTGGACAGGTGATGAGCAGTGCCTGGTTTTCTCCACACATACCGCTTAGAATTAAGGCCAAAAAGTTCTATCTTGGTCTCATCAGACCAGAGAATCTTATTTCTCACCATCTTGGAGAACTCCATGCGGGTTTTCATGTGTCCTGCACTGAGGAGAGGCTTCCGTCGGGCCACTCTGCTATAAAGCCCCACTGGTGAAGGGCTGCAGTGATGGTTGACTTTCTACAACTTTCTTCCATCTCCCGACTGCATCTCTGGAGCTCAGCCACAGTGATCTTTGGGTTCTTCTTTACCTCTCTCACCAAGGCTCTTCTCCCCCGATAGCTCAGTTTGGCCGGACGGCCAGCTCTAGGAATGGTTCTGGTCGTCCCAAACATCTTCCATTTGAGGATTATGGAGGCCACTGTGCTCTTAGGAACCTTAAGTGCAGCAAAAAAATTTTTGGAACCTTGGCCAGATCTGTGCCTTGCCACAATTCTGTCTCTGAGCTCTTCAGGCAGTTCCTTTGACCTTAATGATTCTCATTTGCTCTGACATGCATTGTGATCTGTAAGGTCTTATATAAACAGGTGTGTGGCTTTCCCAATCAAGTCCAATCAGTATAATAAAAAATTTCTGGACTCAAATGAAGGTGTAGAACCATCTCAAGGATGATCAGAAGAAATGGAGAGCACCTGAGTTAAATATTTGAGTGTCACAGCAAAGGGTCTGAATACTTAGGACCATGTGATATTTCAGTTTTTCTTTTTTAATAAATCTGCAAAAAGGTCAACAATTCTGTGTTTTTCTGTCAGTATGGGGTGCTATGTGTACATTCATGAGGAAAAGAAATGAACTTAAATGATTTTAGCAAATGGCTGCAATATAACAAAAAGTGAAAAATTTAAGGGGGTCTGAATACTTTCCGTACCCACTGTACATACACTCTCCAGTTCTCACTCTCCAGTGTTCTGTATTGTTGAAAGATTTATGATCAAACTCTTGATGTCACCCGAATGAGGATGGGTTCCCCTTTTGAGTCTGGTTCCTCTCAAAGTTTCTTCCTCATTACATCTAAGGGAGTTTTTCCTTGCCACAGTCACCACGGCTGCTCATCAGGGATAAAAACACACCATTCACCTTCACTGTTGATTTCTGTAAAGCTGCTTTGAGACAATGTCTGTTGTGAAAAGCGCTATAGAAATAAACTTGACTTGACTTAATAATCTTATATTTGATTTTTTGCAATCTCCTATTTAAAAATGCTAGATCATTTGGACAATATTCCAGATAATTAAACTTGCGGTCATTATTTTTTTATGAAAAATATAATATTGATGTAAAATTAAGAATGTAGACAAAAGGCTATAAGGTTACGTTGATGAATTAAAACCTTTGCACAATTTCTCAATAAGTATTATCCATACAGACTGCAGAATAAGTTATTTTAAGAGACAGCTTTTGAGACACAAGTTAATATTGTAAATATTCTGATGTAAATGTTTTATATTGTATAATTATGTAGTTATTTTTGAACACATTGGTCGGAAACGTATTTTCAGTCAGTTGTGTTAATCTACTTGGATTCACTCCACCCTGCACTTCGCACCTTTAGAGACAAATGCATACTCATTAAAGTAAACCCACCCAAAAAACCCAGATGTGTTGTTTTGTTCATTTGAAACATATAATTCTCTTTAGACCTTGTTAGTAAATCAGTTTGCACTGTTTCCTAGTGTCAAGTTTGCGTTCGTTTTTAGACACAACTAAATCACAACTTTTTAGACACAAGACAATCTGTGAACATACAATATTTGTTGAAGGCAGTGCCAGATAATGCAAAAGTCAGGAAGGACTATATCACTGTTCTGACAGATTATGTCTAGGTATGCCAAACAAGGGGGGTTTGCTAATTGACACTTAGCATCCTAAATGATTTGCCTTGAGGACCTTATGACAATTGAGGTAGAACAAATGTAACTTTAATCTTAAATTGCAAAGCATTTTACATTTTAGTTTGATGTATACACAGACCACATTTTTTAATACTGTGTAGTTCAACCTTGTGCTACCAAACAGCTGTGACCCATCAAGGCCTGGACTCCTTAAGACTCCTGAAGGCGTGCTGTAGAATCTGGCAACAAGATGTTCTCAACAGTTGTGAGGTGGGACCTCCATATATAGCAATTATAATATAATAATCTTTATTTTATATAGCACCTTTATTGCATTTTAATAGAGCAGCCTCTGGTGCACTCATTACCACACAACAAAGACTAATAATCTAGCTGGTCAAGTATTGCTTCTGCACTACAACACCATTATAAAACTACATTCACAACTACATCTTTCTCTATCAGCAGCCACCAAATTGTTTTCCGCAGCTAACGCAAAATGTCAGCTGCAATGACGCTGCCTTCGCCCATCAAAAGTCAATATTGTACCAGGAACAAAAATGTCAGCTGGGAAATTTTCTTCACTGTTCCCCGAACCAGAAGGCTAGCCCATGGGAGCAAGGTCAGTCGAATGGCTCCTGAACTGAAATGGGTTCTTGAGTGCTTATTAGCCTTCCACAGGGATGGCTTTTGATTTGAACAGTGGCAGATACAATAATGTTGGTTGAATTAGTTAATTTTTTACAGTTAAAAACAGTAGCCAAAACTGATTTGTCTCACTTATCAATGATTTGAAGCCAGGGGATGTTATTCAATTTTTATCTCATTCATACAACTAAGCAGCTATGGGGTTATGGGTCTTGCTCAGGGACCCAGGAGTGGCAGGAGTGGTGTGGCTGGGGTTTGAACTCATGACCTTCAAATCTATCATCCAATGCCTACCGCTAAGCTGTATAACTATATTTTTTATATATACTTTTACTTTGAAATAATAGTGATGGCACAAGCAGTCAAGGTAAACTGTGGCAAATTCATCATTGTGATTAATTACTAAGCAGAGTCAATACTGGATAGACACTATCTATATCTATAGACATATCTATAGTGGCAGGTAAGACACACTATACACCGAGCAGGCATAACATTATGACATTAAAAAATTATGAGCTGTGAAGTAAATATCTATATCTATAGTGGCAGGTAAGACACACTATACACCGAGCAGGCATAACATTATGACATTATAAAATTATGAGCTGTGAAGTAAATAACACTGATTATCTCTTCATCGTGGCACCTGTTAGTGGGTGTGAAATTATTAGACGGCATGTGAAGTCTAGTTTAGAGTTAAATAAGGGCCAAATTAAGATGTCTAGACGACTGGGTCAGAGCATCTCCAAAACTGCAGCTCTTATGGGATGTTCCTGGTCTGCAGTGGTCAGTATCTATCAAACGTGCTCCAAGGAAGGAACAGTGGTGAACCAGCAACAGGGTCATGAAGGTCCAAGATGCACCGTATGGTCCGATTCAATGACAAGCTCCTGTAGCTCAAATTACTGAAAAAAGTTAATTCTCTTTATATATATGCAATTCAACAAATGTCAATTTTTCAATATTTTCAAATGTCGATTTTAATTCAATGTCCAAATTCTGAACTCCATACATTTTAAACTCCACTGAAATACTGAACAAATACGGCAGTTCTTCCTGTTGATTTGTCTGCCTTTGTTTGATACTATGTCAGTACTTGAGCCACAGCCGGAATAAAAAAAAAAATGGCATAAAATTGTAAGAAAACAACAAAGCCCCGAAGGATAATTATAAGCAGCTCCACAGAGGACAGGATATCACAAGACCACACTAGCAAGTATGATGATATGAGGGCATGTCCAAGATGTTAATTCATGGTTTAGACGATATTACAATTATAAAAAAGAAAACGACTTTGTTATTGAGACATTTAATGATTAATGTCATTACAGAATGAGCAAACCGTACCAAATTAATAAATCTTGAGCAGATGCAGCTGAAATTCTGCTAGAGGAACACTGGTGGTGTTTAGGTACACATTGTCATTGTATGAACATGCATTATCAGTTGCATAGCAATGACTGTTGTTCTGAGAATCCAATCACACTGCTGTGTGTGAAACACACTTTCTTTCCACCCTCAGACTCTTTCTGTACCTTATCAGAGCCTGGCAGAGCAGCCAAGGCTACGAAAAAAATACAAAAACACTGAAACCCAGTCTTATATTTCTTCATAGAGATATTTAACAATTAATTCAGTAAGTTTTTTTAGTGTCTCTCTGGTGCTGTATCATCCTCATGCCTGCTACCACAGGGAGACCTTATAAATGTGCATATCCATTCAATGGTAAAATCTTGCCATGGGAGTTTTGGAAAATCTTAGGGTGCAGGGTTTAGACACATGGCCATTTCAGTTCTGCTTGTTTTGAGCAATCTGGTCTGTTAACATCCCGTCTGTCTTTGCTCCTTTTTACCCTGTATATGACATTTCCTTCATTTACCCTGTATATGACATTTCCTGTATTTCCAATTTCCTTCTTCTTGTTCTCTCTCTCTCTCTCTCTCTCTCTCTCTCTCTCTCTCTCTCTCTCTCTCTCTCTCTCTCTCTCTCTCTCTCTCTCTCTCGGCATAAAGAACTGTGAAGCATGAAGGACCTGTACTTTGTTTCTCCATCTTGCCTTGCTTTTACAGTTAGTTGGCCTTTGTCCTGCGAACAAAAACACAACTCGTGCTGACAAAACCCCTCCCTGTAAGATGAACTGTGCACAGCTTTGCAATGTCGCCTCAAACAGTGTCCAACCTTTTAATGTGTGCAAGGTCCAGATGGCCCTGCAGCATGTGAGACAGATTTTCAGCCAGCCATGCTTTTAGCTCCATCAGCAGGGAGCTGTCAGTCAGAACAGCCTAGTGGGCCAGCACTAACACAAAATACATCACTGCACCCTTAAAATACCTTTAACTCCTGCAGCCACCAATTCAGCCTTTCTACAACTTTTCTCAGCCTCCATCTAGCCTTCCAATAACTCTTCTTAGCCACCAAATTATTCTGTTTACAAGTCCTCGCAGCAACCAATGCAACATTTGTATGGTGGCTTTCAACTGCCAATTCAGCCCTCCTACAACTTTTTACAACCATCAGTTTAGCTTTTCTACAACTCTGCTTAGCCAACACTTCAGGCTTCCTACAAATCCTCTAAATCACCAACTCAGCCATCTGGTCCAGAACTAACACAAAGTACACTGCTGCCACATCACTCCTCTTGGCCCCATCCAGAAATATCCTAGCTACCATTAGAGTTTTCCTACAACTACAGTACTGTCAAACACCAATTACTCAGATCCCACTTTATCCTTACAATCTCTCATAATCCAGTCATCAATTTGATTCAATCATATTCCTATTGAAACTCATCTCACACCTTAATCAGCCTTCCTTCAACCCCTAAACTAAACTAACCTAAACTAAACTAAACTAAACTAAACCTCTATTTAACTCCAATCTCTTCTTGGCAACACTTTACACCTTATTCATGCTCCTTGTTTCAAAATAAATGTAATGCTCCATTTAGCCTTCTCAGTCTCCTGCCTACAACTCTCATCAGCCTCAGTTTCCCCACCATGAGAAACTCTTCAAAGCTTAATTTGACCCTTAATTTAGACTCCGTTTAATTCCCTTCAGGATCCATTTAGTCTCCTTGCATCTACTCTTTAGCTCTATTACAATTCCCATCAGTCTCACCAAAACATACACCATTCTTTCCATTAACAACAATTCAGGCTCCCTTTAAATACTCTCAGCCCCATTTCACCTTCCCAAAACCCCACTCTGAACCAATTTTCCCCCTTGGCAACACTATAGACCTTATCCAGGCTCCATGTTTCAAAATACATTTAATGCTTAATTTAGCTTTTCCAGTCTCCAACCTATATCTCCCATCAGCCTCAGTTTATCCACAATGAGAAATTCCACAAATCTTTATTTAACCTCCAATTCAGACTACCTTGTGTCTCTCTTCTTTCACCATCTATTCAGTCTCATTTCATCTTCTCTTTAGCTCTATTAGGTCTTGTTCTAACAACCCATACCCCTCCTATCAGCCTCTCCAAAACATTCTCTATTCTTTCCATTAAATACCATTTAGTATTTTTGTTTAACATACATCATGGCTTTTTATAGTCTCCCATCAGTTTCTCTTATTTACTCCTTGTGACCAGCCTAAACTTTACTCTCCTCAGCTTTGATTTAAACCCCCTTATGAAGCCCTGCATGGTATTTTAGTAGTTTCCATTCAGCATCTCACTGCTCAGCCCTCATTCAGAATATAAAATTTTCAGAGAACCCCTTTGAAGCGATTTTTTCATACAAATCCATTTTACACAAATTGGTTTATTTTCACATTATTCCCGGCGACAAACCAAACTGATAGTCAGCCGTCGGGAAATGTTGAATGGTTTTTGAGCATCAGTCAGCTTTAGTTTTTTCGGTGTGTTCCAAAACTTAGACTCTAGTCCAGGGGTGTCCATTTTATTCCACAAAGTATGGGTGTGGGTGCAGGTTTTTATTCCAACCAACCAAGGGGGAAAACCTGATTAAAATGAACATCATTAGATATACGGAGCTTGTGGGCTAGTAAGACAAATCAGATGGGTTATTCAGCTTAGCAAATGAGCACACACAAAACCCTATACCTGAAGAAAGCAAACAACGATGAAGAGCATACGCACAGACCATATATGCTAGTTGGCCATCGGCTGTAGTCTGTCCAGTGTGTTCTTGCCCTGGCGCATCAACACAAGGCGACACTGTTGGCTTTCCTCAGAGCTAGTTCAAATGACTATTGCTATAGTCATCGAAAAATTATATTTGAACTATCATAACTTAAAGACTACCTGTATTTTAATTATAGTTAATTGCTGGCCTAACGACACTCTATAAACAAATGTTGATGAAAAATAATTATTATATTAATTATTGTCCTCAATAGAGACTTGGAGAGCTTGCACCCTAAATGCTTTAGAGGTCATTGCAGCTACATTGCTGCATTATGAATGGTAATTTAATTATTACACATAGACCCACATTTTTCTGCAGCTATTTTAAACAGAAGTCTTTAGCAAAGAAACACTTTGTATGTGCATATTTAAACCCGCATCTGAACCCAATCCATTACGGCCATCTGATCAAACAGATGCAACAACAACCAGACCCAATAGCAGCTTTTGGGATCAGCGCCATCTGCTCCCAAATCTTTGCAAACTCACCATCATGGCCCCATTGAATTTTTGCACAGCTTGTTTTCTATGGGTGTTATATGGACTGACCATGGCATTGCTTCCACAACAATGAAGGCTCAAAGTTCATTCTTGTTCCACACTCAGGACAACGACCTGGGCATCATTCTGAAATGCCACATGGCACATTACACACACATGGTTCGAGGTCAGTCAAACAGGCGCCGAAGTACACTTTGCCTCAGGTGTTCAGAGCACATTTGAATGTCTCAGTGCCAATCCTACTTAATAAACCCCTCTATCAAGATAATAAGAAGTGACGAGATAATGGCTTAATAAAGTAAAAGAGGCTTTAAAACACCCATAAGTGCTTTTATACATAATGCATCAAATAAAGAGGGCAGACAAGAGGCTTCTGCAAAGGGATGATGTGACCTGGCCCTGCTGCAAGAAAAAAAAAAAAAACCTAGACCATAACTGGTGGTTGTGGCAGAAGATGAGAGAGTTGACAAAGATCCCGAATTGTATCTTGATCCTTGAAAGACCACACACAAAGCAAAAAAGCAAGAGCCAGAGAGAAACAGGGTGTGAGGGTGTGATGTGATTTTAATGAGTGTCTGAGGTAGGCTCTTGTCAGGCTATGAAGGGCTGTTCACACATCGTTCATTAATCCTCTCATGATTATAGAGGGCACATCTCTAATAACTGTTCTGCACAATACCACCATTTCAACGCCTCTCAGCAATGTAATACTTATGGATAATGCAAAGATCTTTAGGGACAGCAAGTACACTTCAATTATTTTTTACATTGTAAAAAATTATTATTTCACTCTACATTTAGACTTCCTACATTTAACCATGAGCAGATAACCACCTTAGATTTTTTTCTGTGCAGTTTTGATTGTAATTTCATTAGATAAAAAAATATTTAGAGCAGTCTTTCAATTCAATTCAATTCAATTCAATTCAATTCAATTCAATTCAAATCAATTCAATTCAAAGCATTTATAAAAAAAATGCATAGTGCTTTTAACAATATACTTTGTCTCAAAGCAGCTTAGAAAAGATAAAAAAACGGTAATAAAGTCGTATATAAAAGAGTGTATAAGTTTAATGCCTGTAAGTTTGTTGAACAAGCCAGTGGACTCTGTGATGACATGAGTAAGAAACCATGAGAGGAACCAGACTTAAAAGGGAAACCATTCTCCTCTGGGAGACACACATTCATCACAGTTCCATCATTGCTGAGGTGTACTGTTCATTAATGGGTGCTTAAATGCAAAACTTTTCATGCAACTGTTAACTAACTAACAACATAACTCACTGTTATTCTGTAGTCCTGAGCCTTTGTTGCGGACTTTTTATATTAATTACAGTCCAAACTTTTTATATTAATTACAGTCCAAATTCATCCACAGTCCAAATCTATCCTCATGGACGAACGCTTTCTGCAACCCACATCACAACCTCCATGTCAGGGTCTGCCGTTCTTTACGGCGAACCCGTATTTAGACAGCCTCTTCAGTCCCAAGGCAGCATTGAACGCCAACATAATGGGACTGAAAGTACATGGTTATGGGTTGATTCCCCGGGGTTGAAGAGATGCTGGCCAGCAATCTTCCCAGGTGTTCCGTCAACTCTAAAGCGACCCCGACATTGCCCACCAAGCCCCTACATAATACGTTGTCGCTGGTGGGTAAGGCTCACGCCTCAAGAGCTAAACGTGGGGGGTGTGGGAGAGCGTATGCTTCAGGGAAAGGAATGCCATGACAGGACAGGATCGGAATCAACAAAATGTTTATGTTCACTCTGTGCTCAGTCATTCATTCTCTGGCACACACACACATTTACACATCCTCATGCTCCTCCTTAAATGCTCCCTCTGATCACTGTAAGAGAGAGAACACTCATTAGTCAGAATTCCCTTCAGGTGAGTCATTCCTGTGTCTACCTTCTTCCAGCCTTGCCCTCCATTTACAAACCGGCGCTCGGCCCCGCCCCCGCTGCCACAGGGGCATCTCGACTGGCCAGGAGGTCTAGGAGCTCTTCTGTATGGTGGAATTAGCTCTCAGGACCACAAAAGAGACCACTCTGGCCATTAGCCAGTCTATGCCCGCCCTTGCCTCCACTAAAAGACATATATGGTTTACTGCTGCTGGACGCCCCTCTAATGCCGACTAGCCTGTTCGGCAAATCAGTGAACATGGTAGTCGACTGATTATAGGAGGACAAGAAACAGTCGGCGGTGTTTCAACGGTTCCTCCAATTTCCCTCTCATGGAGCTGCACAACCCAGCACCTCCCATCAGTGGGCGGTACAGAAACCTGCGAGGGATTCTGTGCGATGCTCTGAGCCAAAGACCTGTAAGATGACAGATCTGAGGACTGTCATTTTGAGTAAGATGGCTTTAGCCAAGAAGTCCTGACATAGGATTATCTGAGAACCCTGCGGGCAAATTGCATGGTGCACCTCATTACACGGTGCCCGTCCCACCCCAGGAACCCCAAGGGACCGGGTCTGTCAACCTTGCTACATTCAGTGCTTCAGGGCATGACCAGCTCCAGTGAGCACTCTCCTCGGTTTCCGCCCCGCATTGTACTGGACTTAATGGCCAGGCAGACCATGGTTCATGGACCTGGTAGCCCTTCTCGAGCACCCTCCCTGGGAGATTCCTCTCAGGAGGGATCTCCTCTCTCAAGCAGGAGACGCAAGTTGTGGAAGCTGTGGCTGTGTCCCCTGAGGGGGAACAGCTCTAAGGTTCTGTTCTCTCCACCGAGGTGGTCAAGACCATTCTTCAATCTAGAGCATCCTCTCTGAGGAGGTCATATGCCACGAGATAGCGTCTGTTCAGTGGATGGTGCGATCTGCACTGAATGGATCCAGTTAACTGCCCGGTTGGTTTAGTGCTGAAATTCCTTCAGGAACAGTTCGCCAAAGGGTTGGCTTCATCCACCCTCGAAGGCTACGCGTCCGTCATTTCGGTGTATCATTCCCCTGTGGAATGGCGATCACTGGACAGAGACCTGCTAGTGACACGTTCTCTCCCCGGCACCCGGAGGCTAAGGCCCCCAGTGCGACCTAGGGTGCCTATGTGGGACTATCCGAGCCCCCCTTTGAGCCATTGGCCAAGGCATATTTGAGGCACCTCACAGTCAAGACTGTGTTCCTCCTGGCCATTTGCTCTCTTAAGAGAGTAGGGGATTTGCAGGCCCTTTCTGTGACACCCTCTTTTCTGGAGTTTACTCCAGGCATAGCCAGTGCCTTCCTGTACCCTAGATCGGGCTACATTTCTAAGGTGCTCTCGGCCGTCTCATGACCTTTTAGGCTTCAGGTATACTGTCCTCCTCCTTTTTAAGCCCCAGACCAGGAAAAGCTAAACCGGCTGTGCCCGGTGTGAGGGCTGGACACTTACGTGGAGGAAGTCGGAATATTTGCTCATCTGCAATGGCCCTCCAAAGAGAATGGCCCTCCCTGCCAACAAGCAGATGCTGAGCAGATGGATTATCAATGCTATTGCATCCTCCTACGAGTTCTCTGGTCTTCCTGCTTAATTCGAAGTCAGAGCGCACTCAACCTGGGGTGTCGCAGCCTGTAAGGCTTGGTCCTCTGGAGTGTCGTTCAATGACATCTGCAACGCTGCGGGCTGGTCCAGGTTCTATAACCAGAGCTGTGATTTAGAGCAAGGACTACGTGGACACGCTTCCAAAGCGTTGTTGACGCTTCCCTCAGGGAACCAGGTTTACATACGTAGCCTGGAGACAATCTTTCCTAAGCCTGATACAATGTAGTGTAATACGACTCATTGAAAACATTTTTTTTCCAAGAGTTGATTTAATTTCACACTTATTGGTTAGAGCACACAAGGAGAACATTCAAGAAATCGCCAGAAACACTAAGACATTTATCACAGATATCAGCGTGATATATAATACAAGTCAAGGCTTCCTTTGTGGCTTGTTATTGCTTGTTGCCAAAATATTTAAAAGGACAGACTTCCCTTAAAAAATCCCAAAGGCTTGCCTATGCACTCCAACTTCCACAATGAAGCAATATCACTTACTGTATGCTGATAAGATACATTTACATAGATGGCATTTGGCAGACCCCCTTAGACAGAGTGGCTCATAATTATCCTATTTTTACAACTGAACAGTTATGGGTTGAGGGCATTTGATTAAGGGTCCAGCTGGGATTCAAACTCAAGACCTTCTGATTAGAAGTGCCAAAACATATCATTAGATGAAAAATCTAAAATAAATAATAAAATCAATTAGATCTAGAAGTTGCAAAGTTGCATTACCTATGGGAGTTGGTAGCTTAGTGGTTTAAAGCATTGAATCTGAAGGTCGTGAATTCAAATCCCAGCCACACCAAGCTGCCACCTCTGGCCCCTGAGCAATGCCCTTAACCCCATAGCTGCTCAGTTGTATGATTAAGATGAATAAAAGTCATTCTGGATAAGAGCATCTGCCAAATGCCATAAATGTAAATGTAAATTACCCGGGATGTGGTAGCTCAGGGAATAGGATGTGTGACTGATAAGAAGGTCATGTGTTCAAATTCCAGGACCACCAAGCTACCACTGCTTGGTCCTTGAGCATAGCCCTTAACTATCTATTGCCCAACTGTATAAAAACTGAGATTACTGTTAGTCGCTCTGGATAAGCACGTAAACCTAATGTATATGTTTATAAAATCATATAGAATATATACATTTATGTAATAAAATTATGGAATAAAACTCACTTGGTGATGAGTTGTTCTAAAAAAATAATCAATATTAGGATGATGATGCAATCTAATATGCAGCAAAGTTGAGTGCAAAAAGAAGAGAGAGAATTGTTTCCTATCACAATTCCCCTTATGTTTTTGAGAACGGATTCTTTTACAGCATTTTTATATTCCTTGGATTGGATTCTGTCCATAAAATGTGATGATGGTTGCTGTGAAAAGAATAGACTAGAATAGAATGTGAATAGACTTCCATCCTGTATTGTACATCTTTAAATGAGCATTAAAAGGGATCTAGCCGATCTTGAAATCTTTGAAACTTGTCTGGGGTCAGTTAAAAGACTTTGACAAACTGGGCCAAACTAATATATGGGTGTACAAAAATACAGGAATTTAAGCAAACTGCATGTTTATTCACTCTTTTCTAAGTAATCACATAATATTGGTCGATCCTGAGCTTCTCGTCTTCTAGTGTTTCTACGAACTATGAATATTAGTTTGCTGGTCTGTCAGAATTGAAGCCAAACCCTAATACAAATACACCCACTAGTGGTTTAGTTTTTAATTGTTTGTTGCTTGGATTTATTTATTTATTTATTTATTTATTTATTTATTTATTTATTTATTTATTTATCCATCTAATCACAAACGGATCCTAGAGCCAGGACAGCCATATCAGGAATACGCTCAGCTCAGGGTACAGACTGCTCGTTTAAAAGGAATAAACAAGTCATGTTAGTAGAGCTAGCGGACCTTTTCATGGCTTGCCCTTCTGAACATGCTCAGCTAAGCAGGCTATATACTGCCAATGTCACGAGAGCCGGTCCTAACGTTGTGAAAAAGCAAAAAAAAACAAAACCCTGCAGGTAGCAATACAGCGTGAAATATTGATATGGTTCCGGCACACTGCCACACCTGGCATTTGATTCATAGCTTAAGGTGTTCCTTTTTAATTTTAAGCAGTCAACAAGGGATCAAGGGAAAATGTCAGAGGAGCTTTGTGTGGCATGGTGGAAAAACAGAGTCGGTCTCCAAACCTCGCTTTTATGCACTGACATACAGAACAAAAAAAAGGAAAATAAAGGAGCACTTCTAAGGATGGTCTAGAGAAGTAAAATGAACATAAAATTATTCTTTTAAACACAATATATTTTACACATTTTATTACTCACATAATCAATTGATCAGGATCAAATAATTTCACTGATTTCCACACAATATTGAAAAGGCAATTTATTGTCCTGCGATTTTTACACGTCACACTTTCATTCTTTTTTTTTTTAGTTTCATACATGCCTAATTTATTTTCACCAGATTTGTTTTTACAAATTTTTTAATTGCACGTTATACGAGTGGCTTATTTAATTTACGTTTTAATTAAATTTTTTTAATTTAATTTAATTTCATTTACGTTTTAATTTAATTTAGCATTTTGGCAAGCACCCTTTTCTAGAGCGACTTCTATCTCATTTATACAACTGAGCATTTGAGGGTTAAGGACCTTGTGCAAGGGCCCTGCAGTGGCAATTTGGTGGTGCTGGAATTTGAACTTCTGATCAGACGTCCAACATCTTAACCACTGAGCAACCAAAACTCATTTGTACTCACACAAATCACAGGTCACTATTCATTTCGAAAACACATATAAGATAAAATAAGACATAATAGAGTCTTTATACTGAATCATAAGCTAAAACAACTATGTATGTTTTAAGACACGATTTAAAATCATGCGGCTTTTTTTGCCTTAAAACCTCCAAACTATGGTTTTCAATCATTTTCGAAAAGTTGTTCACACTTGTTCTTGGTTGCACCCAATGAATTGATTTTCCATAGTTCATTTATTTTTAGGTGACATTTTTACTTAATTTCTAAAAAAAAAAAAAATACAGATATGAATTTTCCATGTGAACATTTCATGTTCACTTCTCTTCCCTTTCCACTACATCCAAAAAAAACCATGATTCATCGCCCAGTATCCACACACACACACACACACACACACACACACACACACACACACACACACACACACACACACACACACACACACACACACACTCCAGAAAGAAGAAACATTATAATAATAATGGATACTAACAAGGCAGCGCTCAGGGAAATGTTACAAGATTATCCCTGCGTTGCGTGCATTTGTTTTTCAAGTTGGCACTCACGACAGCCTGATTATACAGAGATAAATTATATGGGTTACGTAAAGGACGTGCAATAACAGGGCTGCCCTAGTTGTTAAAAACGTGTTCTCATAATTCATCACTGAAACAATGCTGACTAAGCAGAATGGTAGACCGGAAAGGACGTGTACAAAGCAAGTAATCATTTTCTCTCTCCTTCTCTCTCCCCTTCTTTCTCTCTCATTCTCTGACACACCAGCTAATGATATGTGCCGTCAGGTCTCTCAGACGACCGAGAAGCTGCAATTTGTCAGACATCGACGATGCGACTGACACACAAGCTGAAGGACGGAGAAAGCACCAATCGGATCGCTCTTAAAAATCCACTTGAGCTTTTAGAGTAACCGCACACGACTTATAATTAACAAGCGACGTGTCGTAGGAGGTGCGCAGAGCTGCAGAGTTCAGAGGAGTTCAGAGCTGTTATGAAGACCGCACTTCAATACCTCACCCTCACAACATCATTAAAATCAGACACTCATTAGCCGCTCACTCGAGACGACCATGCGGCACTTGTTGCTTGGCCGTTATAAAGCGCTAACCCCGGTGTGTACCGCTCACACTGTTTAGTCTGGAGAAGTGTTCTGACCTCATCGTGTGCTTTATGTAGTAATTGGTGTGATTTAGTGTTCTGGCAGTTTGGCCCACGACTGGCGTGGTTTCAATCAGGTTATAAAAGATGGCATGTTTGTCACCGATTTAAGCGGCTGCGCTCTGTAAAAACGAGTAGACGGTTAATATATAGGTTTCATGTAGGCGTAACTAGTGGGAATTTGGGTGCCTGAGATGAAGCGTCCCAGTGAGCCCCAGTGAGTCTAACACTATTTGACTTCATTCTATCAAGCATCTTATTGTTACATTATATAAGACAAATTAGAAAACAAGAACATTTGGGGAGGGAGTTTTTCCTTGCCACTGTCGCCACCGGCTTGCTCATTAGCGACAAACTTACACTTATAAAGAACAATCTTATTCATTCTTTCTTGTCTAATGACTATTGTTAAAAGCGCTATACAAAAAATGAATTGAATTGAATTTGTCACATGTACTTAACAACACAGTAAACTTCTTTCTTCACATATCCCAGCAATGTTAGGAAGCTGAGTTCAGAGAGTAGGGATAGCCATAATACAGCACCCCTGTAACCCAAGCACTAAGAGTCTTGCTCAAGAGCCCCGAATGTGGCAGCACCAGGAGTTGAACCGTCGACCTCCTGATCAGTCACTCAGAGCAATACCCAGTGAGTTACCACCTCCCCAATCAGTCAAAGCAGTGAAAAAATCATACAGATACATGGTCAAGAGCTTCAGCTAATATTTACATCCTACACCAGAATGAGGAACTGTGTTTTCTTAGTGCCTTAGTGCCAAATCTCATCTGCTGATTATATGGGATCTTACTGGGAGATTAGCCAGTAAAAAATCCAGAAAACAGCAGTTCTGCGGGTGCAAACGGCTTGCTGATAAGAGAGGTCTGAAAAAGATCAGACTGCTTTGAGGAACTGCTCTTTACAATTAAGGTACACAGGGATTCACAAAGCTAGATTGTTCTTTGAGTGATTGAAGTAGTAGTAGCTCAGGTTTTGGGCTACTTATCTATTTTAACCCTATAAAAAAAACTGTGAAGAGGAGGGTCCACCAGCATTGACCTTCGAAATTTGAAGGATCTGGACAGATTTTGTATGGAGGAATGGCAGATTCTTTATCCTTTGCCATGTATCCTATGGCATTTATTTATTTATTTATTTTGTTACCGTCTTGAGTTTGTAATTGTTTGATATCCACAAGAGTATTTTTGTAAATGGTTTGAAGAAATGATCAAACAGAAGACAATTTTTCACATCCTTCTTTGTTAATATTAGTTGAGTGCACGCTATAATCCAGATGAAGTCTTTTACATTTCCAAGTTACAACCCATTAAAATGTGAGGTAGCTCGAAGCGAGTGAGGAAAAAAGCTCCACAAGAGGGTGCTAAAGGTCGACAGAGACAAGACCCTAAACTGGACAGGTCCCCTGTAGTGATGGGAAGATTGGATCGTTTTAGTGACTTGGTTCTTTGAATCTCATTTATCCAAATAAACAAATCTTTTTTGAGTAATTTGGTTTATTTCGTTCCTTCAATCACCTTAATCGCATATATGGGAGTCATCTGACAAAAGAATCAAAGATTCGGACAAAAAGAGTCGAGAGGTAAATTACTCAAAAGTGTATCCTGTACATAACCTACAGAGATTTTGTGATGCTTTGCTCATGTGCATCCAGTGGAAGATGAACAAATCACTCTTCGAGATGACTCTTTCTTTTGAGTCTCATTAACAGCTTGTTCTAAATGAATCAATCATTCATGAACGACCCGTCACTACTCCCCATCTTGGTGCATCTTATCATTTATGCAGATGTGTGAGTCACAACCATATGCGTCTCCTCCATTAGAGGTTTTATTTATACATGATTTATACATGCTTAACGCAACAAAGGTACAAGAAAAGACAATTTTCTGTATGTTTACTTTCTGGCCTGGTTACCGAGGAAAGGATAAGAAGACACCCTCAAAGCTGAAAACATTAGTTTTTAGTGTCCTAGTTTTTAAGTATTTTTGAGTCGAAGCTAAATAAAATAAAGTGTGGGAACCGACAACTCCTTTTACATTACATTAACATTAACACTAAATAAACATCTTTTGAAAAAAAGAAAAAAAAACGTCCGCTTATTATTAATAACTCCACAATTTTTTTAATTCATGTTTTTATTCAGTAGTGTTCACAATGTATGTCTTTTGTTGCTATAGAAATTATAATGCATTACGCTGCAGTGGACATTGTGGAGTACTTTTAAATATCTACTTTTAGTAGTTTTTTCATTTTAAGGTTCCCTGGTGGTCTAGTGGTTAGGATGCGGCGCTCTCACCGCTGCGGCCCGGGTTCGATCCCCGGCCAGGGAACCGACCCCAGCCATTAGGGTTGCACGAGGCTTAGTGCCGGTCCCAAGCCCGGATAAATGGGGAGGGCTGCGTTTAGAAGGGCATCCAGCGTACAAACATATGTCAAATCAAACATGCGGATGGTCTGTTGTGGTGACCCCTAACGGGAGAAACCGAAAGAAAAAGTAGTTTTTTCATTTTGTGAAACTTTTACTTCACTGCATTTTACCATATATGTAATATACAATATGGACAAAAGTATATTAGACACTTGACTTTTCCAGCCATCTGTGTTTCTTCCTCAAACTGTTACTACAAAGGTTGAGACACACAATTGTACATGAGGTCTTTAAATTGTACACGATTATCTAGGAGACCCAAACCTGTTCCAGCATGACAATTCTCCAGTGCACAAAGCCAGCTCTATGAATATATGCGTTGCATGGTTTGAAATGGAAGATGCCCTCCTCCTGCTCCTCAGAGCTCTGACTTCAACCCTATTGAACAATTTTGGGATGAATGTGAAGACTTACTGCACCCCAGGCCTCCTCACCTCACCTTCTTCAGTACCTGACCCTTGTTGCTGAATGAGCACAAATCTCCACAAGCACACTCCAAAATCTAGTAGACATCTTCCCAGAGGAGTGGAGGGAATTATAACTGCAAATGGGGACATATTTAATGAAAAAGCTCATACCAGTATGCTCAGGTGTCCACAAACTCCGGTCCATATTGTGTAAAGTTACCAAATAGTTACATTTTACTCATTAAAAATAGATTCAAAAATAACGTTTGTGTGAAATAAGAAGCTTTGATGAGAGCACAAGAGTTACCCCTCAGTTCTGGTGAGAGTGTGTATGAAGTTAGGGTTCTCTCACTGTGTCTGTAACAATAGAAAACTCTCTCCCTATAGTTAGGATGTGCTGGAGAATGGAACATTGAACCACATCAATTATTTACATATAGTTCTTATATATAGTTTTCTTTGTACTTCTTCTCAAAGACAAATGTAGAAGGTATACTTTAACTAGTAATGGAGCGATATTTAAGGGGAGTTGTAGTTTCACTGAAGTACAAGAAACTGTATATTTGGTTCTACAACTGGGATTAATATAAACCTGTGAAGTAGCGACTCTACTTCTCTAGAGAAATCTAAGGAAAGCCCATTTACCTCCCCCCATCCTTATCATGTTCTATAGAGGGACCTTTAAGAGCATCCTGAGCAGCTGCATCACTGCCTGGTTTGGGAACTGCACCGTCTCGGATCGCAGGACCCTACAGGGGAAAGTGAGGACGGCCGAGAAGATCATCGGAGTCTCTCTCCCCTCTATCACAGACATTTACACCACACTCTGAATCCGCAAAGCCAACAGCATTGTGGGCGACCCCACACACTCCTTACACACACTCCTCACACACTCTTCCCCCTCCTGCCATCAGGAAAGAGGTTCCAAAGCATTCGGGCCTCACATCCAGACTGTGTAACAATTTTGTCCCTCAAGCCATCAAGTTCTTTAACACACAGGACTGAACTATACAAAACTCACACACACACTCACTTAACTAACTATGTGTTACTGAACTGTACAACCGGAACTCAACACACACTCATTACTAATCTCAATCCATTCCACCACCCACAATATATTTATGATACATTTAGATTTTATCATATTATACTGTTTACATGCTGTTTTGCACCTCTCGACTGCTGCTACTGTTGTTTTTGCACAACATTGTGTTTATGTTTACAAATACACTGATATATACAGTACACTCTTTTGCACATTACTGTATAATCATAGTATACAATAGGTTTACTGGTCAGCACTATTTAGTGTTTTGTGTATCTGCCCCACACTAGCTTGTGTTATCAGTCGGCACTGTTTGCACCCGATGCACTTTATGTTGCGAGGACACTGACTTTAGTCCTTGCTCTGTGTCCTGTTATGTAACTTTATGTTGTGTGATGTAGCTTTTTATGCAGCACCAGGGTTCTGGAGGAACGTTGTCTCATTTCACTGTGGACTACATCAGCTATATATGTGAAGATGACAATAAAAGTTTCTTGAATTGACTTGAATTACATCTGCATTACAGAAATTGAATTAACAACCATTCACAATTGCGAATTCGGATCACTGTACTAAAGGAAAACAATATTCAGTAATGTCATCATGGTAAACAAAGTACAGTTGTTATCCTTGTTGCTGTTTTTATTTATTTTTTAAATCTACTGCACTCTCAGAGAGTGCAGTAGATTTAAAAAATAAATAAAAACAGCAACAAGGATAACAACTGTACTTTGACTTTCTGTAAAAGATTCTTCTACAGATTAGATTTCTGCTGGAGAGAAAAAAAGAAGGTCTGCACACATATACTGTATATAAATGTACACAAGTGTGTGAAGAGATTCTGACAGAAATGCATGAGAACACATGACCTACTGTATCCATCTGACATGAACAACATATCCAGGTTGGATTGTTGTTTTCTTGTAACTTGGACAGATATGTCTAAAAACAATAAGCAGGAAAGCAAGAAT
This sequence comes from Silurus aristotelis, assembly GCF_946808225.1. Taxonomy (NCBI): domain Eukaryota; kingdom Metazoa; phylum Chordata; class Actinopteri; order Siluriformes; family Siluridae; genus Silurus; species Silurus aristotelis. The sequence goes on from NC_139574.1 coordinate 7,404,947, forward strand.
CCCTTAATGCTTATATGCTGTATTAATGCTATATTTTTTCAGGATATGTTGGAATATTTTTCATATTTTTGGTAATGATAATGCTCTGAATACTGACACATCTTTAAAATAAATGGTATTCATTACCATATAATATTTTTATCATTGTTAAATTATGTCACGGTACACTAAACAAAGATACTACAATAGTATCTTTATTTTTACTCTTCTTCTTTTTCTTATTATCATTATCATTATTCAATTATATTATATTAAGTAATTATATAATCATCATCAACATCATCATCTATTATTATTATAATTACTATAATTACTACAAATAAACTAATATATATATATACACAGTGAGGGAAATAATAATAATTTGTAATTCCTTACAAAGAAATGAACAGATTAGAATTTTTATGGTAGGTTTATTTTAACAGAGAGAGACACAATATAAATTCCAGACTTGTGCAGGTCTACAATCTTGTCCCTGACGTCCTTTGTCAGCTCTTTGGTCTTTGCAGTAGTGGTGGAGAGGTTCGAATGGAAGAGGTTGATTCTGTGACTGGTGTCTTTTATACACATTGAGTTGATATTGGGAGCACTTTCTTACATGGACACGACTAATTTGGGTGTGTGGGAGTCAGAATTCTTGATGGTTGGTATGGGATCAAATATTTATTTCACTTGATTAAATAAAAATGTATTAATAGCCTTTTTATGGATTTTTTTATATTTTGTCTTTTTTTTTTTTAAATATACATTTTAAGGAAGTAGTTGCTCAGTGGTTAAGGTGTTGGACTTTGAATCAGAAAGATCCAAGTGTCTAAAATTAACACGATATTTTAGAAGTTGTGGTCCAGTGGTTAAGACTTTGGCCTTTTGATCAACAGGTCATGAGTTCAAATCCCAGCAACACAAATTGGCCATTTATGGAACCTTGAGCAAGGTCCTTAAGTTTCAAATTGCTTAGCTGTATAAATAAAGTAATTGTAAGTTGCCCCTTTGGTTAAGGGTGTCTTTCAAATGGCAAAGATGTAAATAAATCTAAAATAATATTAAAAATCTAACTATTTATGCACACTAAAATATAAAAAATTTAAATTAGTGCTTAATAATAGTAATATCATAATACATATTGTGCACCATAAAAAATGCCACTGAGACACACACACACACACACACACACACACACACACACACACACACACACACACACACACACACACACACACACACACACACACACACACATTATACATCTTATTCTACTTTCAGTGTTTGAACACCTGTGATGATTACATTGTGAGAGAAGAAAGAAAAGTGATAGCTGCTGCTGTTACACCTTAACAATACATGAATGTCTATTATCAGTTTTATAACTAATTACAATAATTATCATCCTAATCTCTTGCTCTGTGATATTCGGGTCACTAACCTGATTTCCTCCTGAGTTCTGCAGAGTATTCCTCCTCAGGCAGGGAGATTAGAGACAAAAACGCAGACGGTCTATATTAGCTAATCTGCATGCAAAGCTGAGCACTTCCTGTGCCTAAGGAAATGACATAATGAAAAGGTCATGGGGTGACCCTTGATAACTTGGGTTTTGATACGTGAAACCCACCCTCTGATATCTGGCTCATTAGGGAGGCCATGACATTGAAGTGTGTATCAGAAAACTGCTAAAAATACAATGGAATGAGGTCAAAGGCTCTTCTGGGACTGAAAGTCAGTGGCGGTGTTAATGCACATTCATTTACATCTGCTGTGTACTTACGATAATGTCAGGCTTTTACACAAAGAGAAAACCATGCCGAAATAACCAGGTAACAATTATATACAACAACAGCAGCAGAAAGAAAAAGAGTAATAACAGCAATGAGACTAATAACAGCAGCAATAAGAACAGTAGGAACAGAGAAACAACACTAAAAACAGCAACAACACTAACAACAATAAGCAACACTATCAGCAGCAGCAACACGAACAATGGCAACAATAGAAACAACAGTAACACCACCAGCAACAATAACGACAGTAACAGCAGCAATGTTAACAGTACCAATATTAACAACAACAGCAACAGCAGTAACAGTAAAAATAAAAGTAACAGTACCAACATTAACAACAGTAACGACATTAACACATTAGCTGCAACAGCAATACCAGTAACAGCAGTACCACATTAACAAGAGTAACAGCAGCAACAATACCAGTAACAGTACCAATATTAACTACAGTAACAACATTAACACCAGCTGCAACAGCAATAACAGTAACAGCAGTACCACATTAACAAGAGTAACAGCAGCAACAGTAACAATAACAGTAACAACAATAACAGCATTATCAGCAACAGCCACCAATATTATGATAATGATAATGATGATGATGATGATTATTTTTATTATTATTATTATTATTATTATTATTATTATTATTATTATTATTATTATTATCATACTGCAAGTTGCCACAGTGGAATACTGCAACGAATAAACATTAAAAAACACACTTCTGAATGAATAAATTGTCAATTATTTAATAAAGATTATTAATTCAACAAAACCTTAATAATAATAAACATTTATATATTTTAAATCAATGTTGTATATTTAATGTTGATTCAATTATAATAATATAATATAATATAGGCTATAATAATCTCACATAGACATAGATTTCTTTCTTTCTTTCTTTCTTTCTTTCTTTCTTTCTTTCTTTCTTTCTTTCTTTCTTTCTTTCTTTCTTTCTTTCTTTCTTTCTTTCTTTCTTTCTTTCTTTTATTTGTTTGTTTGACTTAATCTTTTCTTTACTGTGGATTTTTGAAAACTTAATCATGTTGATAAAATAAATGTGTTTTTTTTGTTTGTTTTTTAAACGTCATATTGCTCAGCGTGAACATCATTTGCAGGACTTCATCATGCATAAAATAAAGATGATAATACATTTTAATTAATTCCATTGTTATTAAATAATAGCCATTTATTTTTCAATGTAAGCACTCAAAGCAAGACAGGACCCCACTGTGCAAAAATCACCACAGAAAATTAGGAGGCAGGTGAAGCTTAGCTATGTGCCCTACTAATGGAAAGTCCCGGTGTGGGGTGAGATTTTGCCCTCAGCCAGGCTAAAATATGAACAGAGCTGGCCACTGGGACGCAGCACGCTCAGACAGCTCCAGATCGCCCACAACCAATCTAACGTCTAATTAATCCTGAAGAGCTTTTGTTCCGCTGAGGTTCTCGTCTCTCTTACAGCTTCTCCTTCTAGTCAGTAGTTCAAGTGTACAGAGAGAGAAGAGTGTGTTTGATAGTGACTAGTTTTTCAGTGTGTGTGTGTGTGTGTGTGTGTGTGTGGAGGAGTGAGAGAGAGTTATATAGTATAATATAACAGCAGTAACACTACACTGATCCCCTATGATGCCGCCTACTCTTTGTATCTCTATATTTAATAATTGATTATGATTATAGCCTTAAGTGTGTGCATTCGCCTTACTGCACTCTTTCACACAAACACTGTACAATATTTCAACATAAAACATTTTTACTTACAGGAAATGTCATCCTACTTAATACTTATTGAAAGATGACAAAGCTTTTGGTCAAACAGTAATAAATCTCACACAATACTGAGTATAACTATCAAACTATAACAACCTTTACAGATAGAAAAGAAAAAAGTCAAAAATATGTCATTAAAAAAAAAATGTGAAAAGGAAATTAAATAAATGAGTCATGTGTAGGTTGCATGTAAAAAAAAATAAAAATAATAATATTTAGATGAGAAAAAAATACTCTAGAAAATAAAATATAATTACAATATTAAAATTGTTTGTAGAAAAGAAAGAAAGAAAGAAAGAAAGAAAGAAAGGAAGAAAAAAATCTAAAAACACATCAATTAAAATGAAGTGTGTAAAATGTGCATGTGTGAAAATCCTATAAAACCAAAAGAAAGTGTTAAAAAAAAGACTTGTGTAAAAAAAAACAAAAAAAAAACACACAATAAACTAAATGAATCATGTGACAAAGAAAATCACACTTGAAATTCAATTTGGAATTGTAATTTGTATAATTAAAATAATTATTTAAAAACAATACAAAATCTATAAAAACATAAAAAAAAGCAACATTCAGTTAATCGTTTAAAAATTAATAACATTTAATAAAATTGTATTTCTATTGTGCTTTTAACATTGCACATTGTACAAATCAGCCCCCCCACCAAATATAATAAAAAATAAAATAATAGATTTAACCCTATAAATCTATACCTAAAAAATCAATCCCCAAGAATACATCCCTTATAAATTTATCCCAACAATCTTATTCCTATAATTATTCCCTATACAGCTATCTCTATAGATTTTTCCATATAAAGTATATCCCTAAAAAATTATATACAAAAGGAGAAAATTGTATAGAAATAAAAAAATAACAAATATACAGTACAGACCAAAAGTTTGGACACACCTTCTCATTCAAAGAGTTTTCTTTATTTTCATGACTATGAAAATTGTAGAGTCACACTGAAGGCATCAAGGGCTATTTGACCAAGAAGGAGAGTGATGGGGTGCTGCACCAGATGACCTGGCCTCCACAGTCACCGGACCTGAACCCAATCAAGATGGTTTAGGGGTGAGCTGGACCGCAGAGTGAAGGCAAAAGGGCCAACAAGTGCCAAGCATCTCTCGGGGAACTCCTTCAAGACTATTGGAAGACCATTTCAGGTGACTACCTCTTGAAGCTCTTAAAGAGAATGCCAAGAGTGTGCAAAGCAGTAATCAAAGCAAAAGGTGGCTACTTTGAAGAACCTAGAATATGACATTTTTCAGTTGTTTCACACTATTTTGTTATGTATATAATTCCATATATAATTCCACATGTGTTAATTCATAGTTTTGATGCCTTCAGTGTGAATCTACAATTTTCATAGTCATGAAAATAAAGAAAACTCTTTGAATGAGAAGGTGTGTCCAAACTTTTGGTCTGTATTGTATATAATTATCACCTGTAACTAATGAATAATATGCCATGGTAAATTACATTTGAAAATAAAAGTAAATTAGTAATTGGAAAATAAACAAACAAAACATGAATTGCAAACTAAAATGTATCAGACAATAACATTTAAATAAGAAAATCAGTCAGGACTGAAAACTTTATTCAGAGCTTTAAAATAATCAGTAGAAAGTGATTTCTAGTGAAGAAAGTGAGCACAACTATAAAAATAACAAATATTCCCCAAACAGAACCGATGATTTATTTTCTTTTAATGGAACCAGTCTATAAATAACATTGATATCCAAGCAGCTCAGTACACCGATGATAAAAAAAGCTCATAGATTGCCTAATCACAAACTGTCAAGTGCTTCCTCAAGAACAGCTAATGTAGCTAAGATTGGTCCAAAACCCTACAAATATATGAAAGATGATAAAGCCAACAGGAGTGCCATGTAGAGCCCACATCATTACAGTATAAAGCTCAGCCTGAGGGATGAATATAAGACTAGCATCCTGCAAAGCTCCATCCCTAATCTAACACTCCTGATCCATTTAATCAAAGCCCTGTGGAGCTTCTGGATATTACAGCTAGGTGTGTTATCATGTGATGGGAACTAAAGCTGCAGGAGGTGAGGATAAGAACATCAGACTTTAGCTAAGTCTCCTCCCTGGAGCTTTAATGAACAACATTTTCCTCTCTTTAGCCTCATTAAACATGGGTTTTTTGCTAAGATACACAATGTTTATATTTATTTATTCATTTATTTTACTGGGAGATTTTTATCCAAACTTACTTACAGCCAAGGCAGAATCCAATCCAATCATGTCTCTGAGCGGAGGTGCACTTGATGGGGTAAAATACGTAGTAACACACAAACTGAGTGTATATTTAACAAATATCTTGAGCAAACCTACAAACTAAATGAAGTTAGGAATTATTTTGCAGTGCATGTATAAATTGAAATAATATCACACTTGCAATGGTTTGTAAAACAAGGCGGAAATGCAATAATGGACAAAACATTGAGTTATTTTTTCTGCAGGCCACAAAATAAAACAAAAAACAAAATAGTTGTATCAAGTTAAGTCTACATTATACTGTGTACGTGCAAATATACTGAATACATTCAGTGTGCTGCAAGTGCGATGTTGCTTTTATACGACAGTTCTATAAATAAGAAATTCCCATTAAGGAACTGACATTGCAGAGACACAATGTCATGAAATGTTTTGTTTGCTTTTGCGAGCTGAAACAGATATAAAACTAGCTATGATACATTTATATCATGTTGGCTATCAGGGCCACAATTCCATTTAATACAATTTAATTTTGTTTCTATTGGGCTTTTGACAATGGACATTGTCACAAAGTAGCTTTACAGAAAAATAGATGTAGCCCTATTTGTGTATCCCTAAACATTTTCCCTATTAGTTTATCCCCAAAAAGGTTATCCCTATTAAATTATGCCTAGAAGTTTATCACTATAAAGCTATCCCTTATTTATTAATCCTAACAAGGCTATCCCTGTAGATTTATTCCTATAAGGTTATCTCAGTATGGTTATCCTTTAAAAACTAAATCACTTGTCAGGGATCCACCAGTCACACCTTCACAGAACCCACCTATCACTCCAAGCAGCTCTCCTACGTGCTAATCATCTACACCTGGAGCTCATCAGCCTCCAGGCTATATAACCTCCGTTCCCCACCTCCGTTCCCCTCCGTACATTGTCCGTTCTACAGTTTAGGCTGACGAACACTGCTGGACTACTCAAGCTACCTTCACTACATGTAGAAGCTTGGTTTTATAGTTACGGGACTCTGTTTAGCTCTTTGAGCTTCTGTCTGTTCCTTGACTTGACCAGGATTCACTAAACCTGGACCTAGACTCTGGTTTGCCGTTTTCTGCTTTTGCCCTGTGTTATTTCATTAAACATCGTTTATTGCATTTCGGTTTCCGGCACGTTCTTCCGACTGACATCGCTATAGATTTACCCGTAAATGTAAAAATGTAACCCAATATAATAACCCAATAATGTTACCCTATATGTAAGAATTAAACTTTTTAATTGCTCTAAATCAACAAAAACAAATTAGAATTTTCATATATTAAACAACAGCTTAGTTAGAAGTACTAAGGAAATTAGTGCAACATTTATTTACAATATTTGAGCTGCGAATGAACTGCTTAAAATAATTTATTTGATATTACTCAAAAACATTATGTACAGCCAACTTGAAAAAACATCACACAAATTAAGTCAATCCAACAAACCATTTTTTCCAGAGTAAAAATATATCCCTATAATGTATTGCTATAATTTTATCCCTTAAACATTATCCCTATATCTTCCAATAAGGTTAAAACTATAAATGTATCCATATACAGTTATCCCAATAAACTCATCCCTATAGATTTATCCCAATAAGTTTACCCTATTAAGGTCATTCCTATAGGTTTATAACTACTGACTGAGCCAGAGCAAGTGTTTCTATTAAAATAAACATATAGGTAAAGGATCTAGTGCACAAATTGGTAATTTTGAGAAAACAAGAGAAATCTGTTTCCTGAAGGAGAGTAAGAGAAAAGAATGAAAGTGATTTTACTTTTACAAATATTTACACTAAAACACAGTGAAATATTTCTTCGCATATCCCGGGGTCAAGCCATGATACAGCACTCCAGACACAGAGAAAGTGAAGGGCCTTGGTCAAGGGCCCAGAAGTGGCAGCGTGGGAGTGGTGACCTTCTGACCATTAACCCAGTGTGTTACCCAATAAGCTACTAATTCCCCTAAGTCATTTTAATCACTGATATAATGTTACATTATTACCGACAGGATTACCAAATAATGTGTTTTTTAAGCGAATATTATGTTTTTGTCATTTAAAATAATCTGGGCATCATTTATAGGTTCAAATTTTAAAGGTCAAAGTTATCAGAAATCATGTGAATACAAAATGTGTTATTCAAAAAAATTAAAAAATCATGTATTACTGGTAACCAGCTCTCGGTTCCAAACATGTAGTCAGTTTTAATAGCCACATTGTCATCATTGCCATGGTTTCTTTATTAAAAGTGACTTAAAAGTCGAATTAATAGTAATACAATGAACCAGTACATGTACGACAAAGCTAATACATACTCCAGCTCATTCAAGGACACAGAGGACGTGATAAAGCGAGGTGAGAAGGGATCTAAGGGCAATTGGGATGTTGGTTTCCTGGGGCTGTAGCTACAGTTCCATGGATCAGCACCAAAAATTAAATGGTGTGATAAAAATAGGGGTTATAATTGTGTAAAACATGCAGAGTAAATATGTATGCGTGATTATTGCATATAAGCACATGCAACTTTGTCTTACTATCCTTCTGAAGACCTTTCATTGATATAATTATGAATGCAATGCTACAGCTAAATCTTGTCTCTTATTTTTTTTATATACAAAAACACGCTGTCAGATATTCCCATCTTTTTAGGCACATATTTGTGGTTTACCACCAAGATATAAAATAGATGCACACACACACACACACACACACACACAGACACACACACACACACACACACACACACACACACACACACACACACACACACACACACACACACACAAAACACGGCCTGTCTCGGTGAGATAACTCCTCCCCACACACACACTCTCTATGATTGATCTCAGCCAGTTTGGTACCTGAGTGTCTCTGAGGCACTAATGAACCTGATTACACTACTAATGAAGTGAGCCTCTCATCATTCGATCCACAGGAGACCTGAGAGATGAAAAGTGTGTGTGTGTGTGTGTGTGTGTGTGTGTGTGTGTGTGTGTTGCATAAACACACCAGAGATGAATTCAAGACTTTGAATGTAACCCTGTCACATTCAACCTAGTCTAAAACAAATTGCTCAAACAATGCAACACAAACTACACTTAGTTTCTGCCGAGTCAGGAACTGACTGGTCTGGTCCGGTCCGGTGTGTGTGTATGTGTGTTTAAAACAGCTGGTGGCTGTGTGGAACAGATTTACCAATCTTATAGGTCATCTTTTGCATAGACAATGCGTTGGTTCATGATGATTCTAACCTTTCGCTGTACAAAGTGCTGCCATTAACATGCACAAACATTACTGCACAGGCATGGGGAGCAAGATACCGGAAAAATATCTGCAGGAAAAAGGCAAACCGATAATCAGGCTAAGCCTACCACTATATATGTGGAAACCCGAGAAAATGAGATATAATTGAGGTGCAGTTTGTTGCTTGTTGTTCTCTATATACATTTTTTTTATTGCTGCTGCTTTCAGGTTGTCCTGCAACTCTTTTCACCTGAGTGCTGGCTTCTATCTTAATTTCTCTCTAGTCTGAGAAAACATAAAATCTTGTGATGCACCTGTCCTTGGATGATTAGCTGCGGTTTCATGAACTTTTCTGATCAAACGAGTTAATCTGACAGGGATGTGCAAGGTCTTTGATAGCTTTTACATTCGATAATGCTGTTCTTTTCGATCAGTATGGAAATAATTTACTTATTTCTCTTTTGTTCAATATATCGCTTACAATTATTATTATAATTCTTTTACATATTTAGATAATTAAAACATTACAATAAATATATTTGTTTATAACATTTGCATTTGGCCAATCAACATTCTTCATTTTGTTAAGATTTGTCCAAATGTTACATTTTACCTGGACAAGAATGGAAACCAACTTCAGCCATGGATTTTATGCATAATGGAAGATACAAAAACAGATAAGGCAGGTTCATGGTTAATATGCCAAGCTAAGCTGAACTTCCCAAATATTGAAATTGTAAAAGTTTAGGTAAAAAGTAATATGGCCCTGTCCTCATATGTGTATTTGACTTTCTTCTCATTTCCTCTCTCCCTTTGGCCTTTCTTTCCTCTCTAATTTGCATGGTTCTCTTAATTAATGATTTATTTCTTCCCGGCTGTTAAGGGGCTGTTTGTATCAACTCTGATTAAGTCGCATGGTTGAGAAAGAAAAAAAAGAAAATAAAAAAATTAAACTGTGCAAATGGCAGGTTTGGTGGACAAGGTCACCTTCACATGTGTGGAGAAAAAAAAAAAAAGCTCTTAATTTGCTCCACCAGGGAAATTATCATGGCGGATTAAATGGTGCCCGTCCACCCTGTCGGTGGGTGTCTGCAACAGAAGCAATGCAATATAGGACACATTCTGTCGCTAGCAGGACATTTCTCAGGTATGGGAATAGAGTGGCACTGAATCCCATCTCGGAAATGTTTTAATGCAGCTTCTCCTGCTTGAAAATAAGGATTTAAAGTCCCTCCGGGCTTTACACCTTCCTCATAATACCAGCTCTCCCCTGAATAAGTACCTGCTCGGGTATTTCAGCACATTATGCAAACCAAAATTGGCCACAGTGCCCTTCTTTCCTCACTCCACACCCCGTAATAGCAGCCTAATTGATATTCTGCGTCACACAGCAGGCATTTCCTTATTCAAATGCTCTCTGGCCCAAGGTCAGTGACAGCGGATTTGCGGTCACGTCCTTCCACACGATGCTCCATTTCTTCCACCTTACCCACTCCAGCGTGCCGACTTGGCACCGCCACTGATCTTTGTCACAGCGCAGAGAGATTAAGTAGACAATCAACCACAGTATGCTGGGTAATCATTTCAGTACGCAGCGTGGCCTGACCCCCATGTGGGATCAGCCCTTGTTTCACAGAGAAACTGCAGACAAAATTCATTCTATTTTTATGCATCCACGATTCATTTTCCTACTTGAGAAAAAAAAAAAAAAAAGAATTAATATCCCTCAGGGCCTTAAACCTTTATTATAATACCACATTTCTCATACTGACCTCTGACCAAGTACTGCATTCACCAAACCTGCTTCAGTATAAATACTGAATCTCATCAGAGGGAAAAAATCAAACAAACACTAGGATTGATTTCTTATTTGAGTCTGGTAGACATATTTTTCAGATTTTCTTCAGATTTCTCTGGAAGTAAAGTAACTGTATTTTTCGGACTATAAGCCGCTACTTTTTCCCCACGTTTTGAACCCCGCGGCTTAAACAACGAATCGGCTAATTTATGAATTTTTCCTGGGTTTTTTCCCGTTTTCACAAACTTCAAGCCAAAAAAACTGAGCCCCATAACATTAGACCAATGACATTTCCGAACGGAAACAAAAAAACACACCTCACCTGTGTTCTGAGCTGCACGGCATCAGGAGAAAAAACATCCACCGGGTGATTTTTAAACGCACGACGATGCCAAAAGATAAACTCCCGAGATAAATAGTTGTGAAAGGAAGGAGGAAGACAGTGAACAATTACTTTCTTGCTAGGCTACTGTTTAGATACAAGCCGTTGTAATGCGTTGAGTCTGGGTGAAGGGAGAGCTCGCTAACTCAAGTTACAACAGAAATCATATAAGCACAGACAGGTTTCCAAAACTCGTCCTTTTTTATTTTTCTTGGCAACAGCATTAAGAGTTAGTCAAAGAAACTTAGAAATGAGCATCAGAAAATAATAAGGACATAAACCTCGTCATGCACACACGCAGTAATACCGGAAAAAAAGCAGTGGCATGCTATTCCCAAAATAACGCTATGCTCCTAAAGGAAGCGCAACATATTTTCTTTTGTTAAAGCCTGTGTAAAGTACATTAGTGTAGACACCTGCGGCTTATAGACAGGTGCGGCTTATTTATGTTCAAAATAAAAATATTTGTACAATTCAGTGCTTATATTTGGGCGCGCTCACGGTATGTCAACTGGACTTCTATCAACTTCTTTCTAGCCTGGACACCAAAACACAAGGGGAGCAATGAAGTTTACGTCGTCCAGTGCAGTTAAAAGTGTCTAGAGCTTTACATCAGAGAGACAAAACAACCACTACATTGGTCAATGTACCAACACAGAAAAAGCAACACCTCATCACCAGAATCAGCCATGTACTTTCATCTGAAGAATAAAAGGAGATACTTTTGAGGATGAAATGACATGACTCGATTTCCATATAACCGCATCTGAATAAATGAGAATCTTCACACACAGTGCTTTCAAATCATTTTTATTTGAATAGCACTTTTAACAATGGACCTTGTCTCAAAACAGCTTCACAGGGATTATTAAGCTGTTATAAGGTTATATAAAAAAATTATCTATTTAGTGCCTATAATTTTGTACCTTATAATTTTGCCATGAGGAAGAAACCTTGAGAGGAACCATTTTCCAAAAAGGAACTTATCCTCATCTGGGTGACACACACAACCCGTAATGTCCTTAGTCACCAATATCAATAACACACACACACACACACACACACACACACACACACACACACACACACACACACACACACACACACAGTTCATATTTGAAAAGTTAAAATGTATCTGCTCGGTTCCCATCTTCATTCACCTGATACTACCAAGCCGTTTTTTGAATTGCTATATTGTTGCTGAACTGTTAGATTTTTCAAATAAACACATAAATCCTGGTATGGCTCGTTTTAAAAATGCTTCCACTCAACACCTACAGTAGAATATAACATACACTTTACCTACACCTATAGCCTACTCGTCAATGTAGTTAATCCAAGGGCCATTTATATGGCAGCTGCCCAGTGCATGAAATCAAGATATAGATTAAGAGCTTTACATCAAACATGTAGACTACCTTGATTTGGAATGGGTAATGGCTCCAGACATGGTCGCTGTTTGTAGGTATACACACAACAGTTAACATTTCGAAGACAAAAATCTATTAAAAAAGATTGTAGTGGCAGGTTCTTGCAATCTGAAATGCCTTGTTGACCAGAGAGGCCAGATGAAAACATCTGGAGCAAGTATACACACATTTCAAAAACCACACCTGACAACTGTGGTAGTGTGTAGAAAAACATCCCAGCATGCTCAAACCTTGAGGTGAATTGGCTATAACAGTGAAAGGTTACTTCAGATTTCACTGTCATCAGTCAAGAACAGGGATCTTAGGCTCCAAAAGGTAGTTGAAAAAAAGTTATACCTGGTCAATTTCCTAATATTTAACTTTCAGTGAACTTGTGCTTACTTTCACTGAGGCTTAATGTCCATGTGTAGGCTACTGCAACTAAATCTTGAACTTTGGTCAGTAGCCGTCTTTTGTGCTGCAATTATATTCGACAGCTGCCTACCAACTTTCATTTGGATTGTTTCATGCCTTACATTTTTATGCAAAATTGCCTTTAAATAACTTATTTAGCAGTTGCATGTTGGTGCAAGTACAAAAAATGGTATCTGAATAACCCGAAAGGATGCCTGAGCTTTGTGAAGCTGCCAGTATTTATCTAAAACTCCTACTGTGGTATTTATGAATTTGTCTTATGGTGGTCCAGTAAACAAATAGAGAAAGTGTGTGAGTGTGTGTGTACACGCCATATGATTTAGATGTTATTTAGAGGTCTGAAGATGGTGGGCAGTCAGGATGAAAGTTCAATTTTTCATTCAGAGGAGCATGAGAGGTTCAGCCTCAGAGTTATTGTTCAGGTTTGCCAGAGGCAACTCATAGTGCTGCACCAACTCTTCTTTCCAAATACACCATCTGTACTAGAATCACTTTTACCAGAGGCACACCAGCCTTTTCTCTGCAAAAGGTGACCCTTTCTTCCCCTTGCCTCCCTCTTATTCTATTTTTTCTTGTCATTAGCCAACAATTTCATAACATTTATTTTCTTTCTGCAGCATTTAAAGTATCAACAAGTTAAGAACATTAGATACTTTTGCGACATTCGCAAGAACAGGACGTCCCTACGAAATTGACAAAATAACTAAACAAAACTTACCATAGAGACGGTAATGAGGGCTATAGCAACATTAAAGGAGCTTCAGGAATATTTGGTTACATACTGATTACTCTCTGTATGTGACAACAATCTCTTATTTTTTACATGGTTGGGTACAGGGTATGGTGGTGAGAAAAAAGCCAATTTTTATGGAAACAAACAAGCATCCAAACCTACCCGAAAATAAATAATCCCCTACTGTGTTGTAAAATGAGTTATGATGGTCTAACAAGACATTTTTGGAGCATATTTTTAAAAGATGTTTGGCACATAATTAATGAGGCTTATCAACCAAACAAAACCATGTATGGAAACTGTGAAGCATGGTGGTGGCAGCACTGCTATGGGGCTTCTTTTCTTTAACAGGGACTGAGATCTAATTTTGCAAATAACATGCAGGTCTTTAATATATAGATGTAGATAAAGATAAACTACCACCACAGCTGATCAACCACTGAGCAACTACTAATCAACTACTGATCTCCCATTGAACTACTATCAATGCTGATCTACCACTGATCGACCACTGAACTGACACTTGTATTAATCTACAATTGAACTACCACCACTGCTGTCCACTCAAAAATGACCTCTTATAAACTAGCAATCTACCAATGAACTGCCACCACTAGTATTCTACCATTAAACTTCTACCGCTGCTAATCTACCACTAAACTACCACTATTACTGAATCTATCGCTAACCTACTATCACCGCTAATCCACCACAAAACTACCACCGATGCTAGACCTTCCACTGACATAGATCTGCAATCTACCACTGCTAATCTACTACTCATCTTCCACTGCTATTCTACCATTGATCTATGGCTAATCTACCCCATGGATCAACTACAGCTGATTTATTTCTGATTATCTCATCTTCATTGACTGACCACTTACTCATCTACTACATATTTACCACTACTGAGCTACTATTAGTCTGCATGCTTGTCTACAGCATAATCAATCACTTGCAATTTATCACCTAATGCTCATCTACCACTAATGATCTGCTGATGACCGACTACTGATGATCCATCCCCACCTCTGATCTACCACTAATGATCATGGAGATGGTAGATCAGTGGTTAGGGCATTGGACTTTGGATGGAAAAAATCCAGAGTCAAATCCCTGTACCACCAAGCTGCCACTTCTGGGTCCTTGAGCAAACCCTCAACTGCTCAGTTGTAAGTCACTCTTGATAAAGGCATTACAACCTTTACAACCAAAACATTAAATATCTATCAACAATCTGCTGCTGCTCTATACTGTGTTGTGTTTGTTTTTTTGTGAATACATGCTGAGAGGAAGAGATTTATGCTTCCGGAGGTCAAAGCCACATCCATTTTTACTCAGTACTTTACTGTGTAAAAAAAAAAAAATCAACAGTCAAAAACCTCTGGGCAACACAGACATTGATGTTGACACCACACTCCAACCACCACACAAAGACACACCCTAGCAACTGGATTGCAGATGATTTTGAAGGCACATTTTACATTACATTACAAGGGAATGTCTGGTTTGTGCATTTGTCCTTCAATGAATTTCTTAGATGTAACAGCAGACTGCGACCCTTACTTTCCAGCATTTCCATGAGCTCTCATCATTCTGGAACTAACCTGGTGGTGCAAATCCTCTTACAATCCTTTTAGTCAGTGTGACAAGAAGCAGAAAGGAGAATCTTCTCTCAGGTAAACATGACCAGCTTTGTCCGATTGATGTTGTGGGAGAGGAAGGACAACATTTTCTCTTTCTGGTCCCTAAGGGCTATGGGGGCATAGCAACAACCATGGGCAACACACACACAAACACAGACACACAGAGTGAAGGAAAGGGACTACAAGTAAACTGTGATCAGAATTGTTCAGTAATGTACTTGACAGGTTTTAATCTTTAGGAAAATGTTTTACACCTCAGGCTTTACATGCTTTTTTTAAATTTTTTTTTTATGAATGTCATTGACACACATATTGTGAAATGTTTGTGAAACCACACCTAAAGTAGTCCTCTATGATTTCATCCAATGTTTCTTAGATTAATCTATTTCATTTTCGATGTGTAAACCTTTCTGGCACTACAGAGTGGGTGAAACTGCCTGATTGGCTAAAAAAAAGTCTTAATTGCAAAAAATATTTTAATGACCTTAAATTTAAAATGATGTTTAAATGAAATCCTACAGACATGCAAAACACCCTACTAACAGAAAACATTCACGTCTGTGTTACCGTCTGGCTTTTCCTTTCCTCGGATTTGCCTGATTCATCCCAACACCCTACCTCAAGATGGGGTTCTCTTAAACTGGAGACACTATGCAGCTGGGGGTCAAACCATATCAACATCCTAAAGATCAATAAAGTGACTGAGCAACTCAAGAACTTTTCGGATGGATTTGGAATATAATCAATATCAACCGGACAGCGCTTGTAGGATGCTTTGGAGAAAAATTGAGGGAGGCTCTATTTAGATTTTTTGGACATGTGCAGAGGAGGGACATGGGGTTTATATCGGTAGAAGAATGCTGAGGTTGGAGCCACCAGGAAGGAGGAAAAGAGGAAGGCCAAGGAGGAGGTTTATGGATGTGGTGAGGAAAGACATGCAGGGGGTTGGGTTAAAAGAGGCAGATGTAGAGGACAGGAGGGTATGGAGACAGATGATCCGCTGTGGCGACCATTAATGGGAGAAGCCGAAAGAAGAAGAAGAAGAAGTCTGCTGCAATGGCTCAGAATCAAAGATTGCATTTGAACATCTGTCACTGCACACCTTAACAATGATGGAGCTGTAATGAATAGACATTCGGTGACACTCAAATGAATATGGGTTCCCTTTTGAGTCTGGTTCCTCTCAAGGTTTCTTCCAAAATGCCATCTCAGGGAGTTTTTCCTTGTCATAGTCACCACTGGATCGATCATTAGGGACAAACGTACAATTATAGGGAACAAACTTATACATTATTTTATAACTGCTTTATCTCTATAAAGCTGCTTTGAGACAACTAAAAATGAATTGAATTCAGAATCATTTTTTGCGGATTTTACCGGAAATACAGTTCAAAGTTTTGTAATCTTTCATGTAATCAAAATTCATGTTTCTTCAATGTAACTTCAACATTAACCTAAGAAATGTGTGTACAAATATCCTGTAATAGAAAAACCCTACTTATGATCCTGAAATTGTCTGTGTGTGTGAATTTATATGGAAAAAGATGAGTTAATGCAGGGATTGACCTTGACTCGAATTCCAAATATATCATGTGCATGGATTACTATACTTTTATATACTGAAATAAATTGCTCATTTCTGTTACGACTTACAGACGACATGCTAGTGTACTGGGTCGGGGACAATGAGCAACATCAAGAGCATTTAGAGAGTGTTTTATATTATGTTATATAGTTATATAATTTTGGTATGCTATAGTTAAAGAATATAAAATATCTAACCATGATCAAACACAAATAGTAGTGCAATTAGTTGGTCAAGAGCCATAAACAATCGTTTATATTTACGCCATTTGGCAGACACCCTTTTTCAGAGCCACTTACATTTATCTTATTTCCATAACTGAGCAAGTGAGGGTTAAGGGCCTTGCTTAAGGGCCCAACAGCAGCTTGTTGTTGCTGATATTTGAACTCACAACCTTCAGATCAGAATTCCAACACAATGTTTGTTGCTTTCCAATCCATTGGCCGTTTTGTGTTGTGATATTAAGTAGTGATTAAGGAATTGGACAATGGATCTGAAATTTGAGTTTAAATCTTAGCCATACCAAGCTGCCACTCCTAGGCCCCTTAACAAGGCGTCATTGCTGTTTAGTTGTATGAATGAGAACAAATATAAAACACTCTGGAAAATGTTCTTATCTAGAACTTGCATCTGCCTCTGCTATCATGCATTCCATGTTATGACACAGACAATAAGTAACATTATACATGTTATATTATTTTGTTTATAGATTCCGATTAAATATGTTCAGCCAACCAAAAAAAACAAATGCTAGTATGCTAATAAGGCAGTCTGATACATGTATAATAATAATAATAATAATAATAATAATAATAATAATAATAATAATAATAACAATAATAATAATCATATATATTTTTTTATATAGCACCTTTAAAAGAAAAAACTCAAAGTGCTTTACAAGCATAAGAATAAAAAAATAAATAAAATAAACCTCAAACATACATCACAAAGAAATAACTGGAAAGTTATCCTAAAAAGTATTAAAAAATTAAAAGATTCAGTCTGTCAAATCTCAATAGGGAGGGAATTCCAAAGCTTTGGTGCATAGGAAGAAAATGCCCGATCACCCATAGAGCACATGTAGGAGGAAGACCAGAATCAGAGGAAGAGAACTCACACCTTGGAGTATAGACAGTTACAACTTGTGAGAAATAATGTGCCGCTACACTATATAGGGCCTTACTGGTCAGGCTAGAAATGTTTTATCAATCTGAAAGTTGACAGGGAGTCAGTGCAATGACTCCAAACCTGGAAAGATGAGTTTACCAGACCTGGTCTTTGTCAGGATTATAGCAAATTAATTTTGAACTACCTGCAATTTGTTTATAGTAGATTTGGAAACCCAAACACGCAAAGCATTTTAATAATCGATGTGTAAAAAAACGTAAGTATTGATAAATCTTTAATTAACGGAAAATTTAACATGGGGCGAAGTCTTGCAATGTTTCTGAAATAAAAAAAAACTAATTAAAAAATGTATTCCAAATGTGAATTTAGTGTCAAAAATTACAGTTTATATATACATTTAAAACATTGTGGTAGACACCCTTATCCAGAGTGACTTTTATCTCATTCAAACAACTGAGCAGATGAGGGCTGGCAGCTTGTAAGTGCTGGGTTTGAACACATGATCAGAAGAACACCTTAACCATTGAATTACATTACCACTAGCAGGAAACCATTATGAAAGTGCAAGTTTAACATTTCTACAATGTGGTGTGTGGCTAAACATTATGGTAAAAATATATATATATTTATAGAAAATCCTTGAAACCCAACCCTTTTAACAAATGCAGCCTTTACAGACTGTTCCTGCCGAGAAAAAGCTGTAACGCAGACAGGTCCTACCTTTTTTCCTTTTTCTACACAGGAGGGACAAACTGACATTGATGTTGAAGTAAAAAAATATCCCTAGAGTTTTCTAACAAAACAACATTTTTTATAATTTTTTTTTTTCACTGACAGGTTTGAGGTTTGTTTGTCGGTTTACACTTTTCATTTCCTCTGGGCGTCAGATTGAATTAATTTTGATGGACACTGCGACGGCACACATGAGGAGACAAAAGGAGATTGTGCCAAATTTCAATACTTTTTCGCAATTATAGCTCTATAAACATGAAGGGTGAGAGGGAGAAAGTAGGAAACCGAAATCACTTTCAGAAGCTTCACTGTTTTTTCTTGTGTCAAGGGCACAGGGATTATAATGTGCCTCATTTATACTCTTTCTCCAACTTAACAGATGACTGAGTAGATTCTGTTTGCTGTTGGACCTATCACACACACACACACACACACACACACACACACACACACACACACACACACACACACACACACACACACACACACCCCACACATTTGCGTTTACATAAGCAAGTCTGAAAGTCAATGTTAAAGCCTGTGTGTTAACATAAGCCCCTTTTCTGTGTTTTCTCTCAGTAACCGGCTCAGTCCTGCATCATTCATTCCCTCCCATTATCCCCTCCCCTTTAATTAAGTCTTGGCTCGCTGTTCTGCATCCCAGCATTCCTGCTGCCGCGGCTATTACAACTCGCCGTATGGAGTGCTTTGGCTGCCAGAAGCCCTGCCTGGCACGACTCACCTGGGGTAAATGAGGCCGCTTGATCATACCCATTCTCGCCTCGGGTGCCTGTGTGATGTTAAAGAGCGCCTGCAGGGCACTCAGTGCTGCTTTTCTCTTTGCCAGCTTCTTGCTGCAGCCGGTGCCCTCGAATATTCTGCCGTCCACCAGCACGGCCATCACGAAACAGCGGCGAGCGCGGCGGCCCCGGGTGCTTTGGCACAGGCAGGCATAGCGCGCTCCTGGCCGCAGATTATTCAGCAGCACTATGGGGCTGGGTGGAGGAGGCGGCTCAGGTGTTGGTGGGGGTGTGGAAAAGTGGGCGTCACCTTGCCTCGCTTGTACAACCATTAAGTCCAGTGTGTGGCGCAATCGGAGGGCGCTAGACAACAACTCCGACTTGGCTGAACGGAAACCCTCTGTTTCAAAACCCTTAAAGAGCGTCTCTGGAACGTCCGATAGGTCCGAGGTGAAGTCCGTGGTGGGATTTGATACTCCTCCCATCGCAGAGTGAGCCTGAGCGGC
Organism: Silurus aristotelis; assembly: GCF_946808225.1. Lineage (NCBI taxonomy): Eukaryota > Metazoa > Chordata > Actinopteri > Siluriformes > Siluridae > Silurus > Silurus aristotelis. The sequence continues at coordinate 7,425,109 of NC_139574.1, forward strand.
GTTGGGGAACTGCACAAATGAGCTAAGCGCCAGCTCAGCTGCCCTCATCTTAGCCTTTTTCTTAGTAGGCCCTGTTCCCTCGAACGTAAGCCCGTTGACATCAACTGCGATGGAGAAGAGTGGAGCGTGAACAGGGCCTGTCTGAGACACAGTGCGGTACTGCAGACCTGGACGCAGCTCGTTCAGCTGCACCACTGCGTTCTTCGGTGCGTCGGACCATGAGGACCTTCTGCAGCACACTCGCAGCTCACACACACGCCCGTTGTTGTCCTCCTCTAACGGACGCTTTCGTTTCAGAGTGCTCGTACTGCTCCGTGACGAATCAGACAGGAAGAAGGACGGACGGTCTGATGCCATGATTGAGCGATCCTCAAAATTCTCTGAGTTCCAGTTCTCTTTGACCTCCGTACTACTGGTACCTGACAGGGGACAACAGCAAAACATACATTCTTAAATAACATACATGACCACATGAACCCATCATTTACAGTAACGTGAAATTATTAGTACGATGCATTTCTTCAATTAAAAGATGCAAAGACATAGTATACATGTAGGAAAAGGTATTGGAAATAGACAAACAGTAATGCTGTAGTTATTTTACAGTATTTGATTTATGGTAATTTTATTCATTATTTACACAGCTTATATTTACATTTTAAACTACTTATAGTTTTCTTATTTCTGTTCCTATTATTTTATTATTTGTGATTATATTTCATACAATTATTATGAAGCATTTGTAATTTTTGGTATATTTATATATAATATACTTTAATATTACTATTATTAATGCTATTATTATTATTATTATTATTATTATTATTATTATTATTATTATTATTATGTCATATACTGTGGTATATATATCTTTTTAACTATTTATTGCTCATACACATTTCTTCATATTACTAATATTTAAAATATTTTTTTATATAATTTGTTTATTAAATATATCAATCAAATTTTTAAAGCCCTCCAAACAACTGTACATCCTTTGTACCTTTAATATATATTTTACTTGAAAACATAATTAAATACACTTAATGTATCATTATTATTATAGACTGTAGATACATCTTTAAAGCTTTACCCTAAAAAATAATTAAAGGTACACCCCAAGTACCTTCCTGGTCAAAGATACAGTACATCACTACAAATCCCTTTAAATCATCAATATAATAACAAGGAAAAGCACCACTAAGCACCACGATGAGCAAATGCCACCAAAGTTACACAATATACACAAAACATTGTGGACAACTGCGCATAAGATTTGTATGTGTGTTTTTGAACATCCTATTCCACATTTACATTTGCTGTCATGATATCCTCCAGTCTTCTGAGATGTTGCTGAGAGCACTTTGGAGTGTGCTTGTGTAGATTTGTGAGCAATAAATTTAGCCACAAGGGTGTTAGTAAAGACAGGAAGTGATGTAGGTGAGGCGAGGAGCCCTGGGGTGCAGACAGTGTTCACAATAATCTTAAAGGTGTTCAATAGGATTGAACACCTCAGAGCTCTATAGCAGGAGATCTTTCACTCCAACCCATGTACAGCATATGTTCATGGAGCTGGCTTTGGGCATGGGGGCATTGTCATGCTGGAACAGGTTTGGGTCTCCTTATTGAAGTACAGGGAAATTTTAATGCTACAACATCCAAAGACGTTCTACAGAATTGTGGTAGCAGTTTGGGAAAGAACCACATATGGCTGGAAAAGTCAGGTGTCCAAATACTTTTGTCTATATTCTGCAGTGCATGTATAATTGAGTTTAATCTACACATCAGTGAATACATAAATTGTTTTATGCTTCCAATACCACAACTACCTAAACATGTACAAACGTTCTTTCGTCTTCTCACGTTAGGGGTCGCCAGAGCGGACCATCCGCATGTTTGATTTGACACATGTTTTTACGCTCGATGCCCTTCCTAACGCAACCCTCCCCATTTATCCGGGCTTGGGACCGGCACTAGGGCTTGTGCAACCCTAATAGCTGGAGTTGGTTCCCTGACCGGGGATCGAACCCGGGCCGCAGCGGTGATAGCGCCGCATCCTAACCACTAGACCACCACGGACCTCAACTACCTAAACATGTATACACAAGCTAAACCAAATCATATAAAGTCACCTGTAAACGGCTGTGATGTCTTCATTTCCTCCGCTTTCTGTTCTATAATCATTGACTTAAATTCAGTAGAAAAAGATGTCAGATGAAATACAATGATATAATAATACACACAAAAAAAACCCATCAAGTAGCAGCTCCTGAAAGCTCCCTGTATTGCGTGGCTCTTATTTAAGCATTTTGAAATCCATGGACAAATCCTCACAAATGGGGGAATTATCTGCTAAATCACCTCTGTAATCTGCCTCAAAATTGCCTCAGGGTTCATGCTTAGAGTGGGTGCGATTTGTCTCTGGTATTCAATGCAAAGCAGCAATCCCTGTCATAATGGAGGAGAGCACATACCGTTCCTGACGTTGTGAGAGAGAAAGAGAGAGAGAGAGAACTCTGTTTTATATTGAAGCTTTTATAGACTTTACAGTCTGCGCCATTGTGCTTCAGTACAAAGTTTGTGGCCAGATTCTGATAAATGCTGTACTGATCCTTTGCATTTGCATAGCAAAGACCTTGCTTGGAAGTTATTTTTAATAAATCTATCCTGATACTGGCTCATCAGGTCATAATCTAAAAATACAATCAGTCGAAATACGATGCATTTAGATGCATCAAATTTTCCCTTTACTTGAACTAGGAGACCCAAACCTGTTCCAGCATGACAATGCTAATGTGCAGGAAGCAAACTCTATGAAAATATGGTTTCCATGAGTTGGAGTGGAAGATCTTGGGTTAAAATGCAGACTGCACCCCAGGTCTCCTCACCTCACCATACATCAGTACCTGAGTTTACTAACACCCTTGTAGCTGACTAAGCAAAATCTCCACAATCACACTCCAAAATCTGGCGGAACATCTTCCCAGAAGGTTTTTATAACAGCAAATAAGGACTAAATGTGGAAAAAGTACATATCAATTTAATGCTCAGGTGTCCACAAACTTTTGTTCCAGGAGTGTTGTTAGAAAGAAGTGATAATTAAACGTAATGCTAGAGGAGGTAAACATCAGACATTGTTTGAAGACTGCTAGTGACTCAGCTGTTCAGACATCAAGTGGAAGCTCATTCCACCACCCAGTTAAAAGAACAACAAAAAAAGGAGTCTGGAAGCATCTTTTTCTTTGTATACTGAATATCTCTCTAAACATGCTCCTAAGGTACAAGCAACCAGTGTTCCTTTCCCTTTACTCCAACAGGATCTGCCTGATTCATCCCATCACCCTACCTCTTGACGAAGATCTCTTTAATTCTGTGGAGCTGAGGATGGTTCCACATGAACAGACTAAGGATCTGTTAAGTTGCTGAGCAATTGAAGAACGTTGAGGGTGGATTTGGACTGTAATTAATGTAAACAGTCTGCTACAATAGATCAGAACCACAGGTTGCATGAAGAGTTCTGTATTTGAACATCCAAGGATGGAACTGTAATGGATAAACATTTGGTGTTGAGGATGATTATGGGTTCCCTTTTGAGTTTGGTTCCGTTGAAGTTTTCTTTCTCATGTCATCTCATGGAGTTTCTTCTTGCCCTAGTCACCACTGGCTCACTTGTACATTCTTTTTAGACAACTTTATACCTGATTTATTTTTTCAAAGCTGCTTTATGGTCATAAAGTGCTCTACAATCAAAAATAAATTGAATTAAATTTAGGGACCAGTCGAGCACGTGTTAGAGAATCGGGAGGAGTGTGAATTGGCACAGAAGTAAAGTAAAGGCTTAGAATGATTATAAATTCAAATTAACATTGCCAATGTTTTTGTACTTACTTAGCGTGTCTTCATCTTCTGTGCTGCTCGGACCTGGACTCATATACTTGAAGGGGACAATCAGTGCAGAAAGCATACTGCTCACTTTTTCTGTAACACACACACACACACACACACACACACACACACACACACACACACACACACACACACACACAGACACACACATACAGAGACACAGACAAAAGTAGTCAAATATCATGTGATCAAATCCTAGTCTGGAGAACTATGCACAGGTGTCCCAGGAGTTACAGTATACCACAGCAGTAACAACAAATCATATTTCTATCCGCTTGTAGTTACATTCAATGTCACTGAATGTCCATGTAGAGCATGTATTGTGTTATGACACCAATAAACACCAGTGATAGACATAAATTAAGGATTTTAAACTGTTACTGTACTTAAAAAGTATGTATGTGTATGTACTGTATTATTTTTTTTTCACTACATTTTATGTTATAATATCTTCCTTTTAATTCTAATACATTTCAGAAAAACATGCCATTAGATACAATATATACATTAAGATAAAAAGGATGTGTTTGGAAAAAAAGATTAAAAGTAGGTAAAAAAAAAAAAAAAAGATTTATAATAATAATAATAATAATAATAATAATTTTATATATATATATATATATATATATATATATATATATATATATATATATATATATATATATATATATATAATTATATATATATAATTATAAATTATTATAAATTATTGAAATATATTACAACAGTACAAGGAATTTTGTTCACGTTTCAAAAGAATTCCACATTCAGCTAATATTGATCTGATTACCCTGAAAAAAAAAAAGGAATATGTGATTGGTCAGATTTAGGATAAAAAGAAAAAAGAAAAATCCCATTAAAATGTGATTTCATTGCTTTTAATTTTATTCCAGCAAGTTTGCAATCAGTTCAGTCCAGAAAATTACAATTACATGGTGGAATCTCGCAGGGCAGTTTAGCATAAAATTCTTCTTCTTCTTTCGGCTTCTCTCATTAGGGGGCGCCACAGCGGATCATCAGATGCCTCTTTTAAACCAACTACCTGCATGTCTTCCCTCACCACATCCATAAACCTCCTTCTTGGTCTTCCTCTTTTCCTCCTTCCTGGTGGCTCCATCTTCAGCATTCTCCTACTGATATACTCCATGTCCCTTCTCTGCACATGTCCAAACCAGCTCAATCTCACCTCCCTCACCTTGTCTCCAAAAGTCCTACATGCGCTACATGTATGGTAGAAGAGCAAATAAGTGATCTGGGCTCAAGCTTCACTTCAGATAGGAGTGTAGAGTTTTTCCACAGGGTTTTAAGACGACAAGCTCAAATCAGAATGAGTGAACAGTGGGTGTGAGGGTGTGAGGGGTTTGAGGGGTATAAATCTCCATGTTGAAAAGAATAATCTTAAATCACAAGACCCAACCTGCTATTATGAATGAGGTACCAAAGCATTTTTCCTGTTGGTTTTCTTTCTTTATATATTTAAAAATGTCCTATAATTGTTCCCAAAAGAGTTTTAGGATGATGGTATCCTACGTCTGCAACCTAGTGAACCAGTGCTGATGATTTCATTAATAGAGATGTTTTTATTCTGAATGTTATTTCTTGTACTGTCTAGTGTTCTGTATATGGCTTAATTGACATTAAAAAACGCTTGACCTGACTCACGTTGGATAGATGGAAAAAAATGTAATGTAAATGTAATAATTTTTTTCCTTACTGTAGATTTATTATGGTTTCAAACCATAAATTAAGAAATATTTATAGCTTTATTTAGTTTAATAAATATAAATTTATTTCATCCATCCTATTCTGTTACACAGCTATACAGTGAATAACAAACGTACTACTTGTATACTAATAGATATGTGCTTAAAATAATTAGAAAAAAACATTAATCATTTTTATTTTATTACACACACACACACACACACACACACACACACACACACACACACACACACACACACACACACACACACACACACACACACACACACACACACTTTTTTTAAGCTTCATGATATCTGCATTAAAATTCTCTTTCCCACATTTATTTACTTTCGTTTCTTTCTTTTCTGATAAAAAAACAAACAAGGAATGTATTTTCTTTGTCAGACTGAAATGCCATTAAAAGCCACTTGACCTGATTCATGTTGAATCATTCCTTCAAATTTCTTTAGTTTTTTTTTCACCCTTTATTTTGTTTTTTATTTAATATTTTAGACAGGGAATGCTTTTTTTTTTTTTTTAGAAAACACAAGAATTTAAATGGGATCTTACAGTCATTTACCGTCATTTCTAAAAAAATTCCTTTACAATCCGATAACTTTAAATAGCTTTAAATCCGTGTAATCCACCACTGTGCCATTTCCCTTCTAACCAACCTCGTAACTGACAAACCTGGACCACGATTGTATTATTAATATACACCTAAACGCACTTACCGTTCATCCAAAAAGCATTTAGATGTCATTACAATTCAGCGAGATTCGCTTTCTTTCCATCTAAATATCAAATTACATATCAGGAAATAAGATTTGTTTACGTGTCCACATTTCTCACTGTCCATCAACAACAGCAAAACGTATTCGCCAATTTATCGTGGAAATGGACATCCGGGAACAGCAATTACGGTACGTACAATTTATACGTCTAGCAATTCTGTGATTTACTCACAGAATGCATTTCCATTAATTTAGTGTTGGAGGGGACATTTTTCTTTTTGAAAAAGCCACTTACTGATAACCAAACATTGCTGACAGTTTTCCTTTGTGTCCTCTTGAAGAAGTGTGTGTGTGTGTGTGTGTGTGTGTGTGTGTGTGTGTGTGTGTGTGTGTGTGTGTGTGTGTGTGTGTGTGTGTGTGTGTGTGGTGTTTACTTTGGAGCTTCCTATTAGAGACATGAGTTCAGGGCGGCATGAGAGAGACTGACAGAGGAGCCAGGCTCCATAATTACATCCCTCCTCGACCCACCGTGGCCTAATGATCAACAGCTCTAAAGACCCTGACATGAAGCTGTGGGAATGAGGAAGAGGAGACTGAAAGAAGAACAAGACAGACACACAGACACACACAGACACTCCCTATAGGACCTCATCATTTCCCACAGCTACAGTACAACTCACTGCTGCTGTTTATGGATTTGGAAAGACAAGTGAAAGCAAGCAAGCAAAAATGTAACAAGAAATTATATAGAGAAAACATGTTGCTGTAAATATGTATAGTACATATGTAGAAACAGAAATATGTATATATAAATAAGTATATATGTTTCTCAACATATATAAAAGACAGTAGTTAAGAATGCTGGGCATTTCAGTATTATTATTATTATTATTATTATTATTATTATTATTATTATTATTATTAGTAGTAGTAGTAGTAGTACTATTTGTATATATATATATAATTTTTTTTATATATATATATTTATTTATTTAATTTTTTTATATGCACAGATTTCTAAATATAAACATATATTCTATAATATTATTATTGCTAGTAGTAGTACTATTTATATATACATATACATACATATATTCTATAATATTATTATTATTATTATTATTATTATTATTATAATTATTATTTATAGCATTAATTTATTTTTTTCATTTAAGCACATTTACAATATTCCAGAAAGATTATTTAAATAGTTTCGTTGAATTAATTTCCATCATTTACATAATCGTTCATTATTCACTCTTACTGAACGATTATGTAAATAATTCCCATCATTTACATAATCGTTCATTATTCACTCTTACTGACTGTTAGGTCCCTAAGTTTCTGTAAAAATGTCTCTCTATATACCACTGAAATGCAGTTGTGTGCTAGCATTTCACACCTGGGCCTTCAGTAGTGTCCTACCAGAATCAGTTCACCCCTAAATACCATCATTATGACTATAGAATTCAATATTATAGAGAAACAGTAGAACAGAGCGCTGCATCACAGACAGGAATCTCATACAGTAAGAATGAATGCCGTTACTAAAGCAAGAAACCCAATGAGGACAATTCAGCAAGTCTCCTTCCACAAATTGTGTATTTATGTTCTACAGGAAAGATTAAAGTACCTGACCTTTCCTCACGATGTCCGGCTTTTCTTAAAAAGTCAGTCATGTCCTGAAAATGTCTTTGTAAATATATCTGCTACCAAATCAATTTCATCTACTATGTCAATCATTGTGGAATGAAAAAGCAGCTATAAAATCCACACCAATATATTTGAGCTTGTGCAGTTTGCTACAGATCCCGGTTATGATCCCTAATGACCATCCAATCAAATGACATAAAAATGCTGACGTTTTTATATACGCCTGCTAGAAAGCCTCAGCGAGGCCAAATCACAATCTGATTAGGTGCTGACTGTGAAAGGCTTATGGCAGATACATACCTGGAAACAGGTGATGTGAGGGTGAAGCCTGATTGGATAAAAACGTTTACCTGAACTTCCACTCAGGTGTCTCTCTTACACCTGAGAAAAAAGCTATGAAATTAAGAGACTTTTGGGAATAATTGAATACACATTCATGAACAAAAATATTTCTTAAGTCGTGATTACGGTGTTGACTTCCAGCCTTAAAGTAAAAGGGTTTAATGAAAATGTTGCACTGGTTATTTATGAATGCGGCACATTTATTTTCCCAGGTTTAAAAGTAATCGTGTTTCCTGACTGATTTTAATTCTTAGAATTACTCGACTTCTTCTAGGGGTCTTCACAGCGGATCATCTGTCTCGGTACCCCCCTGTCCTCTACATCTGCCTCTTTCAACACAACTACCTGCATGTCTTCCCTCACCACATCCATGAACCTCCTCCTTGGCCTTCCTCTTTTCCTCCTACCTGGTGGCTCCATCCTCAGCATTCTTCTACTGATATACTCCATGTCCCTCCTCTGCACATGTCCAAACCATCTCAATTATGTCCAAACCATCTCAATTAATACTTGACTATTAAGAAAATAAATTTTCCGAGCACATTTTGGAGCTAGTATTAAACTGTGTTTTGCGTGTAGCTAATACTTTGTTGCGTGCCGATTTCGAGAGAAAGAAGGTAAAGTCCACGGTTTTATAATCACACGATTTTAAGACCAATTTGACCTTGGTAGCTTGCTGAACTGTTGCACCAAAATGGCTGTTCATGTGAGCGAGCGCCCCCTGCAAATACCCTGACCGAAAATAGAGGCAAGAGAGAAAGACGAGAGAGAGAGAGAGAGAGAGAGAGAGAGAGAGAGAGAGAGAGAGAGAAAATACAATCTGAAGCTGTGTCACCTATCAGAAACCTTAAGAAATCCTTCCCGCTTGACTGAAACGTGACTGTGCCAAGGCAGCAGGGATTCTGACAACTTGTGTTGAGCGAGATAAGGAACGAGAATCCAATTATTTCTCCTTACCAAGCTGTAGCTAGGATGCTCTCTCTCTCTCTCTCTCTCTCTCTCTCTCTCTCTCTCTCTCTTTCTCTCTCGCTTGCTTCCTCTGTCTCACTTTTCTCTATCTCTCTCACTTTCTCGCTCTCTTGCTCCCCCTCCCCCCCTCTTCCATCAAAAACTGGTAAAAAAAAAATTTCTAGGTCAAACACAGAACAGCTAAAATGCCGAATGTCAGCAAGCGGAAGTGAAGATCCAGCGCTTCCATTGTTCTCGTCTTCTGTGTCACTACCTGAATGATGACTGCCAGGGATAGGATGTGAATAAATAATTGAACGCTGCTATCAACATCATCTACCAATCACCCCCAAAGTGCTGAGACAGTCTTTCAGCATCAGTCATGGGGTTCAGTGAGGATTCAGGGGTTTATTGGAAGTCCACACTGAAGGTTAGTGTTAAACAGTTATAACACACACACCCTGTTATTCTTCTCATCATGTTGCCTCTGTATACCACCATAATAAATCTGTAATGAAACAGTGTTTGAAGTGCAGACTTTTGAGGTGTTTAACCTAAAAAATTACAAATAAATAACTATAAATATATAAATAAATAGAAAAAGATTCCCTCTGTTTTATAGGCTCTAAAGTAACTGGACACTCTCCACACGAGCAGAATCATTCCCCTGTTTCCTCTCGTTTCATGACTGAGGGATTTTTGGTGTCACTATACATTTATTACCTCTGGTATAAACGTCAGCTAGTTAACAGGAGATTCAAAGTTCCTTCGGCTGAACTGCATTACTGGAAAGTGCAGCATTTTTTATGTCATATATATTAACATTTGTGACCAACATTTAAACAAATTACATTTTTAAAACATTTTTTAATAAAATGCCTGCTAGGTAAATAATATATAAAATAATATTTTATAAAAATAGAATAAATCAAATTAATTCAATACACTTTTTTATCATATTGATTACATTATGTAATTAATTAAATCAACATGAATTAAATAAAATGAAATTAAATAAATGGAAAATTTTATTTAAATAGATTACATTTGTTAGACCCTATTTGGGTAATACAGGTGTGTGTGTGTGTGTGTGTGTGTGTGTGTGTGTGTGTGTGTGTGTGTGTGTGTGTGTGTGTGTGTGTGTGTGTGTGTGTGTGTTAAATTTTATATTTACTTTTCTAAAGATATGTTCTACTTAACTGTTCTACTTATTTCAGGATACTTTAACAAATGTCTTCATTCCTTCCAACCCTAATTTATTTGCTTTCTTTGATTTGCGGAATTGTCAGGATTTTCTTGAAGCTGGACATAAAACTTATTCATGAAAATGCTAAAAAATCCATAGCGCTAGCGTTAGCCACTAATAAAAAGTGCATTGTATTAATTTCATTTATTCCATTTTATTAATAAAATATACAGTACAGACTAAAAGTTTGGACACACCTTCTCATTCGAAGAGTTTTCTTTATTTTCATGACTATGAAAATTGTAGATTTACACTGAAGGCATCAAAACTATGAATTAACACATGTGGAATTATATATGGAATTATATACATAACAAAAAAGTGTGAAACAACTGAAAAATGTCATATTGTAGGTTCTTTAAAGTAGCCACCTTTTGCTTTGATCACTGCTTTGCACACTCTTGGCATTCTCTTGATGAGCTTCAAGAGGTAGTCACCTGAAATGGTCTTCCAATAGTCTTGAAGGAGTTCCCCGAAAGAGATGCTTGGCACTTGTTGGCCCTTTTGCCTTCACTCTGCGGTCCAGCTCACCCCTAAACCATCTCGATTGGGTTCAGGTCCGGTGACTGTGGAGGCCAGGTCATCTGGCGCAGCACCCCATCACTCTCCTTCTTGGTCAAATAGAACTTGATGCCTTCAGTGTGACTCTACAATTTTCATAGTCATGAAAATAAAGAAAACTCTTTGAATGAGAAGGTGTGTCCAAACTTTTGGTCTGTACTGTACATACCGTACTTATATTAAAAAACGATTTTTATATATTATTTAACCTAGCAGGTAATTTGGTGAAAATTGTTTTTATAATGTGAACTGTTAAAAACTGTTACTAAAACTGTGAATTTTGTGTCCTGTTACACCCCTAATATATCTACACATATATTATAATATGTATAAATATTAGGGCTGTCAATCAATTAAAATATTGATTCGCGATTAATCACATTATTGTCATAAGTTAACCTGTGATTAATCGCAACTTAATAAAACTTAATCTATTATAAATGTGCCTTAAATTAATACTTTTCAAGTTTTAAATACACTAACAAATTGTAGGTGTTATAAATATATAAAAATCTCATTTTTTAATAAAATAAAATTTGACAGCTTTATATATATATATATATATATATATATATTAAGCTGTCAAATTTTATTTTATTAAAAAATGATATATACTGTATATATATTTATACACAACTGTATATTCAAGGAGTGTTCAAGTCCAAAACAGAGCTTTTAATTTCACAAATAAAAATAAAAATGGATGCCAGCGTGGTGATACTACACACAGTAGTAAGTGACTAGCGCGTCCTATTACTGACAGGCGCTACACATGTCAGGATGGCAGGCAACAGTGCCAGTGTGTGGAACAGCGTTGGGTGATGAATTTCCTTGTAAACGAAGGCGTAAAACATAAAACGCATATATCTACATAAGACTTCAAGCACAGTAGGGTGATGAGACATGCAGTAATGAATGGTGTAAATGTTTTAAATATGACTGTACGTCCATCAGTGACGATCCCAGTCATGGTGGTTCCTTCTTGATGATGAAGTGAAGCTGGCTGTGCTAGAATGATTCAAATCTGACAAATCTTTCTATGCTGAATCTTAGTTAAATACGTGGATGTATTGTATGTCATGGATGAAAAAATAAATGCAGTTTTCACTGGGTGTGTATACGTCTTTGTATGTATACACACACACACACACACACACACACACACACACACACACACACACACACACACACACACACACACACACAGAAAGTTTGTTGTGGTGTACTTGCTGCTTCAGTCTCATCATGACTGCAGGATGCTACAGATTCTGTAAGCACTCCTTCCAAACATCTGTTTCCTGATATTCCAATGTCACAAACACTTTGTTCGAATCACAGCGTAGGCAGGAGACGCAGGAATTCACGCTGTTGTACCCTGCATGAAAGCCTGTTCCATTTGTACCTGCAAATGCTTCACCTCGCGCTGTTGTTAAATGATAATGAAATACACGATAAATATTTCCTGCGATGTCTAGCACGTTCATGGAAGAGGTTTCGGGAGAAAAAGTTTTCTCCCAAAAAAAAATAAATAAATAGTTATTTGAAATGAAATGCATACTAAAAATAATTATGAAATTATTTTGAAAAAATAAAATAAAAAAAAGCTATTAAGCTATATTTTACAAAATAGGAGTGTAGGCGGATGCAAGTGCTGGATTAGAACAAATAAATCCAAAATGTCAGGCGAAATCAACAATGTAGAATAATCAACAGTGAAACCGGACGAGTCCATTTGCCCACTGACTCAAAACGACATGGAGTATTTAAACACAAACTAATCAAAGGGCTGTCGAGTTTAACATGCTCCTGAGGTCCCAGTGACCAGCGTTCCTGTCCCTTTCATTTCTTCGGATCGGCCTGATTCATCCAGACATCCCACTTTAGAAAGAAGTTCTCTTCAATTGTAGATATTGTGCAGTCAAGGATGATTCCACATCAACAGCCTAAAGATCCATGAAGTTACTGAGCAACAAAAGAAGTTCGAGGATGGATTTGGACTGTGGTTAATATCAACAGTCTACTACAATGGCTCTCAGGGGCAGTAGTAGTTCAGTGGTTATGACTCTGATCATAAGATCAGGGGTTCAAAAGCCAGCACTGCCAAGCTGCCACTGTTGGGCCCTTGAGCAAGGTCTCTAACCATCTCTGATCCTGGAGCCAAATATCATAGCTGACCCTGCGCTCTGATATGTGAAAATCTGGGAAGAAGTCGCACAGTGGTTAAGGCTCTGGACTACTGATTGGAAGGTTGGAGGTTTAAGCCACAGTATTGCCAAGCTGTCACTATAGATCCTTGAGCAAGGCCCTTAACCCTCTGTGATCCAGGGGTGCTGTATCATGGCTGACCCTGCGCTCTCTCCTGGTTTCACGAGATATGTGAAAACCTGGGTTAAGGCCCCGAGTTACTGATCAGAAGGTCGGGGGTTCAAGCCCTGGGATCACCAAACTGCTTCACTTGGGCCCCTGAGTAAGGCCCGCTGTATCATGTCTGCACCCAGCTTCCAAACAGTGAGAATTTCACTGTACATGCGACAAGTAAAAAAAACACTCTTATTGATACAGCCGAGGGTCAAGTCATGACCTTTCAAATCAGCAGTCCAACATCTTAAACATCTACCACTTTGATCTATAAAAACCAAATCACACACAGCTGTGTGATAAATGAGGTCCAACAGCTAAGTGTTGTTATATAAGAGAATGAAACTGAATTAGGGTATTTAAAGCCCCCCCCATACACACACACACACACACACACACACACACACACACACACACACACACACACACACACACACACACACACACACACACACTATTTACCAGCTGTTATGGACAGTTTGGCCCCGAGGCTTTTAGGCTCTGCTGTCTAACTGCCCATTGAGTCTAACAAGACAAACAGCTTTGCCTAAACATTCAGCCTAAAGACCATGCAATGAAAAAGAGCAGTCACACTTTTTTCACTTTCACTGAGATGTAAGAAATAAAAAAGTTATTAAAACCCTGCTGGGTGGCCAATTTCAAAGCAGAGAGACAAAAAGATAAGAGGTTAAAGAGAGAGGAGGGGCTGGACATGCTACTGAAGCAGCCAGTGGATCAAATCATTGATTCTCTCTCTCTCTCTCTCTCTCTCTCTCTCTCTCTCTCTCTCTCTCTCTCTCTCTCTCTCTCTCTCTCTTTCTCTCTCTCTCTCTCTCTCTCTCACTCACTCTCCACCTTTCACTCTCTCCATCATAAATAAAAAAAGCAGTGTTGTAGTGGCAGTTGAGGAAGACTTCATTACCTCACAGTCATGTTTAGAATCTGAAAAACGTCACACTGCATCTGTACACTGCATCATACAAATACTGTGATTTTTTAAACTGCTATACAAATACAGTTTCATATTATTTGTAAAAAAATTATAAAAAATTACTGCTAGGCAATAAGAATATGCATAATATTAATATCATCATGAATTATATCTCAATTATTTTTGGTTTTTTTTCATATCGTGGGCATCTGTATTGTAATATCTTTCTACTAATATAGATATTATCATTTTTGTTAAATAACTGTCCGATTCGGCTCCGAATAAAAAAATGCAAAAACTTTTCATCGTAAAATAGTAATTGAAAACATTTTTGAAATCCCTAAACAATTTAATTTAATTTATTTCTTTCCCATATTTTTTTATAATTTCTTAAAACTTTCTTTTCGGCTTCTCCCGTTAGGGGTCGCCACAGCGGATCCTCTGCACGTTTGATTTGGCACATGTTTTACGCTGGATGCCCTTCCTAACGCAACCCTCCCCAATTTATCCGGGCTTGGGACCGGCACTAAGAGTGGCTGGGGATGGTTCCCTGACCGGGAATCGAACCCGGGTCGCAGCGGTGGGAGCGCTGCATCTTAACCACTAGACCACCAGGGGACCTATATATATATATATATTTTTTTTTTTTTATAATTTCTTAATTGTATTTATTTATTTATTTATTTATTTATTTATTTATTTATTTATTTATTTATATTTTATTTACATGTATTTACTTATTTTCTTTTAATAAAACATTTACACTGCATTGTTTGAAAGTAGATTTTCTGTTGTATCGGCTGCTTTCTATAAGGAATCTTTAAAAATTAAAATATTCACATAAGAATATTATGAGTATTAATTTGACACAAAAACAATTATTGTGAAGTTGTGAAAAAAACCCAAATAGTAAATATATTAGAATCTCACATATACTTTTATGTAAATATTAATTCATCTTTAGTTACTGCTTTATTCTGGTTAGGGACATGGTGGATTTACTGCTGTACCAAATTTCTTATAATATTGGCAGATAATGTTGCTCCCTTCCAAAAATACATTTAAATTGTTTAAATTTTTTTTATACTTGCGACTGTAATTATATGTAATTATATTTTTAAGTATCCACGAATAGATAATTTATGATCATTCATAATAGTAATATCCGATATAATAAAAGTAATATATTGTAATAATTAATAAAAAATAAGTATATGTATATTTATATTTATAGTAATATTCAAATCCAACAAAATTCTGCAAGGCAGTTTATTTATTTATTTATTTATTTATTCATTTATTTATTTGTTTGTGGAGCAGTGTGACAAAATTCCTTATTAAAATAAATAATAATACTACTACTACTAATAATAATATTGTTGTAAATATTTTTTTTCCTTTTGATAGAAAACTTAATTTTTTGCTTCATTAGTACTTGAAATTATTGTATTTACTGTATATTAATAGTTCTCAGTAACCTTTCCTGACACCTCTAGTACTGACAGCTTCTTGTATATTTATGAATATGAATATAAACATGGCATCAGTTTAAAGACTGGAATTTGCTTGAAATGTGAAGATTTGTCTTGTAAAAACATGGAAAAAATAATGACAAACCATTACATACCTACCATAACTGCACCTGTAAAGCCTTAAACACGTTTCTGATCAGACTTCACGTTTATTTAAAGCTAATTAAGGCCATTTTGTTTGCATTAATCACTTTCTTGCTTGACTTTCAGAAATTATAGGTTTGCATAACAGACTTGACATACAGCACATTAGGGAGGTATCGGGATCTAGAATAAGTGTGCGTGACACCAGATATTACTTCTCCTTACAGTCAGCCAACCCTGCTGGCATTTAGTTTTGGCTTAAAAACAGCTAATTTTTGCCTACGTCCACCCACCCGGACGTCATAAGTTCATTGTTCTCCCTGCCAACGGCTTCTTTCTTTATAAACTCTACCTCATAATTTTCTTGTAGCCGTTATACACTAAGCAAAACAAGACACAGGCGGAAAGACAATCTGTCAGACCAGACTGTTTGTAAATTTAGTCGAAAAAATTAGCTGCTAGAATGATAAGGCGAGCCAATGACAACATTGAACAGCACAAAATTCATGCACGGCTTTTTCTCCGCTTGGCTTTCTCGCAATGCGTCCAAACATTCAGGCAATCAAAACATATTAGGAGCCTTTAATATTAAACTGTATGAATGATAGTTTTTGCAATAGCATATCTATATAATTAACTACCAAACTTTTACTGCTGATTAAAATGTATCCTGTGTGTGAAATGTATCCTGGTCTGGGAAAAAAGTGTGCATGTCACAAATTTCTTCAGATTCCGTCATTATCTGGGGTGCCATTACTTTAGAAAGCATTTTAAAATAACATAGTATGATATACATTTTGTGAGAGGAAAGGTTGAGTTTCTTTGGTTGTTTAGGTCAAAATGAATTTTAAATCTGTGCTTGTGCCCCTAGATCCAGGATGGACTCCAATGTTTCTATTGAACTCCACTGAGATGGCAAGTTTCACAAGACTTATAGCTGAATGTTTAACGAAACAAACTGCCCAGATTTACATTTATATTCACAGCATTTGGCAGATGCTCTTCCCAAGAGCGACGTACAACTGAGCAGTTACTGAGCAGACTTACAACTCAGCAGTGGCAGCTTAGTGATGCTTGGATTTAAACTCATGACCTTCCGATCCAGAGTCCAATGCCACTGACCTACCACCTTCAGACGACAAGAGTTAAATTTTTGTTCCTACACCCTTCATCATTTGGTCAAAGAAAATACCATTAAATTACGTAGTTTGTTCTATAGAAACTAATGTAACCTGCATGTGTCCCTCAAAAACCATTAAAGACTAGGTGTTTCCAAACATTTAACAAGCACTATACATCACATGAACAAAGGTATTGGGACACCTGACTTTTTCAGCCATATGTGGTTCGCTAACACCCTTTTGTGTATAAATATCACACAAATCTTCATAATATCACATATCAAAATGTAGAGGAACATCTTCTTATAAGAGTGGAGGTTATTAAAACAACAATCAATGTGGAATAGGGTGTTTAAAAAGCATGTACAAATCTTATGTCTTATCTTAGGTGTCCTCAAACGTTTGTTGAGAGTCTATAGTGGCATACTTAAAGGGCATTCAAATGACCTAAATGCTGCTTCATTTCACTTGAACTAGGAGACCTAAAACATGTTCCCATGTGCACAAAGCAAACTTCATGAACATATGTTTAGCATGGCTTGGAGTGGAAGATCTCGTGCTATATCTATAACCCTATTGAACACCTTTGGGATGAATGTAAATACTGAGTGCACCCCAGACCTCCTCACCTCACCTACATCAGTACCTGACTTTATTAACACCCCTGTGTCACACTAGTTCAAGTAAAGGGAAGATTACTTGCTACTGCATCCAGAGACACCCTGTACATTTGTGTGCCTTCAGCTTTGCAATAACAGTTTGGGAAAGAATCACATATGGCTGGGAAAGTCATGTGTCCCAATGCTTTTGTCTATATAGTGTAGACAGATAGATAGATAGATAGATAGATAGATAGATAGATAGATAGATAGATAGATAGATAGATAGATAGATAGATAGATAGATAGAGAGAGAGAGAGAGAGAGAGAGAGAGAGAGAGAGAGAGAGAGAGAGCAGGTACACAGCAACAATATGCAGTTAAGCATCTACCAGAAGTGCAAATAGTAGCAATTGTGCAAATTGACAAGTGCAGATAAATATGTAAGTATATGTACGGTAAAGCATGTCAAAATATAAGTTGATATATGTACACAAAATAATGTACAGAAAAATGTGCATGAGCTGTTGATTAAGTATAACAATAGAAATGTGTGTGCAATGTGCAAATGAGAAAGTGCAAGTGCACTAAGAATTATATATATATATATATATATATATATATATATATATATATATATATATATATATATATATATATACACACACACACACACACACACACACACACACATATATATATATATATATATATATATATATATATATATATATATATATATATATATATATATATATATATATACATAAATACATACATATACATACATAGTATATAAGAGGTTAAGAGGTTAAATTAGTGCATGATCTGTGTAAAATTATTGTATAAAGTACATTGAATTATATACTTGAGTGAGAATAGCAAGATATCCCTGGTTGTTGGAAGCTGAGCATGTATGTACGTCTGGAACAAATGCTCATTTTGTCACTTTGTCACTGGTGCGAAGGTAGCGTTAGAGTGTTACAGTAATTGTATTAACGTTACTGACAGATGACGAGATTGAAGAGTTTTTCTTTCCTCTGATAGATTCTGCATACACCAGCTTAGTGGTTCGCTAAATAGAGAAGACAAGCTTATATTTAGCACCTGATTAGCTTTGCAGAATACAGAAAAAAAAATAATCCCACCATCTGCTTTGCATGGGTTTCTCTGCTCCATGCCAAGTGCAGAGGTTTGAGTGCTCTAGCTGCTGCTTTCTTCAGTGGGCACAGGTCCTAATCTTACACCCAACCAGTCGACACACACACACACACACACACACACACACACACACACACACACACACACACACACGCGCGTGCACATGCATAAAAAAAACCCCAATCCAACACACCTCCTCATGATTCAATTAGTGTAATGAGCGTGGCTTTTGTGCTCGTCTGTATCGAGTGTCATGGTGGAGAGATTCTTGCAGGCCCGAGGCTATGGGTTTGGAGTGGGTGGGAGGAACACTTTCAATAAGGCAGTCAGAGCAGCACGTTCTTCACGATGCTCAGCAAATCAAGAGGTTCTCTGTGGAAAATCTCATCTCAAGGCGGACTTAAAATTGCATAATACAATAAAACGCATAAAAGGTTGCATTCGTTCCAGGAGCGCAACAAGTTCTTTTAAGGAGGATGTGTACAGCTTCGAGTCTGGATTTTTCCTTCCTGCTTCTCTCCTCTTTATATAAATCAGAAGTACATTGACAAGGATTTAACAAAACCAGAAACGACTTCTAACCTCTTGATAATAATATATATTCAACAGTACACGTGAATTCTCGGAACAGGTTATCAAATTTTCTGCCATTTTGTATTCATTTCTATTACATCTGCTCTGTCTATAAATTCAGCTGTGGATTATACACCCAGTATATACATACAAATATAGATAAGTCAGTGGACACCTGACCATCAGATTCTAATGTAATTTTTGAACATCCCATTCCACAATTAGTCGCCATTTGCTGTTATAATAACCTCCACTCTTCTGAGAAGATGTTCCACTAGGTTTTAGACTCTCCTTGTGGAGATTTGTGTGAGATTCATTTAGCCACTGGTGTGTTAGTAAAGTCAGGTACTGATGTCAGTGAGATGAGGAGGCCTGGGGTGCATTCAGTGTTCACATCCTTCCCAAAGGTGTTCAATAGTGTTTTGTTTCAACCTATGTAAAGCATTTCTTCATGGTGCTGGCTGTGCTTCAGCCTTTAACTTTGTGGTAACAGTTTGAGGAAGAATCACATATGCCTGGAAAAGTCTGATGCTTCTTTCAGCTGCTCCTTCTAGGGTTGTATGGAGATGGATGAGCTGCTGTGGATACCCCTGTCCTCTACATCTGCCCCTTTCAAACCAACCACCTGCATCTCTTTCCTCACCATATCCATAACCCTCCTGCTTGCCCTCCATCTTTTCCTTCTGCCCTGGAGGCTCAATCCTCAGCATTCTTCTACCGCTTCATATACCCCATGTCCCCCCTCTGCACATGACCAAACCATTACAATCTCACCTCTCTCATCGTGTCTTGAAAACGTCCTACACCTTCCTCTAATAAACTCATTTCTAATTCTGTCCATCGTCGTCACTCCCAATGAAAATCTCAGCATCTTCAGCTCTGCTACCTCCAGCTCCACCTCCTGTCTTTTACTCAATGCCACTGTCTCTAAACCATACACAGTCCTATATCAGAATTACATTGGCATTCAGGGACAGGCATTAAGCTGGTTTAAATCCTACCTGTCCGATCGTTACCATTTCGTAGATTTAAATGGAGAGCTATCCAGGCTAATGCTAGTGAACTATGGCGTGCCACAAGGTTCAGTTCTAGGACCCCTGCTCTTCACAATATACATGCTTCCCTTAGAAAATATTATTAGAAGGCATGGAATAAGCTTCCATTGTTATGCTGATGATACCCAACTATATATCTCATCTAAACCAGGCGATACAGCTCAATTAACTCGGATAACTGAGTGTGTTAAGGAAATAAGAGATTGGATGACCCATAACTTTCTACTTTTAAATTCTGATAAGACGGAGATTTTGCTCATCGGCCCAAAAACTAGTATACAGAAGCTCCAGCATCTCAACCTGCATTTAGACGGATGCTCTGTAACCACTAGTTCAACAGTAAAAGACCTGGGAGTTATTTTAGACAGCAACTTATGTTTTAAAAATCATATCAACCAAGTTACAAAAACAGCCTTCTTTCACCTTAGAAATATTTCTAAGTTAAGAAATATGTTGTCTATATCCGATGCAGAGAAGCTCGTCCATGCGTTTATGACCTCCAGAATAGAGTACTGTAATGCATTACTAGGTGGATGTCCTGCATCATTAATAAACAAGCTTCAGCTAGTTCAGAATGCGGCAGCAAGAGTTCTTACAAGGTCAAGAAAATATGACCACATAACCCTGATCTTATCGTCCCTACATTGGCTTCCGGTTAAGTTTTGAATAGACTACAAACTACTGCTACTCACTTATAAAGCACTAAATGGATTGGCTCCCATGTATCTCTCCAGTCTTTTAACACGCTACAATCCGTCATGCTCCCTGAGATCTCAAAACTCTGGGCTTCTAGTAGTTCCTAGAATAGCAAAGCCCACTAAAGGTGGTAGAGCATTTTCACATTTAGCTCCTAAACTCTGGAATAGTCTTCCTGACAGTGTTCGGGGCTCAGACACACTCACCCAGTTTAAGTGCAGATTAAAAACATAGCTTTTTAGCAAAGCCTACACATAACACACATCACATCACAACCTTGTGCTCCAGAACATCTGATCACATGCACATTATCAACTTGTGCTGTTAATATCATGAACAGCAGCTACGCTAATTTCTCTCCACCTCAGGAAGCCTCGGGATGGGGAGAGAAAGAGAAGCCTCTTTCTCTCCCCATCCCGAGGCTTCCTGAGGTTTGACCAGCTCCAGTCGCGTCCCACCTCATGAAGATTATGGATTTTACAGAAGTAGATGCCAAACTCGCAAACATCCTGAACCATCTAGAGATGTACCAGTGCCAATTGGATCCCACTACATGTGTGGAGTTTTGACATTGGACCTCCTGAAGTGTTTAAAGGCTCTGGCATGGAGAAGCTGATGCTGGATCTGTGATGATCACAAATGTTGAGCTCAGTAGCTCCTACTTTTATACCAAAGACTGTTGAAAGAGTATTTACTTTTAATATTATACTACAGTA
Source organism: Silurus aristotelis (assembly GCF_946808225.1). Classification (NCBI taxonomy): domain Eukaryota; kingdom Metazoa; phylum Chordata; class Actinopteri; order Siluriformes; family Siluridae; genus Silurus; species Silurus aristotelis. Next base: position 7,447,031 of record NC_139574.1, read on the forward strand.
CTCATGTTAGTTCTCACTCTCCAGTGTTCTGTATTATTGAAAGATTTATGATCAAACTCTTGATGTCACCCAAATGAGGATGGGTTCCCCTTTTGAGTCTGGTTCCTCTCCAGGTTTCTTTCTCATTACATCTAAGGGAGTTTTTCCTTGCCACAGTCACCATGGCTGCTCATCAGGGATAAATGCACACCATTCACCTTGACTGTTAATTTCTGTAAAGCTGCTTTGAGACAATGTCTGTTGTAAAAAGCGCTATATAAATAAATTTCACTTGACTTGACTTGACTATAAACTTTCCCTTTCACTCTTGCAGATACTCCTGTATCACTCTGTATACATTATTGTTTATGCAGTAATATTTGGACAAGTTTTAAATCAGAATATCAGGATGTTTTTTACAGATGTATGGAAGGAGATTCCAGTGTTAGCGCTTTGTAACAGGAACTTTTCCGCAAAGGAAAGTCTTCAGGACCAAAGACTACTTTTCTCATCTCTGAGTATCTATGAATAAAAGTAGATTCTCAACCTCGCCTTTTTCTTTCTATTCATAGACAATGCAGAACAACCGCACACCACAGGAAACACGAGAAACCCTTTTGCAAGGTTTTCCTGTAAAAGCTTTCTAATGTTGTGGCACCAAAATATGGCTAGGATAAATAAATCAGGGTGCATTACTACTCGATAGGTCCTGTGTCATTGCAGGTAGTCCTGTCCGATTCATTCCAGCTACCAGAACTTAAGGTTGCTCTGACATTCAGCATGCAGTCAAGAGCTAAGTGTTCCGCCTCAAACTGTGATTCAAAATCAAAGATTTATCAAAGCAGGAAAAAAAAAAAAAAGTACAATTACTTGGTAATAAGTAGTGCCAAAGTGGTAGTAGAGCTCAGATCTTCTAACACCTTGCTCATATCTCAATCTCAAATCCTTTCTCACCTGTCAGAAGAATGAAGCAATAAATAATCGACTGCGGTGTGTGGATTCTCTTCCCTGACTGAATATGCATGAGAACCACACAGTCAAAGGTGCTAACATGCTAGCGCTGACTCGATATCTGAGGCAGGTGCGGCTGCGTTTCTGAAAAACACACTTCTGGATGAGTTGCATAATATGAGAAAAAAATCTCTGCATATATGATCAGACATCATAACTTTTTCAGAATTGCTTTAATATCTTTCCAAAACAAGTGCCTGAGCAGCCCCAGATGTTAAGGGCAGGACCGGGCGGGTCCTGGAAGCACTTCATCTGGAGGTGTGTGAGATCTGTTTCATGTGTGATGGAGGAAGGAAAAATTGCTTTCCCTCCTCAACACACGAGCACAAATCCATCACAGATTGAAAGGGCATCTTTGTGATAAAAATAATGTGATTTTGCAAATAAGAATGCTAGGTCTATGCTAATATGCTTATTGATTACACTTATTTTTATACTAGGTTTAATAGTTAGTCGTGTATTTAATTCAGTTTTAATTTTTATAGAATTTTCAACAAAGGACATTGAGCCAAAGCATCTTTACAGAAATTAATATATTACAAATATTTAATTCAAATAAATTAAAATCGCACTTTTAACAATGGACATTGTCTGCAGCTTTACAGAGATAAGCAGGTTATGAAATGTATACATGTATTTATTCCTAATAAGTGAGCCAGAGGTGACAATAGGAAAAATCTTTCTTAGATAGTATGAGGAAAAAACCTCGAGAAGAACCATAAGAGAACCGATCTTCATCTGGTGGAAAGTTAATTTATTATAATTCTATCATTGTTGATTTTATCAACTGATAATTGTTCACTGATGGAATCTATCTATCTATCTATCTATCTATCTATCTATCTATCTATCTATCTATCTATCTATCTATCTATCTATCTATCTATCTATCTATCTATCTATCTATCTATCTATCTATCTATCTATCTATCTATCTATCTATCTATCTATCTATCTATCTATCTATCTATCTATCTATCCGTTGCCAGTTCTTGAGTATAAATGTACAGTATCTAAGTGAGATTTAACACTACAAAGAAAACAAAAACTTCATTTAGCACAAGCTATTTTTAGGAAGTGCAAATCTTTACGGATTTTATGTGGAAGCACGCTGAGCGTGAAAAAACTGAGCCACGTGTGGATATAGTGCACCCTTCACAAATAATCCACATGAACACCAGAGCAAACTACTAAAGACCAGGTCCTGCTACACTACCTTTATTATTACAGTGCAGTATTGCTATCAGGATCCAAACTTCAAGACCATTCGAGACAAGTTTTGGAATCAGAAACACACACACACACACACACACACACACACACACGCGCACACACGCACACGCGCACACACGCACTTCCACTTTTTTCCTCACACTCTATTTCCTGCATCTGACCCAAAACAGAAACCTTTTTCTATTTTTTTCCCTCTACATCGTTTCAATTTTCTCGTTCTGCTCCGCTCACACATTTCCGACTCTCTCTGTTTGAACTCCTCCACGCCGTTTTCATGTCACCGCTCTCTCATTTCTCAGTCATCACCTCGTTCTCCTCGCTCTGACACACATCCCCCTCCACAGAAAGTCACACACCTCACATGATTCAGATGTAAAATATGAAATATACACATGTAAGTATTAGACATGTCACTTTTTGTTTCACACGTTCCTTTTTTTCCCATATTTCAGTGCGAAAAGAGCGTGTGGCTTTGTTTAGTTTTCATTACTTTTTCCCGCTCCCACGATTCATTGCTTTTCATGTGTGACTCTAATAAAATACATTTATTTTGACAGAGTTTTGCATGATCCATTCATTTTCACTTCATTTATTCTGACTTATAACTAACATTATTCATTATTTCTTTTCACAAAAACATGATTAATGCCTTTAATGCTAATGTAAATGATTAGTGTTGAAAAAATACAAATAAATGCAAAATCAAAAATCATAAATTTGTGTACTCTGGCATTTAACATGATTTATTTGTTTCAATTCATGTGTGATTCTCTGTCTCTCTCTCTCTCTCTCTCTCTCTCTCTCTCTCTCTCTCTCTCTCTATATATATATATATATATATATATATATATATATATATATATATATATATATATATATATATATACAGTATAGACCAAAAGTTTGGACACACCTTCTCATTCAAAGAGTTTTCTTTATTTTCATGACTATGAAAATTGTAGAGTCACACTGAAGGCATCAAGGGCTATTTGACCAAGAAGGAGAGTGATGGGGTGCTGCGCCAGATGACCTGGCCTCCACAGTCACCAGACCTGAACCCAATCGAGATGGTTTAGGGGTGAGCTGGACCGCAAAGTGAAGGCAAAAGGGCCAACAAGTGCCAAGCATCTCTCGGGGAACTCCTTCAAGACTGTTGGAAGACCATTTCAGGTGACTACCTCTTGAAGCTCATCAAGAGAATGCCAAGAGTGTGCAAAGCAGTAATCAAAGCAAAAGGTGGCTACTTTGAAGAACCTACAATATGACATTTTTCAGTTGTTTCACACTTTTTTGTTATGTATATAATTCCATATATAATTCCACATGTGTTAATTCATAGTTTTGATACCTTTAGTGTGAATCTACAATATTTATAGTCATGAAAATAAAGAAAACTCTTTGAATGAGAAGGTGTGTCCAAACTTTTAGTCTGTACTGTATATATATATATATATATATATATATATATATATATATATATATATATATATATATATATATATATATTATTACAAATATACTTTTACATAGTAATTTGTATTTTGTGAAAATCCGCTAGCATCTTATTATATGATTTATTTGCTTAGGTAATTTTGAAACATTATTTACTCATATTTGTATAATTTATTTTTACAATTTATGCCCACGTAAAAAACATATTTATTTATTTATGTTTACATGATTATTTCGACCCTGATGCTTTTCCAGGTTTTTAACATGATTATACAATGTCTTAGGTCTGCAATGGCCAGTTTTATACTCAACTCAAAGGTTTATCCGTAAACAGTTGATAAAGTCAACAATGATGAAATAATGAATTTTGAAATCTGGTTCCTTTAAAGATTTCTTCCTCTTACCTTTTCAGGAAGTACTTTTTTCCTTGCTATAGTCACCACTGGCTCACTCATAGGGATAAACTTAAAGAGACTGATTTGTGCTGATAAAATATATTTTTGTAAATGATTTATCTCTGTAAAGCTGTTTGGGGACGATGTCTATTATTAAAAGCACTATACAAATAAAACTGAATTAAATTCCATTACTCTCGAATTTGAACATTTATGTTGAAAAGTTATTTTTTTTTTTTCTTCTTTTACTCATTTATTATTATTATTTTTTAAATGATGTATTTTATGTTCAGGTTATTTTTTTCATGAGTCCTTTATGTTTCTATATTACTCATAAGATTTCTTTTTACAGATTCCTTTATGTTCACATGATTTTAAACACGATTTCTGCACACGATTTTCAGAAAACGTGGCCTGATTTATAGCACATTATTCATGACATCACACGTATACATGACGTCGATGTGCAAGTTGTGTAAAATGTTGAAATCACGTTCGATTAGATATACTTTCCCCTGCCTGTTTGCACTGTAAAAATAATCTACATTAGTCTATCACCATCTGCTCTGGCTCTGTACATCTTGAAGGTTTGATTCCGCCTGCTATTTATTTGCATCTGCCAGTCTGACATGTGTGATCAGTCCTGAGGATTCACTCGAACGTACAAGCACAGAAATCACCAATGCACCGATTCCTCTCCGGCCCAGATGGGGCACAGCTATTTTCTCTTTCTCTTCCCTATCACTGGTTCCGTACCACAGCGCTCACCGCATCAGTTATTCAGCACACAGCGTCTCCTCACTAATTTGTTTGTCAGTACATATTGAAAGGCCGATCTGTCATTCTTCCATGCTTTGGTTGTGCTGTGATGTTTGCAGACATGGTAAGACATAAGTTGTAGCCTGGCGTATGCCTGGGTTTCTCTAAGAATGGCTTGGAAAAACAGGTGGGAGTGTGGAGGAAAAGAAACATACAAAGCGAAACATAAAAGCTGCTTGATTAACCAGGCCTCAATGACACGTCCTGGAAAAAAACAGACGTGCCGATTTTTACTTTTTTATTTTTAAACAGCATTTAAAAAGAGCAAGAATGAGGATGCGTGAGATGCTGAAGGCATCTTCACAAAACCTGGTTCAAGGATGAGATTTCATAACAGCTCATATAAATGAAGCAGATATAAGACTATATATATATATAGGATACAGGACTTCTGAAATATTATTACTAAAGACTTTAAAAGGATGTTTACTCAATTTTCTCTCTATATTTTTTCCCACTCTCTCTCCTTTCCTCCATCTACCTTTTTCTCTCCACCCACTTCCCCCTCCTCTTTCTGTCCTGTTTCTCATTGCTTCTTCAAATCCCAGGGCAAATTTGGTCCTAAATGCGAACTGACAGTTCATAATATCCCGTTCCCAACTCTACTCACCACACTAAGTGCGATTCAGAGTCAATTAAAGAAGTATTTGATGTTGACATGCCAGGACTAGGAATTGCCAGGCAGGTCTGTGATCACATTCGTCCTCTCATGCAGCAGGTAAAATGATATTGAAGGCTAATACAAGATCAGTAAAATAAAAGTGCAGGAATTTCAAAAGCCACACAGGTCAGTTGTTATCATTTTTATCCATCTGGGAGGTGATTTGTGTGTAAAAAGCAGAGTGGAGATTGAATATATTTATTCCAATTTATTATAAAATAAATTACTATATGGGGGAATAAACAACTGAATCTACTTTAATCTCCCCCGGCTTGTGAAGACACTACACTGCTCACAAAAGTCAGAGATGTAATTCATGCATCTTGTTAATGATGTCTTTACTCGGCCACTGATTTTGGAGCTTGGCCTATATATATACAGTACAGACCAAAAGTTTGGACACACCTTCTCATTCAAAGAGTTTTCTTTATTTTCATGACTATTAAAATTGTAGATTCACACTGAAGGCATCAAAACTATGAATTAACACATGTGGAATTATATATGGAATTATATACATAACAAAAAAGTGTGAAACAACTGAAAAATGTCATATTGTAGGTTCTTTAAAGTAGCCACCTTTTGCTTTGATTACTGCTTTGCACACTCTTGGCATTCTCTTGATGAGCTTCAAGAGGTAGTCACCTGAAATGGTCTTCCAACAGTCTTGAAGGAGTTCCCCGAGAGATGCTTGGCACTTGTTGGCCCTTTTGCCTTCACTCTGCGGTCCAGCTCACCCCTAAACCATCTCGATTGGGTTCAGGTCCGGTGACTGTGGAGGCCAGGTCATCTGGCGCAGCACCCCATCACTCTCCTTCTTGGTCAAATAGCCCTTGATGCCTTCAGTGTGACTCTACAACTTTCATAGTCATGAAAATAAAGAAAACTCTTTGAATGAGAAGGTGTGTCCAAACTTTTGGTCTGTACTGTATATATATTCTTAATTTCATCTTCTCACTATAAGTCACTGATAGATGAGAAGGTGAGAGTGACAGAAAAAGACTACAGAGCTACAGTAACAAACACACTTATAATTAAGGCTTTTTCAGGTTGTAAGACTTTAAGGGGTAATTCTTATTTAATGTAAGGATACATGTACATGTATAGTTTTTTCAGCAATTAGTTATCTAATGATAACTGTAAAATGTGACAATCATTGACAGACATATTTCTATTTAAAAAAAAAATTTAAGCTTTACAACGGAGCTCAGGAACATCTGCAAATTACAGTTGCAGAATGAACTTAGCATCCAATTTGTTGTGATTAATAAATTCTATCTATCTATCTATCTATCTATCTATCTATCTATCTATCTATCTATCTATCTATCTATCTATCTATCTATCTATCCATCCATCCATCCATCCATCCATCCATCCATCCATCCATCCATCCATCCATCCATCCATCCATCCATCCATCTATCTATCTATCTATCTATCTATCTATCTATCTATCCATCCATCCATCCATCCATCCATCCATCCATCCATCCATCCATCCATCCATCCATCCATCCATCCATCCAAGGATCAACAATATAACTCATACACTATATGGACAAAAATACTATTTTGTCTTTTTACAGCCATATGTGCTTCTTCTCGTTTCCAACATTTTCGCAGACACCCTTATCCAGAGCAACTCACTGTACAATTGTCTCATTTATACAACTAAGCAGTTGAGTGTTAAGTGCCGTGCAGTGGCAGATCAGTGGTGTGCTGGGATTTGAGCTCACAACCTTTTGAAGAAAGAAATGTAACAGCTTAACCACAAAGTTGGACGCACACATTAGTATAGAACGTCTTAGGATGCAGTAACTAAGAGACCAAAACCTGTTATACACACACACACACACACACACACACACACACACACACACACACACACACACACACACACACACACACACACACACATACACACATTATCCAACTCCTAGACTCATGATGAGTGTTAGAAGTAAAGTAAAAGATAATGGAATAATTTGTGGCGCAAAGCTTCCAAATACAGAATTAAAAGTAAGACATTTTCAGACACAAAACAAGAACGGATGTTTCTCCCTTTCTCTATTCATCCATCTGTCTGTTTATCTACCTTTTTCTCTCTCCCTCTTTAAATATTTTCTACCATTTTCCACCCACAAAACCTTCATCCCTGCATTATCCTCTGCTTAATGTTCAGTGGAAAAGAGCAGCAGAACACGACATTGGGTTCAGAGGTCACTTCAAATAAACTTGTTATCTTACAAATAAATGAGGGGGCTCCATCTGCGATGTGTTTTTTAACCCTGTGAGGCTCAACACATATATCCATGTCATTTCTCACAACTAAGCGGTTACAAACAGCGATAAACGTTAACCGGATGAGATGAGCAGCCGTGATTCGGTCAGCACTAAGTTCTCAGAGGGGCTGACCTCGAATGCTCATTATATGGGCTTGTCATACAGGCCTGGAGCAAATTGACCTGAAGGTCATCTGTACATGAGTGTGCAGAGCTGAGTAATGCAATGAGGGGAGAGCAGCGAAAGAGAATGATATCATGCATCATCGATTTGTACAGATGTGGTGCTGAATTTGAGGTGTATATTGATTCCTGGATAGATGGCTAACTTCTGTCAAAAAGCATTCAGACATTTGGACGTTAAGGCAAAATACACAATGTACAGATGAAGAAGAAGAGCAGTCTGAAAATGGGAAAGCGAGGTTCCAGTTACTGTTTTACAGCCACACTGATTCCAAAGGGGGCTGTTCGTTAGCCGAAATTAAATTACACAAATTTCCTTGTTTGCTGCAATAATGCCATTCCTCTGATTGCCACACCTGGGTAAAATATGCAAATGTGCCGCCTCCGCATAATGAATGCCAATGAGTAATGATCATCATCCTGTGATATTGGGTCCATAATCATTGTGCGCTGTTCCATAAGCAGCCATTCAATTTCACAGTAATGATGTAGTGCACAAGTGGGGGCAGTTTTCAATCCTGGCATCTGGAACTCGTGGAATGTCGGCAATTTGGACAGCGTGGGTAATGTTCATGGGGAAATGTCTCTCGTAGAACTTGTCGGGGATTCATGTATAGTAAAGCTACTTTTTACACCTGTCTATCTATCCATCTATCTATCTATCTATCTATCTATCTATCTATCTATCTATCTATCTATCTATCTATCTATCTATCTATCTATCTATCTATCTATCTATCCATCCATCCATCCATCCATCCATCCATCCATCCATCCATCCATCCATCCATCCATCCATCCATCCATCCATCCATCACAAGCATTATGGTTCCTAAACTATATGGGCAAAAATAGTCTGATGTCTTCTCCAGCCGTCTGTGATTCTTCTCCAAACTCTTACAACAGAATTAGAGGCACACAATTGTATTAAATGTCTTTGCATGTGGTAGCATTGAATTTCCCCTTTCACATGGACTAGGAGACTCAAACATATTCCAGCATGACAATGCTCCTGTGCACAAAGCCGGCTCGTTGAAAAAATGTTTTATATGGGTTGGAGTGGAAGATCTCCTGCTATAGAGCTCTGACCTCAACCCGACTGAACACCATGGGGATGAATGTGAACACTGACTGCACCCCAGACCTCCTCACCTCACCTACATCACTACCTGACTTTACTCACACCCTTGTGGCTGATAAACACAAATCTCAACAGCTTTCCATAATGCTTTTTGACTATCTCTGGATAACCTTATCTAGTCCTTGCTTTGTACCGACCTAGAGGAAGCTATTTAGCAACACTTTATTATTAAGCCCTTTATTTAATCCAGCTTGTTCACCTCATAAATAAACAGATTAGCTTACAAAGCTTCAACTCTTAGAATACTACTCACATCAGCACCTTCATAAGGAAGTGGTAGCTCAGTAAAGTGTAAGACTTTTGATCAGAAGGTCATGATTTTAAATCCAAGCACCACCACTGATGGTGATCAGTATGGCCCCAACCCTTAAACCTCATTTGGATAAGCGCATAAATCTAAATGTTGCAGTGTAGTTTGCTAAATAGCCGAGCCTCTGCTGTAAAAAAAAACCATAAATGTGGTATATTGCATGCAAACTGGGACTTGGACTGTAGTCCGTTTTTATTTGGATTACTCATTAACAGACTCATTGTAGCACTGAATGTGGATGTTGGTTTATAAAAAAAGAAAATGCTTGTATAAAAAAATATATATATATATATAAATAAAGAATTAATACTTTTTACAGTTAATGATCACAGATATATATTTTTTCTCATATATAATGCCATTATAGCTGTGTTTGCAAGGTGACACTTCTCGAAGGAATAATCAAAAATACAATACAATTCTGTGTTTCAGGTCCCTATGTGTCCCTTTAAAAAAATAAATACAATGATCATGGAGTTTTTTTTTAAATGAATGGTATATACTAGAGAACTCCATAACAAAGGCTGATGCGATTTACATCCCGATGCACAGCCAACGATACAAAACAATTTTACACCCAGACTACTATTATTTATTTATTACCATTATAACATCATTATTACAATATTAGCAGTATTATTAGTTAGCAGTTATTAGTATATCTTGTGCAATATTTGATTATTTATGTCCCACTGAACATATATTTATTTTACATAGACATATACTTTTTTTTGCAAATATCTTTTGTTTATTCTTACATTTTCTTTTTATTCTTAAATTTTCTTATTGATGCTGGTCTGTGAGAGCTACCAGAGAAATGTTGCTGTATGACTACAATTAAAATAAAGTCTCTAATACTCTAAGTCTCAATACAGTACATTAAATATATATATATATATATATATATATATATATATATATATATATATATATATATATATATATATATATATATATATAAATATATATATATATTTATATATATATATATATATATATATATATATATATATATATATATATATATATATATATATATATATATATATATGAAGCAGCTACTGATGCGATACGATACGATTAACCCCCTATTACGATGCAGTTTGACGCTATTCCGATTCGATTCAATATGATGCAATGAAAAAAATTATTCTATGAAATTCATTATGGTACAGATAGTTCACTTGTATTATGTTGTTTCAGACAGACAGGCCTTTGTAGTGCAAAAAAATATAAAAAAATAAATAATATAAATCCAAAAGTTTTTCCTTTTCTGTCTCCAGGAATATGCAGCTCTACTTTGCCATGTTAATCTGTATTCTATGTGGCCCTAAGGACATGCCTTGGTCTCAGTAGTATTGCGATTCAGTAAGTCATATTCACATAGCAGCAGTGGTGCTGAGAGAATGTGCTTGAGAAACAGTTTAGCGAAGAGAAATCAATCTACATATGAAATATTGGTCACAAATTATTGGTCACTTTCTAAATAATAAAAGTGTAGCACCTTAATGAACATTATATATAAATAAAAAAAAATTGTGATGCAAATATGGTAAAAACAATGGATTGTGATACAAATGACAATTTGTATTTGACGCACACTTTTTTAAATCGATGCATCACATTGCTAACTTTTTCCTAGTATATACAGTCAACCTCCGAAAATTCACGGTTCGGAATTCTGAAAAGTCCGCAATGGGAACCGAACGTTCAGGAACGTTAGGAAGGACATTTTACATGTTTTTACTAACAAATGAAATAACATTTTTAAAACACATTATTGTATTAAAGTGACATAATGTCTAGATTAATTCACTAAGGTACCATAGGTCCTGCGGGGTGCATCCAAAATTCGCAGATTTTCCAAACTCTTAGGGGGTCTTAGAATGTACGACTGTACAACAGGTTTCTTCGCATTGGCAAAAACTTTATGCAGAAAAACTTATTATGACCTAAACAGCATCAACATCTAACTGGTTTTCCTAGACGGCCACACTTCTACAGTTTCCATCACGCCATTGACCCAGTTTTCATTCCTCCTGTACAGGGAGATGGGGTTATTGAATTTGACAGAAATAGTGTGTAATTCATGCTGTGTAATGAAAAAAAACCTCATTAAATTTAAAGTCAAGCGGTGTCCTGAGGCTTCACACGTTGCCATTGCGACACTCTCCCTCACATACTTCGGTCTACAAAGACTAAAACTGGTTATAAATTCTAGATTAGATACTGTACAATCCATTTCTGCAAATGTTGACACAGCTTAAGAAGTGTAAGAAGTCAGCAGTTGTACCTTCCACCTTCCTATCATCTCTGTGATAAAGTTCAGGACTTTTATTTCAGATGCCAAGGTTTTGCGACGAACGCAGCGGGGTCTTGTCTTAACAAGGCCCTTATTCCCTGTCTCATTCACCCTCATTAATCTGAGCACCAGGACTAAAGGAGGGGAATTCCTAGTGTGGCCTTGAGGTGTGGCGTTGTAACAGATGACTTCACATCGGTGAAAAAAGGGGCATGTGAGGTGTTCTTAGTTCTGCCTCCTGAACCCAATGATTCCAATTTTGGTGTCACTGAAAGCAGCGATTCATCACCAGCCGTATTACTTAGTGCGGCAGGACGAGGAGGCCATTTATCTCCATCTCTGCCGGGCTGAACAGAGCGGGGACTGAGGGACCGAGAACAGTTAGACCAGCTTCTATAAAAGCCTACAGAACACACAGGAGCTGCAAGATACAGTAGTGTAAATATATATACAGTAACACCCAGAAATCCATGAAAAAGCGCTGTTTATATTTCATCATAACTGTAAAAGAATATTCCATATTTATTAATCAGAAGGTATAAAGAGGGAGCCATACAATAATATACAATGCCTTGGATGTGGTAACATTAGATTTACCCCTTCACTTGTTCCACATCACAATGCGACTGTTCACAAAGCCAGCTCCATGAGGATATGGGATACATGCTTTCATATTGTGTAAAAGAATGCTCCTTTTAGTTTTAAGTTTATCCCCAATCAGTGAGTCCGACTGTGACTGTGACTGTGTCGAGGAAAAACTCCCTGAGATGACATGTGAAAAAAACTTTGAAAGGAACCAGATTTTAAAGAAAACCCGTCCTCATTCGGGTGGCACTGAATGTCCATCCATTAAAGTTTCATCATTATTGAGGTTTACTGTTCAGTGCTAATATGCAGAACTCTTTATGCAAATTTAGGTCCTGAGCCATTGTTTATATTAATTACAGTCCAAATCTATCCTTAAAGTTCATGAGTTGTTTAGGAACTTCATTGATCTTTAGGATGATGATGTTAAACCATCCCCACAGAGTGGCCATTAATTTGAAGAGAACTCCTGAGGTAGAGCATCAGGATGAATAGGGCAGATCCAAAAATATTAAGTTTTTGGTTTCTTTAGTATTCTATATAACAAGAATTGAGCACTATTAGTGTATACTATTTGAGAATGATGCTAGGTTTTTATATATATATATATATATATATATATATATATATATATATATATATATATATATATATATATATATATATATAAAACTGATTAACTAAATCAAGACCTTAGCTTTTCAGACCTCCCTGTATTTCTCATTACTCAAAAAGAACAAGCCGTTTCTACAGTAGGCCCAAATGATTAGCATGAGGAATGTGATCCAAAGCAATAGCTTTTCACACATTTCATGGTCTGGCTCAAAGTGAAATTGTTATTCTCACCACCATTGTGCTCTCACCCTCCTTTGAAATATGTTCCTCTGAAGCGATAACTGTGCTTAATTAAATTAGAAAAAAAAGGGACAATATTAGCGCCCCTGCTGCGTGCGTGCTGGATGACAGTCTGAGACGAGTCTAGGAGGCGAGATAGCGGTGTCTGCAGGGCAGGTCTGTGACACACGGGCTGCGAGTGTGTAAATGAGGGTGTGTGTGGACAGGAGGCGTCTCTAGGATGCAAAACAATTTCACGCATCCCAGGGGGCAGAGCTGGTGGAGATCGGGAAGGTGTGTGTATGTGTGTAAGTGTGTGTGTGAGGTTATGGCTCTTTCAAGCACTTCAATTAGCATTCGGTTTCACTTTGCCGTTCTCTGTGCTAGGCGTGAAAAACCATACACACATACACACACTCATGCTACAGCGTTTTGGAGCATACTCCATCTCACGCTGCCGTGACACAAATGGAGTGCCGACCCAGTTTCTCTGAGTCAGCGGTTCAGACTTCAGACTTCAGTCTCAGGTGAACACTTCAATTAGCCTTAAAGTGTCAAGTGTTTGAGCATTGTACAAATCATATATATATATATATATATATATATATATATATATATATATATATATATATATATATATATATATATATATGATTCTTATGGAATAGTAAAGCATAGGACAGAAGGAGTTGCATTGTGTATTTGTGGATTTAGAGAGAGCGTACGACAGAGTGCCAAGAGAGGAGTTGTGATATTGTCTAAGAAAGTCTGGTGTGTCGGAGAAGTATGTGAGGGTGGTGCAGGACATGTATGAGGACAGTGTGACAGCAGTGAAGTGTGCAGTAGGAACGACAGACTGGTTCAAGGTGAAGGTTGGTCTGCATCAAGGATCGGCCCTGAGCCCTTTCCTGTTTGAAGTGGTGATGGACAGGTTGACGGACGAGGTCAGACAGGAGTCTCCCTGGACTACGATGTTTTTGGATGATATTGTTATTTGTGGTGAGAGTAGTGAGCAGGTTGAGAAGAGCCTGGAGAGGCGGAGGTATGCGCTGGCGAGAAGGGGAATAAAAGTCAGTAGGAGTAAGACAGTGCGTAGCTCAGTGTTTATTGCTTTGGATTATTAATCGGAAGGCTGGGAGTTTAAGCTTAAGCATCTCCAAGCTTCCACTTTTGGTTCCTGGAGCCCTTGTGACTTTGCTCCAAGGTGCTGCACATTGTTAGGAAATGCAAAGTCTATTTAATACTGAGAATGGATTTTTGAACAAGTGTAAATGTAACTTTAAAAATTAAGTTTTTGATTTAATGTATTCTTAAAAAGGTTCAACTATATAAACAATATATGTCACATTAGAAACGAGTTCCTGGTTTTTATTTTTCTTATGAACCCTTACCATTATAAATTCTTCAAAACTCCTGAAGCGGTTTCTGTACTTAGATTACATTTAAAGTTGAGGTTAAGAACCAAATACAGTTCCCAAGCAAAGTTCCTGAAAAGGTTTTGTAGGAGAAACTACAAAGTATCTGGAAATGTTATACTATATATAAACAATGTCTGTCTTTCTTACTATCACGATCATCACACATCCAAACTGACACCACATTAAACTTGTTTAGGACTACAGAAAGAAAAATAGTAATTAAGCTGACTAGAGCTGGTGCTGGAGAAACAGGAACACTATCAGTGTTTCCCAGCAAGGCAAACGATGCCCATGGTTTCTTAGCCGAGTATGAGCCGGCTGATAACGCAGACGAGGCCTCCACTGTGTCCGACCCCCAACATCACGCTGCTCCTCATTAACCTCTGCTCAGATAAGACTGTTTTAACTGCGTGTTTGGACAACCCTGCACACAGCAGCTCTTCACCCAGAGAGGCAAAAAAACCACAAACATATTTTACAATCTATTGCTCCTTGAAAGAACAACATTACAACTGTGCTTTTAATTCACGAACGAGCGTCCTGGGCCGGGCACTCAGCCTAACAAGGTTAAAAGGGTGCAGATGGGGTCTAATGGGTATTCAGGATCATTCTGGAAGTAATTGTTAACATGGTGTTATCGCTTTCTGTCTCGTGCCTTCGCTCAGGCCCCCCGCGGTGGTAAAGCATATGCTCGTTAGTGGAGAAGCTCAGGTAGAAGGACACTAATTTTGTAAGCGGTGAGTGTTAGTGGCAGAGTTCCAGCTGTTTGAGGGAATGAGAAAGAGTGAAAGAGAGACAGAGAGAGAGAGAGAGAGAGAGAGAGAGAGAGAGAGAGAGAGAGAGAGAGAGCACTGGCACTGAGCAAACACACCGTTTATCAGAGGTAACAGTCGCTCGCGCTGAGAGAGAGTAAATATTAACTGCCTCTGTGTAGAGATAATTGGCATGAAGTCATTATTTACGCACTTATGCTAGTGTTTTAATGGCAGGATCAGATGGGATGCAGGGACCAGACAGAATAAACACAGACTCAGTACAAGCAGGACACACACTTGCACACACACACACACACACACACACTGAATCTGAACGGTCTGTTGAATGGTTCAACAATCGCACTACCATTAATGGTGAAAATATACTAAAATAAAACTAGTTTTCACACAATGTAAACTTAAAAAAACAGATTTTCTTCGGCCCTTAACTGTGATTCATTTGATCATATAAGGGCTTTTTGTGCCACGTAAAATAAATAAAAAAAAGTCGTAGCAATATGAGAATAAAGTCATAATATTTTGAGAATATAGTAAAACTTATGAGAATAAAGTCATTGCAGTATGAGAATAAAATCGTAATATTTTAAAAATTAAGTCAAAAATTACAAGCTTATCATATGAATCCATATGCCACAACGCATTGGGTTCCTGCTGAAGTACTGGCGACGAAGAAGAAGTCTAGCATGCCGCTGTTCAACTCTTTCAGGGTCGATTTCTTTGATCATCATCCTCATAGTCTCTTGAGAAACATCTTCTCTTCGAATAGCATGCAGATGTAACCATCGATATCCTTGGAGTTGACCATTTTGGAATGAACAAAAGGCAATTTCCTCAATGTCTGTCTAATTTTTTTTTTTTATGCAATAAATTGATGCAGTGTTCGTTTACTAATTATAACAGTAAATTAAAGTTTAGTGGTTGAAGCACTGGACTTTGGATTTGGAGTTCAAATCCCAGCCACACTAAGATGCTACTCCTGGGCCCCTCCTTAACCCCATAACTGCCTAGTTGTAAGACGGAAACAAGGTAAGAGCGTCTGCCAAAAGGCCATAAAATTACATGTAAAAAAAAAATCACACTTTAATCTATTGCTACAGCTCAAGTCTCGTAATTTCGGCTATTTTCTCTAAATATTACGACTTTATTAACTCTATTGAATTTTTTAACATTCCACTAAAATGCCATCATAGAATCAGAATTATGTATTAAGTATTAAATTTACATGTAATTTTTTTTTGTTTGGTTTGTTTTAAATATGTTTTATAAGTAAATCTGACTGATTTATCTACTGTTGTAATCTCATCACTGTATTTTTTATTTTTAAGCATACGGACAGAGTGGATAACTAGAAGCAATGCTAGAGCAACGAGGACAGCAATGATTGTGCCTTTTAACAATTTACTTAAATTATTAGCAAAGAAAATAATTAAAGAAAAATAAATGTAGGTCGTACTTTTGTACATTGAAGAAAAAAAGAATGGCAGAGCTTACTTATCTCTCTCCAGTGATATTCAGATGATTTCAGAATTTTCAATCACATATGAGTTTTCTCAGGTGAATGGAATAAAGAATTAAAAGTAATTTTGGTAAGTAAAGTTTAGCTAGATTGTGCTGGGCTAGGACACAATACTGTTTTATGGATGATTATTATTACTATTATAATCATTATTAATATGAGCATTCAAGTACTATTCAAATTATGGACATTTGGACAAAAGTCTTAAGGCATAAGACTGAGATGTGCTTTTTGAACATTCAAGATTTAGTCCCTATTTGCTATTATAATTCCCTCCACTCTTCTGGGAAGATGTTCCACTAGAATTTGGAGTGTAATTGTGGAGATTTGTGTGCAATTCATTCAGCTACAAGGGTGTGAGTAAAGTCAGTTAGTGATGTAGGTGAGGTGAGGAGGTCTGGGGTGCAGTCAGTGTTCACATACATTCCAGAGGTGTTTAATAGGGTTGAGTGCAGAGCTCTAAAGCAGGAGATCTTCTACTCCAACCAATGTAAAGCATATCTTCATAGAGCTGGTTATGTCGACTTGGGAAAAAAATGTAAAAAAATTTAAAGCATTTAAAGGTATATATCTTCCCGTGGGCTCACCACCTGCAGGAGGGACCGTAAGGGACGGTGCTGTGAGGATTGGGCAGCAGTCGAAGGCGGGGGCCTGCTTGGACTGCTGCCCCCGCGACCCGGATTACGGATAAGCGGGAGAAAATGAATGAATTAATGAATAAAGGTATATATTTTAATATATGTTAAATATAACTATGTTAAAAAAAAAAAAACAATGGTGGAATCCCTATTACATCATATCACTAATTAGTCTGAAATACACCCCCCCTTACACACACACACACACACACACACACACACACACACACAAAATCAAAAATTTATTTGCATGAACAGTAAAAAAAACTTCTGACATGCTTTTCTGCCTGTCTCTCATCCTCCCTCCCATCCTCTCCCCCCCTCCTTCTTTCCATCTGTGTGGAATGAGAAACAAGCCTGCGGAAACACATCACCTGTTCGGGTGTTTGGAGACAGAAGATGCACAAGTGGATGGAACAGCTGGGCTTTTCAACAAATCAGTGATCAAATTCAAGTAAACAAAGAAGCGAAATGAGCAAAAAAAAAAAAAAAAAGAAAAGAAAAAAAACAAACATTTTAAACAGAACGTTGCTGAGTTGCCGAGACCTTACTTTATATTGCTGCATAAATATAACAAAATATGCAAACATTGTATTCTAGTTTATCCTAATTAGAAATATAAGGTATGTTAGGTTAATTCATGGGTAGGTGTGTGTGTGTGTGTGTGTGTGTGTGTGTGTGTGTGTGTGTGTGTGTGTGTGTGTGTGTGTGTGTGTGTGTTACACTATTTTATTGCAGTTCGCATTGCATCAGGTGGTTATTCGCATTCATGTCATTCATTAGAATTGTATAATGCACACTAGCCATGTATTAGCCAATACAAGAAGACTGATTAAAAGTACACGATGGCGTGTATTCTATACACATTGAACAAAATCTGCAATGCAGCTGTTAACAGTGATAAAAGCTCACCTTAACAACTAGTTTGTTTTTATGCAGCAATTCAAACAATGGTAAATTATGTGAAATAACCAGGAGAAGTTCATTGTTGACAGAAATCATTGGCTTGGGAAAAAAATGTCAACACTAAGTGAACAATAGTTCGAATAGGCGATCAGCTAGTGGTGGATGAAGAAGGCCAAAAGAAATCCGCATGCATAAATATATTCCAATTACATTCCAACTGTTTGTAAAAAGTACTTACTTTTAAATATACTGAAGTTCCTAAAGTGAAAGTACTGATTTGTGAGAACACGTGGACGTGTTCCATTCTTCTGCACATTATAGAGTTTTCTTTGGTTACAGACACGCATTAAGAGAACGCTAACTCCACCCATGCCACTTTAACTGTGGGATTTCCACCACAGATTCTTATTTAACACATTTTATACCTCTTTCACTTTAAAGTACTAAGGAACAACATGTGAGTAAAAATGTTACTAAGATGAAGATACTCTGATAAAATACAGATACATGAAGAATGTGACTAAGATGCTTCTATACTGTCCACCACTGAGATCAGCCACTGATAGTTACAACATGGGACTCTGATAAAAACAGTGAAGGCAATAAAACAAGCTTTAATTACACCTTTACAGAATAGCTTATAGCGTATAGCGAATAGCATATACAGTGAGGAAAATGAGTATTTGAACACCCTGCTATTTTGCAAGTTTCCCACTTAGAAATCATGGAGGGGTCTAAAATTGTCATCGTAGGTGCATGTCCACTGTAAGAGACATAATCTAAAAAAAAATCTAGAAATCACAATATATGATTTTTAAACTATTTATTTGCATGATACAGCTGCAAATAAGTATTTGAACACCTGTCTATCAGCTAGAATTCTGACCCTGTTAGTCTGCCTTTAAAATGTCCACCTCCACTACATTTATTATCCTAAATAAGATGCACCTGTTTGTCTGTCGTTAGCTGCATAAAGACACCTGTCCACCCCATACAATCAGTAAGAAATCCAACTACTAACATGGCCAAGACCAAAGAGCTGTCCAAAGACACTAGAGACAAATTGTACACCTCCACAAGGCTGGAAAGGGCTACGGGGAAATTGCCAAGCAGCTTGGTGAAAAAAGGTCCACTGTTGGAGCAATCATTAGAAAATGGAAGAAGCTAAACATGACTGTCAATCTCCCTCGGACTGGGGCTCCATGCAAGATCTCACCTCGTGGGGTCTCAATGATCCTAAGGAAGGTGAGAAATCAGCCCAGAACTACACGGGAGGAGCTGGTCAATGACCTGAAAAGAGCTGGGACCACCGTTTCCAAGGTTACTGTTGGTAATACACTAAGACGTCATGGTTTAAAATCATGCATGGCACGGAAGGTTCCCCTGCTTAAACCAGCACATGTCCAGGCACGTCTTAAGTTTGCCAATGACCATTTGGATGATCCAGAGGAGTCATGGGAGAAAGTCATGTGGTCAGATGAGACCAAAATAGAACTTTTGGGTCATAATTCCACTAAACGTGTTTGGAGGAAGAAGAATGATGAGTACTATCCCAAGAACACCATCCCTACTGTGAAGCATGGGGGTGGTAGCATCATGCTTTGGGGGTGTTTTTCTGCACATGGGACAGGGCGACTGCACTGTATTAAGGAGAGGATGACCGGGGCCATGTATTGCGAGATTTTGGGGAACAACCTCCTTCCCTCAGTTAGAACATTGAAGATGGGTCGAGGCTGGGTCTTCCAGCATGACAATGACCCGAAGCACACAGCCAGGATAACTGTAAGAGTGGCTCTGTAAGAAGCATATCAAGGTTTTGGCGTGGCCTAGCCAGTCTCCAGACCTAAACCCAATAGAGAATCTTTGGAGGGAGCTCAAACTCTGTGTTTCTCAGCGACAGGCCAGAAACCTGACTAATCTAGAGAAGATCTGTGTGGAGGAGTGGGCCAAAATCCCCCCTGCAGTGTGTGCAAACCTGGTAAAAAACTACAGGAAATGTTTGAACTCTGTAATTGCAAACAAAGGCTACTGTACCAAATATTAACATTGACTTTCTCAGGTTTTTAAATACTTATTTGCAGCTGTATCATACAAATAAATAGTTAAAAAATCATACATTGTGATTTCTGGATTTTTTTCTTTAGATTATGTCTCTCACAGTGGACATGCACCTACGATGACAATTTCAGACCCCTCCATGATTTCTAAGTGGGAGAACTTGCAAAATAGCAGGGTGTTCAAATACATATTTTCCTCACTGTATATAACAACATCAAATGCAAACATAAAGCTAACAGCCCATTAATAAGGAACAAAAGAACAGGCCTGATCTTACAAATTGAAGCACAAAGACCAGGCGGACAAGCACCTTTATCCTTTTCAACAATGTCCACAGTTCTAATTAATGGACACTGGATCTGCTTTAGAAACGAAGCTCCTGGTTTACATCATTGCTATGTGCATTAGTGGGCAGTAGAACAATGTCATAAACAGGTCAGGTGTTCACAATTTTTCAGTCCTCTTGTTATTAGCATTAATATGATTCTGAATGTTTATTCAACCGTTCTACTGAACCAGAGATTGAGGTATTGTCTTATGTTGTATATAAAGCCAAATAATCACATTTAGACTGACTCACAAACAAATGCAGGGTATATCAACTTTTTTCAACTTGAGCTCACAGATTTTTTGGTGTTATTTAAAATAAGATCAAACGTCATTAATCCCAAAGAAAATTATTTTGTGATAGACAGCTTTAGTGGACAAGAATAAAAAATATATATAAACAAAATATAATTAAAAAATAAATAAAAGTGTTTATATACAAATGTATGCAAAAAACACAATTTATTAGAATTGCTGAACCCCATGGCTCTGCCGCTAAGTGAGCTAGACATGGGAAACACTTTGGGTGGTCAGGAAGCCAGAGCTTTGCTGTGTAACAGACTTAGCTCTCAGGGCATCTGAAGAAACTGCTAGGGCCATACCAGGGCACCTGGTATCTCCCACATCACTCTTGTGGGGCTGCTCGGTGAGCACAGCCCCAACCACAACCCTGCACTTCCGGCATTGTGAGGTGCAAAATCAGAGCGTCGCACAGGATCCCAAGCAGAGGGAGTGCGAATTTTTGCAAGGCAGAAAGCCCTGTAAGCTGATGAGTCTGAAGACCACCACCTTCAATAGAGGAGCTTTGGCCAAAAAGTCTTGATACAGAACCATCTGGGGACTCCCAGATAAGGTGCGCTGTGCACCTCAGTATACAGTGCCTGCCACACCCGAGCGCCCTTAAGGGACAAATGCCCTCCTTGTTCCGCCCTTTGCCAACGCGGACTTAGAGGGTTTGCCGCCTCACAGGAGGCCCCTAGAGCTGCACCAGGGGGTAAGCTCTGGCTCTAGGTATACCAGAGGTCAGTCTCGAAGGACTGATTCCCTTAAGAGATGATCTTGCAGCGTGGAGGTTCTGCTAGAAGTGTCTCGGCGCACTGTAGACAGAGGCTAGTCGATTAATTTCGGATCTCGTCTGACACAGCTTAACGGGGTAAAGAACAAGAAGTAGATACTCTCTTGAGGAATAAAGCCACCGAAGTGGTCCCTCCATTAGACAGAGAGCCTGGGTTTTACATCCGGTACTTTATAGTTCCCAAAAAGGATGGATAGCTGCATCCTATACTATACCTATACTATACTATACCTATCTACGTCAGCTGAACCGCTCACTTTAAGATTCTGTTCAAGATGCTGACCCTGAATCAGGTTGTGTTCCAAATCCGGTCAGAGGATTGGTTTGTCATGATAGATGCAATACTTTTATGTATCCCTCCTTCTATCGAGCTGGTCCGTTAACCCTGCCACGCTCAGCCACAGCCAGCTCTAGCTAAAGCGCTCTTCGTTTCCGCTCAAGGCTAAATGCTAAAAACTGTGTGCTTTCTCAATACTAAGAACCTCCTTTCAGGCATAGTATGGGATTCGTTTGTTATGTGGGCACAGTTCACTGCTTGTGTCAAATCCACCCTTACAGCTGTCAAGAAAGTGAGAGAAGGCCAGTCGCTCACTGTGAAGCAGTTTTAAGACTACTGGGTCTGAGGGCGGACATGAGGCCCCTTTAGTGGTGGCTCAAAACCCAAGGGTTCTTTTTTAGGGGAAGGCTACTGATCAAGTATAAACAAGGTCATGTGGTGAGTCCTACATGCCTTGGATGTGTGGAGATATCCCAGGTTCCTGTTTCAGGCCCTGTGCTGGGAGTTTGTGTTCATCACATAACAATTCCGACAGATGCGTCCTTTCAGGGGCTGGGAAGCGGTCATAAATGGTCGAGCCACAAAAGGTCTCTTGGGAAGGCCGCATCACACATGGCATATCAATTGCCTGAAGATGCTGGCCATGTTTCAAGCATGACGAGAAGCTAAATCTCCATGCCACACTGCCTGCTCCCTTTAGCGCTTTCTTCCCTTTTCAAAAGCTAGCGCCGGTTTCACTCCCTGTGCGTTTTATATGATCGCTGGAGAACAATTTACATGATCTCACTACAGCACTCACCCTACTACAGATTTGGCTCTTGCGGACTTCACCCTCTTCCCGAAGATGAGGATCCAGCTCAAAGGTCACTGTTTTGACCCCATTTGGGAGATCCAGCGCGATTCGCAGAAGGTGCTTGACACGCTTTGAAAAAAGACTTCCAGGACACATTCCAGAAGTGGCAGGAATGTTGGGAGCACTGTATTGCTGTGCAAGGGGACTATTTTGAAGGGAATAATGTGTAAAAAAAAGTACTTTCTTGTAAACAAAGCTAGTCTCAAAACCTTTTAAAACCATGTAAACACTCATTCTAACCTTGAAGCAGGTTAGCATTGTTAATGTACCTACTGGTATGTTTTTAAAGAAACCTGGAGCAAACCAATATAGAAATGTGGAAAACATGTGACATGTGACACCTGAGCTCAGGATTGAACCCCTAACCCTGAGTGTGTACCGTAAATGTTTGGTCAAGGATATGACGTCCTATTTTTGGGTACATGCTGTATTTCTGATATGTACAGTATAGAAATATGTAACTTTTGATCTCCTTGGTTGTGACATAAAAGCAGGCCAGAAAGCCTTTGGCAAAATCAAATTGGCTTTAAGCAGCAATGCTACAAACACCAGCATGAGTGCTCAGCTGGAAAATATCCTTTGCTTGGCAGCGAGTGGAAAGTTAGCAAGGCCCAGTCATTAAGCTCTGGTAAATACTCATGTGAGCTTTGGAGCCTGAAAGCAGAGCCTGGTGTGGAGCTTACCCTGCTGCCTGGCTCCATTTTGGAGCGTGCTATGTTGTTTGTGTTGAGATAGGAGTGGAAAGCAGGCCGTTTTTTTTCCTGTCCTTGTGCCACGGATTTGAACATATGGGTAAAGCTTTGCAGATAAGACTGGCATTTACCTCTCTGCTTGGGATAGATAACATCCTGTTCATTACTCCAGCTGGGCTGGCTTCAATGCTTTTAGACGAACCTTTGCACCGAGACTGTGGCAGAACCCGTGTTCGGCTTGTTGGAAAAGCAGGATAAGACTAATTCTCTGTTCTTCAAGTGGTGTTATTTATAGAAACCATTACCTCGGAAGCTCTTTAAGTGTGCTTTGGGGCTAAAGTCCAATTTACTTTTCTACTTAATAGGTAAAACATGACATTGCAGTCAAAGTTATTGAGAACACATTCGGAGTAAACACCTCGTTAATCCAAGTAATTATCCAATCTTAAGGTATTTGAGCATGCCCTGATTTACGGCATTCTTTAAACTAGTCAGTAACATTGCTTTGATTACCTTTGTTTACACATGAATGCCTGTTCAGGAATTTAATATAAATTATTTAGGAAAAGGCAGTACAGTATTAAAAAGAGCTAGAGACAAAATCCAAGGAATACTGAAGTAGGCATGTACAAGCATGAAGCAATTTCTGGAATTGTATTGTACTGTAAAAATTATGATAACATTAGG
This sequence comes from Silurus aristotelis, assembly GCF_946808225.1. NCBI lineage: Eukaryota > Metazoa > Chordata > Actinopteri > Siluriformes > Siluridae > Silurus > Silurus aristotelis. The sequence continues at coordinate 7,471,444 of NC_139574.1, forward strand.
TAACACGTGAAAGATATATATTGGGCAAAAATGCTGATGCTGTTTAGTTGGTTATTATAACACTTATTCTCTTCGTATTTAGGTGTGAATTAAAAGTCGAACCGAATTTTAAGGATATCAATAGCTAGGTTGGATGGTACCAATTAATCAACTGATGTTTTTTTATTTTTTTTATATAAAACAAACTTAAAATACCATGTTAATAGTACTGAACTCTAAACCCTACAACATCACAGGTCCCACCACAGTCCTATAAACTTTCCCTTTCACTCTCACAGATACTCTTCTATCACAATCACTCCTGCTATCACTCTTCTCCACCCACTCCACCCTGCCTGCACTCTTTTCTTTACTTCTCTAACACACTCTCCATTACTTTGCACTGTTGACCCCAGGTACCTGAACTCCTCCACCTTCTCCACCTCTTCTCCCTGCAACCGCACCACTCCACTGCCCTCCCTCTCATTCACACACATGTACTCTGCCTTACTCCTACTGACTTTCATTCCCCTTTTCTCCAGCATGAACCCCCACCTCTGCAGGCTCTTCTCATCCTGCTCCCTACTCTTACCACAAATCACAATATCATCCACAAACATCATAGTCCATGGAGACTCCTGCCGACCTCATTCATCAGCTGCTCAAAATACTCCAAATCTTCTCACCACACTCTCCTCACTAGTCAACACATTTCCATCTCCATCCTTTATTGTTCTAACTTGCAGTACATCCTTCCCAGCTCGGTCCCTCTGCCTCGTCAATTGGTACAAATCCTTTTCTCCTTCCTTAGTGTCCAACTTCTCATACAGCTTCTCATATGCCTTTACCTTTGCTTTCGCCACAGCTCTCTTTACCTGCTGCCGCAGCTCTAGTTACTTTTCTCATCACTCTGTCGATCCAAATTCTGTTTTATCAACCTCTTTCTCCTTTTGCTTTCCTGCACTTCCTCATTCCACCACCACGTTGGGTCGGGACTCGACCGATCCGGTATGAAATTCTTTATCGTGATCCACATATTTGATTTGACACGTGTTTGCAACCCTCCCCATTTATCCAAGCTTGCGACTAAGAGTGTCTCGTGCAACCATAATAAATGGGTTATATAATTAATAAATAAAAAAAAATAAATATAACATAGCACACTCTGTGCAGCACACAGTCCTATGTGTAAAAACAAACAGCATGTGGAGTCAGTGATTTAAGTTTTGCCGATATAGGTTCCAGGATTCAACTATCGATTAAATCCTATCTAAAACTCAACCCCAGCAAAACAGAACTGCTGATCATCCCAGGTGATTTATCTCCAGGTCAAGATCTGCAAATAAAACTTCATGACTCTCTGCTCTTCTCTTCAGCCACTGCTCGTAACCTTGGGGTAACTATGGACAATGAACTGTCATTCTTCCCACATGTTGCTAATGTGTCTCGTTCTTGTAGGTTTCTTCTTTACAACATCTGAAGGATTCGACCATTTCTGTCCATACAGGCTGCCCAGGTGCTTGTTCAGTTTCTTGTGATTTCAAGACTCGACTACTGCAACTCTCTGCTGGCAGGTCTTCCCCTGAACGCTATCCGTCAACTGCAAATGATCCAAAACGCAGCTGCACGACTTGTGTTCAATCAGCCCAAGTTCTTCCACACCACCCCACTGCTGCGCTCTCTTCACTGGCTTCCAGTAGCTGCACGTATCAGATTCAAAACACTGATGCTTGCCTACAAGGCCAAAAATGGACCAGCACCATCTTACCTCAGTGACCTAATCACATCTCACACTGCACTACGCTGTCTGAGATCCTCCAGCACTGCTCAACTGGTACCACCTTCTCTCAGAATGAGAGGTAAGTACATTTCAAGGCTCTTTTTTGAGTCCCTGATTATCTTCAAGCGACGACTGATGACCTACCTCTTCCTGAAATACTTAAATTAGCACTTTCCAAGTTTGTAGAATTCTAGGGTTATATTTATATTAAGTTTGTAATCTGGCGTACCAGTGTAGATTTATTAATTACTAAAGACTCAAAGCATTTTTGTACGTTGCTCTGGATAAGGGCGTCTGCTAAAGGCCGCAAATGTAAATGTAATGTATGTAAATGATTGACTTCTTGTGTGAATGTTGACTCATTTTAATAAAACTTGACTGACCAATAAAGATGGGAGACACGTTGAGGGAGGCGAGATTGAGATGGTTTGGACATGTGCAGAGGAGGGACATGGAGTACCTCGGTAGGAGAATTCTGAGGATGGAGTAAAAGAGGAAGCCCAAGGAGAAGGTTTATGGATGTGGTGAGGGAAGACATGCATGTAGTGGTTTTAAAAGAGGCAGATGTAGGGGACAGAGTAGTAAGTAGACGGATAATCTGCTGTAGTGACTCCTAATGGGATCAGCCGAAAAAAGAAGAAGCTTTATAAATAAACTTGAAATGATTTGGAGCTGATAAAATGGTGACAAGGAAGAGGTATGAGTGATCAGGCGACAAACAGGAGGCACAGTGGAATCTGGGTAATGCAGTCTCTAGGCATAAACCTGACAGACTGAATCATGTCAGATGGAAGTGTACGCCTCCCTCAGCGTCACACATGGCTAATATGTGAGTAGATAAAATTGTAGAGATTTTGAGATGACTGAATTTGGGGTCGATAAGCAAGCGCTTGTTCTCAGGTCTGTTCAAATTTGAGCAAAGCTACAGTCTGAGGTAAATCTATCTGATCTGTCTTTTCACATCTTGTTAAACATAAGTAGAAAGTAAATCATTCTTCAGCTAAATGTAATATTTGCAGTGTGAAAGCGAATAGGGATGTCTTAATTGGGCCTTCAACAGGAAGATAAATGAGTAGTGTTTGCCTCAGGGAGTAAACTTGTTAAGGAATAAAAAAGATAAATGAGGAAATGTGAGGGGAGAGTCAGTATCTCAGTTCAGTTCAGTCTCTCTATTACAGTAACCACCTGATTCTACCATTTACTAATGATGAGAAGTTTATACCACAGCTCTGTTTTGTTCTGACTTCAGTGTGCTTTAGCTTACATTGTAGTACAAATGGTAACTCAGGGGTTCACATGTTGGACTTCTAATAGGAAGATGTTTAGCAACTGCCCAGTTGCATTAATAAGATCATTGAAAGTCCGTCATCACCCCTCAATTATTGCTAATCACCCATTGGCATGTGGTAGCTCAATGCTTCAGATGTTGGACTTCTGATCAGAAGGGCATGGGTTCAAATCCCACTACCATCAAACTTCCCCTGCTGGGCCCTTAACCCTCAATTGCTCAGTTATATATGTCTCTCTCTCTCTCTCTCTCTCTCTCTCTCTCTATATATATATATATATATAAAAATTGTGTTTTTCACACACACAATCATGCACATATATAATTTGATATATAATATAACCACTGAGCTACCACTTTCCCTAGAAAGGTGCTTTAATGCAGAGACAGTCATGATTCAGCTCCCCTGGAGCACTGAGGGTTAAGGGCCTCTAGGAGATACTGGGGCTTGAAGCCCTGACCTTAACCACTGAGGGGAGAGTGCAAATGCAGTCCCCTACTATCAGAAATCATGCAGTCGAGATTCCCACATTTGGAGAATAAGCAAAAAGGTCAGCACGGCCCAACATAAAATGGCTAAGCCTTGCTTTGGGCAAACCACCTTCCTAAACATGTTACTGTCCCTGCCAGGTAAGTAGGTGTTAGGCAATAAGCAGGAGTTCGCTGTAGAAAACGTAAAACACTGCATTCGTGTAGACACGGAAAGTGTGTGTTTGTGAAAAACGGGACTGCATGAACCTGGTCATTCGAATAAATACATACAAACAATACAGTGAGGATCAGAGCCAGGAAACACATCACACTCTTTAGTAGATCAATGCTGAACAGGAATTATTTATACTAGCATTATCACCCATGAGGACAGGTTCCTTTTTGTGTCTGGCTCCTTCGAAAGTTTCTTCCTTATATTTTCTCGAGGAGAAAATGTTTTCCTCATCTCTGACTCTAAAAACATAACCTAATAAACTTATCAATATTCTGAATATATTTATTTCTATAAATATGTTTTGTGACAATGTTAATAGCGATATATATAAATAAAATTGAACAAAAAAATTTAATTCAATGTTTTTTTTAATGATGGATTTTTTTTCACTTTTGATTTTGACCCTAACTATTAACCCTAATAAATAACACAATGAGTTTATACATTTATGTTCTGCCAGGTCACGCATGTTACACCAATCAGAAGGTGTTGAATCATTTTCTTGTACAGTGGCTTGGACAGTAGTTTCACATGCAAGCCAAATCCCAGTCCAATAACATTTTACACCACAGGAACTTTGCGGTTTCTCCAGAACGTGTTAATTTTGTAAAGGACAAAATAAAAAAGAAAGCCTGGTGAGGAAATGGATGTTTATAGCTGTTATAAACAGAAATTATTCCTCTCTGAATGTTTCAGCAACAATTGGACAAAAAAAACATATTGCCGTATCGCGATGTTAATAGATTTGCTAGAACAGCACACCTCGTTGTGTTTAATTCCTGACCTCTTCAGTTCTCTTTCACAAAATTGAGTCACGTTAAAGTGCCAAACGTAAGGACATCGCAACGCTAAAACAATCGCTAACGTTTAGCGCTGTTTAATGTAATTGATCCAATGCGAGCTTTATTGTGAGAGGAGCTCTCGCGAGCACCTTGAAACTGTCACCTCTCCCTGTCTGAAAAGCAGACGTCTGAAATTGACAGCATGTCTCCCTTGACAATATTATCTCTCAAGCGCAGACAAATTGCCTCTTTGTTTAAGGACATGAATACTGCCATAAAAAACATTAAAGGAAATCCCATCAACAAAAAAAAAAAAGAGCTACGAGTTGCTCTGGCAGAGAGAGAGAGAGAGAGAGAGAGAGAGAGAGAGAGAGAGAGAGAGAGAGAGAGAGAGAGAGAGAGAGAGAGAGAGGGTCTTTTACATGAACGATTCCCTTTTCCACTTTCCTTACCTTCACTTCACTTTTTTTTCCGATTCCTCAGCTTGGGACGAGATGAAGTGAAGGTTGCGATGACCTCGTGCATGGCGTACATCCTGATGGGCGAGCTAATTGCATTATTTGTTTTAAAATTAAAACTTAATAGTGGCCGCTCATCCGTCTGCAGCCGAGCTCTCGCTACCTCCTCATAATTTTTTTTCCCCTCTGCCATTCTTAGAGGATTTGGAAAATGACTCATCATTACTGAGGGACAAGAAAATCCCACACCATCAAAGCCAACTGTAAACCATTACGATTCAGCGTACATGAATGGCGCGTGTATGAGCTGAGTGCTTTCTTCGGATTTCGATTTTGACCAATGCTAGCATAAAAAAAGTGAATAATCTCTCAGAATTATGACAAAATCAGGTTAAATCTGAATCAAATCTGGATGTAAAACATCTATCCAACGTGACACAAAAAAACATTTAACTACAAATGAACAAGGCTTAAACGTTTGCAGTATGAAAAACACCATCAGCTTCCAAATGTTTGTCACATCTCTTATACCAGGCAATAACCCCGGCTCCTCACAATCTAATAAACAAACGGAGTCTCAACATTAAAGTCCATATACTGGAGGAAAGAGAGAGAGAGTCTTGAAATAAAAAGAGGGGAACAGGAATTTGGCCTATAGTGCGAGCCAGCTGTCAATCAAACACAAGCAAGGGGTTTTCCCCTGTCTGACACATGCACTTATACAACACACAGCTCCAGCCTTCATTACGGTTTTGTGTATTATAATAGTTTCTTATGCAATGTTTATAATTTATTCAGGGTTTTTTTCTTGTATTTATTATCAGTGTTGTGCTCGTTACTAAAAAATAGTAACTAGTTAAAGTTACTCGTTACTTCATTCAAAAAGTAACTTTGTTGATTACTTACACCAAAAAGTAACGCATTACTGTTAAAAGAAACTTTTTAGTTACTTTTTTAAAGAACCTTCTTAAATGTTCCCATTAATGCCCTTTTATGCGTTATGGTCTACAAACACAAAACTGACTTAAACACAAAGTAATTTTTAAACACTATTTTATTAAAGTCAGACCAGCACAAACTGAATATATCACAACGATTTCTGAAATAAATAACAAAACAAGCTGAATAATATATTCACAATCAAAAACTAAAGTGGCTTCTGCTGTTGTGTTGAGCTCTTAAAAAATTTCCTTTCACAGCTGAAGTATGAAAACTATCAACAATGTAGAACAGAACACCGGGTTAGCTTCTAGCTTCTAGCTCCTCAGGCATGTAAATTCTGAAGGAGCTTCAACAGATTGGAGTTGCTGTTTATCGCAGTAGATACGAGCTTCGAACCAGGAAGACACAACTTACATTTGCCTTAAAAGTTTTTGTCTTTATACTCAACTAAAGTGAAATAATGAGCATATTTCCACTTTGAGAAACTCGTCTTGCTCTCGCCATTACTGCTCCACAGACCTAAATAAACGGAGACACGCCCACAGTGCGTCTTCTTCATGTTTACAGTGGTTCATCCACCAATCCTACAGTGTGACGCTGTTGTAAGCAGGTTAGACTGTAGTCTACACTTCAACCCAAATTCATTCATTCATTTTCTCCCGCTTATCCGTAATTCGGGTCGTGGGGGCAGCAGTCTAAGCAGGCCCCCGCCTTCGACTGCTGCCCAATCCTCACAGCACCGTCCCTTACGGTCCCTCCTGCAGGTGGTGAGCCCACGGGAAGGCGGCCCCACGTCACTCCGACGTCACGGACCTTGATATTTCCCTCGTAAGGGACCCCCGGAGCATAGAGGGTTAAGGGCCTTGCTCAAGGGCCCAAAAGTGGCAGCTTGGCGATACCGGGGCTCGAACCCCAGACCTTCCGATCGGCAACCCAGCGCCTTAACCGCTGGAGCCACCACTCCCCCCTGCCCAAATTCATTCATTTAAAAAAGTAACGGGTAACGCACCATACGGTAACGGTAACGAAGTTACAGTATTAGTTACTGTCAAAGGTAACGCGTTACCGGTAACACGTTACTGCCCAACACTGTTTATTACTATGCCGCTTTATTACTTAAATTTTTATACCTAATAAACAGGCAACAAATAAACCAGCTTTCACCATTTGAATTCAATGAAATAATATAGCATTTGAACAATGCAAAATGACCAAGTGCTGTTTCTTCTTTTACACTGTCATGCAAATGTTTTCACACCATTAGGAATGTTAATACATAATGTTATAATGTAATACTCATTATAAGACACAAGACGACCAAATATGTAAGTTGTTAGCAAAAACAAATGCCAAGGATTTCACTGTTTCATTTGTTAATGAAGGAGACGTTGGTTTATGGTTAGATTTTATGTTGTGGAACATTTATGGTACAATTCCAGTCATCGCTTGCGTTATCTTCAAGTGTATACTTCATGATTTATACGAATCTCTGAAAGCCAAGACTTAAATATACATTCTTTTTAATTTACATTAGTATTTTTTGTTGTGGTTGTTGAACTTTATTTATTTATTCAGTTTAATACTTGTTCAGTTTGTAAGATGGTAGTAAGACCTTCAATGTTGTATGGTTTAGAGACAGTGGTGTTGACTAAAAGACAGGCGGTAAAAGAAGAGCTGAAGATGCTTAGATTTTCACTGGAGTGACGACGAAGGACAGGATTAGAAATTCAGTTATTTAAGGGACTGAGCAGTTAGGACATTTTGGAGACAAGGTGAGAGAGGTTTGATTGAGATGGTTTGTGCAGAGGGGGGACATGGGGTATATGAAATGTTATCGTTTCTATAGTAATCTCAGCCTAGACATCATCTAAACATTTTTTTGTTATGTATAAGAACCATACCACAAAGACATTTGCAAAGATATTTTACACTCATCTAGACAAAAGAACACCTGGATTCTCCAGCCATATCTGTCTTTTCCTTTGAAGACCCACAATTGTATTGCCTTTAGATGTGGTAGCATTAAATGTTCCCTTTACTTGAACTAGGAGACCCAAACCTGTTCCAGCATAATAATGCTCCTGTGCACAAAGCAAACTCTATTTAAAAAATATGGTTTACATGGGTTGGAGTGAAAGATCTCCTGCTATAGAGGTCTGACCCTCAACCATATTGAACACCTTTGGAATGAATTGGAACACCGACTCCACCCTAGACATTCAACATATTCTTGTACAAGAGACAGTTAACAATCTCTGATCTAAAGATCTCAATGTATTGTGCATAGACAGAAGGTCAAATACGAAAATAGGTGGCAGTTATTTTTTATTCAAACAAGAGAATCGTATTATCAATTTCATGGGTGGCGCCAGTGAAAGGACTTTCAAATCAGGAAAGCCATCATGATTGTACATATTAACTCTGTGATTCGGGGGAGTGGTGGCTCCAGCGGTTAAGGCGCTGGGTTGCTGATCGGAAGGTCTGGGGTTCAAGCCCCGGTATCGCCAAGCTGCCACCCTTGAGCAAGGCCCTTAACCCTCTATGCTCCGGGGGTCCCTTACGAGGGAAATGTCAAGGTCCGTGACGTCGGAGTGACGTGGGGCCGCCTTCCCGTGGGCTCACCACCTGCAGGAGGGACCGTAAGGGATGGTGCTGTGAGGATTGGGCAGCAGTCGAAGGCGGGGGCCTGCTTAGACTGCTGCCCCCGCGACCCGAATTACGGATGAGCGGGAAAAAATGAATGAACTCTGGGATTCGTGAAAAAGGTTATTCTGAGGATATGATTTTTAATGTAAAGAACTGCTAAAAAGTCACTACCAAGTATCCTATGGTGAAAACTCCAATCGAGACCTGACCAAATCAGGCCAGACAGAGAAACCATTGATGATCAGACCTTTCACTGTGTGTGCATACATAATAATCAGAATACTTAATTGTTTCCATAGGGGAATTGTTGGGTTGCAGTTGCTTATTAAGTTAAAGATTAAAGTGAAATAAAATGCTACAATTTAACTATTGAATTACAAATTGGTTTTCTACAATTTTAGAGTGAAAAAGGGAAAGCGGCACACTGCACAAGAATAGGAACACCAGGAGACTTGAGCTCTTAGATAACTTTGACCAAGGTATCAGACCTTAATTGGCCTATTAGGGTCATGGCTTGTTCACAGGCATCATAAGGAAAGGCCAAGTGATGCAAATTTCAGAGATTTTTTTTAATACCCAGACTACTCTAACCTTGTCCCAAAAATCAGCAGCCATGGGTTCCTCTAAGCAGTTGCCTATCACTCTGAAAATAATGAAAATGATAAGAGCCTATAAGAAAATAGCAAAGTGTTAATTTATCAATTTCCTCAGTTCGGAATGTAATTAAGAAATGGCAGTTCACAGGAACAGTGGAGGTCAAGATAAGGTCTGGAAGACCAAGAAAAATATCAGATAACTGCTCATAGGATTTTTAGAAAAACAAGTCAACACCCACCAAAAGACCTTCAGGAAGATTTGACAGACTCTGGAGTTGTGGTACACTGTTGAACTGTTCAGTGACACCTGCACAAATATGACCTTCATAGAAGGGTCTGCAGAAGAAAACCTTTTTTTGCATCCTAACCACAAAATTCAGCATCTGAGAAACATTTACACAAGACTGATAGATTTTGGGAAAAAGTCCTGTGGACCGATGAGGTTAAAATAGAACTCTGATCGCAATGAGCAAAGGTATACTTGGAGAACAAAGGGCACAGAATTTCATGAAAAGAACACCAATCCAACTGTTAAGCATGGGGCAGATCGATCATGTTTCATCATGGGGATGTATTGCAGCCAATGGCACGGGGAACATTTCACTGGTGAGGGAAGAATGGATTCAATTGAATTCTAACAAATTCTTGTAGCAAACTTAACACTATCTGTAAAAAAGCAAAAGTTGAAAAGAGGATGGCTTCTACAAATGGATAATGATGCTAAGCACACCTCAAAATCCACAATAGGCAGATTTTGTTTAAAATATAAAGGGAACGTGTCGTCTGTAACTTTATGCCTTTTGGAGATCATTTCATCTTCCATTTGCTTAACTGTTCACATTAACAGAAATTTTCACCAGGGGTGCCCAAACTTTTGCATGTCACTGTAGTTCCACACGTTCTTGCACAGGGAAATTAGCCATAACAAAAAAGAAATAAATAATTATACATTCCTTATACTCCACAACCTGGTTCTTGTTGTGTTTCCTGATTCTTGCTTCTAATAGATCTAAAAGAGTCCCCACAATTTTACTCTTTAAATTTGTTCTTTTCCACAAACATTTCTAAACCTGGCCTTGCACACTGATGGTTGTTCCCATCCAGAACTGTTCATATTTCCTCAAATCACATGACTTGACCTCAGTAGCCAATGATCTGTATCCTTGCATTTCTGATGCCATGAGTGTGATATATTGCTGCTCGCACTGCGCTCGAGGCCACGGGGTTTAATTAAAGTCCCCACACACCGGCACGAGCACAATTTCACAAACGCAATAGGCAAACAACTCATAATGGCCCATGTCTTTTCTATTATTTGGTAAATAACGGCTGCATGTACAAGCTTTCACCTGTCAGTGTGAAAATGTAACCCGAGGTTCTTTTTTCTATTATGCGTCGCCGAGACATTTGGTGTTCGAACCCAATTTTCGCTTAGTTTTTTTTAAAGACGTTTTTATTAACTTCTAGAACACTTTGTTTTCTCGTTATTTTTAGTTACACCTTGACTTGCCTTATGATAAACGCAATTAGAATGCAAAATGTAAAGAGCTACCAAATTCAAGGACAGGGGAAAAGAGTCAGTATGCGCGATTCTGTTCATTAATTATAAATTCCACGGTCGCATCTGCGTTATAACCCTATCACTGATAGCATCTCGATCACTAATTAAAACCGAACTGTTTAATAACCGACCAAATCACTGCAACAAGTGCAGGGAGGAGCAGACACGGAGAAACCGAGCCGGAGACGTGGATTTGGAAGTGATCAGAAGCTCGATTTGCAATAAAAAACTGATTTTAGCGACGGCACCCTGCTGTGTTCGGGGAAATCAGGATCTGTGTAAAAGCCGCTTTTGATTGAGTATCTGCTGCACTTGAACATGCCAGAACAGACCACGATGTATGCAATTCAAATGCAATGCTTTTCTACATCACATACTATATCTAAAAAGAAGAGGAGAATGACTTCAATTTATAATAGCACCTGGTGAACCTGATTGGCTGAGGAATTCTCACTAAGGGCAGCTGCCAATCAAATCGCAGGTTTATATTTTGTGGCTTTTGATATAAACAAATATTGTTTCTGTAGTAACAATTTTAAACCTAAAATAGTACAAAACACTAGACGTATCACGGTATATAGATTTGCTATAAAACAAATGTTCAATGATGCTTAAAAATGACAACAATTGTATTTTCTAAATACATTTTTAGTTTAGTTAATTTAAGGGTAATTAATACTACAAAACGTTTAAAAACTACTAAAAAATTACTGTAACTTTTTTTTTTTTACAATTGTTTTAATGTCTGAATTACAAAAAGCAACTCAGTTACCAAATTCTTTGCTTTAAAAGACTGTTTAAATGTAGTTTCTGAGCCAAATCTTCATTTTATATAATTTTTGAGAGAAAGTGGGAGAGAGAGGAAGAAAGAGAGAGAATACAAAAGTTGATGAGGGAATGGCTATTTATAGCTGCTATAATGTACGCAAGAACAACAGACCAAATTATATATACGTTCCACAAAATATTTACAGGAATTGTATGAGAAGGAGTAACGACTTTTCTCTACCTGAATCGCAACAACAAATGTGGAAATATTTGATTCTTTCAGTAG
>NC_139574.1:7485735-7558235 GCF_946808225.1 Silurus aristotelis
TATTATTATTATTATTATTATTATTATTATTATTATTATTAATAATAATCCCAATCCAGTTGAAATCCACTGTTAATACTCTATAAAATATCCATGTGCTCTATTGCAATTACTTCCTGCTAAATAAAGAAAGCACAACTAATTGATTGAAACGCTTTGTTATTTCGGGTGCTGGCACGCCAGACCTGGCCGACGGTCACTGGGATCATCATGCAGCAAAATGTGGATTACATGTGCATTAGCATGTGGCTTTGGCTCCATGCAAGGACAAGGCTGAGAATGAGTCTGGCTGAGGATATGTCGAGCCTCCGGCGCCTCCCAGAGCGACTATAACTGCCTTAAATGAACAGAAAAGAAAGCGTTCTGAGACGGAAGAGTGTGGATCTGTACAGCTCGAAATATTTCAGAGTTCTAATGAAAAATACATTTAAATCATAAAAAAAGCTTGACGTTCCCGACATCTCTAGGTTACGTATGTAACCCTAGTTCCCCAAGGAACTAGAAGCAGTTCGAAGTTCCCGAATGGGGAACTCCAGGAATTTATGCATTTGTGGTTACTTAGCAATTGCACTGAAGAGAGAGTAGAGGTTGAACGATTTATCGGTTTTCCTGATTGACTGGCACTGATAGTTGTTGCTGAAACTATCAGCGAAAGTCCATGCCAATAGTTTTTCCGGCTTTCGGCCCGCTGTCATTACGAGAGCGGCCTCTGGAGGTGAAAAACTAACACCACGTGCTGTTTGTTTTTAAACATGAAACTGCGCTCGGCATGAAGAGCGCACGGCCCACGGAAAGCATCTATCATTTATTGATTGTATAATTCTATTTAATAATTATTATATTTGTATTTATTTAATTAGGAACTGTTTCATGATTCAGGACTATTTTACATGGAATGTTATGTTTTATCCAGAATCCAAAAATAACAACAAACTGCTGATTAATTGGTTTTCGGAAAGTAAGATCGAACCGAGATATCTATAAAATCCACTATCGGTCGAACTGTAATAGAGAAACGTTGGCGAGAGAACGACACTGGTGTTTACAGCTGCTATAATGTAAGACACAACAAGAACTTGTTTGTTTCATGAGCATTTTACAACTTAAAATGTTTAGAAAACTGTTAGAAAAACACATTGATTCATTAATTGCATAAATATTTTTGGGATTAAAAATGAAGGTGTAAGCAGAATAAAACCGTTCAGGAAATGCTGTTATTATAAAATATACTCATATTATATGACACCAACATTAAGATACAGAGATATAAAGGCACATAAAAAGAGCATTTTTTCCCCCTCTTATTATACTCAATCCTTTTCTTTCCACAAAATCGTGTTCGATTTGTTGATGGACATAATATTTTACTTTTTATTTCTCTTTCGTCTACTTTTTAAATGTTCAATTTCACATTCCTTTCTTTTCCTCTTGAATTACATTTATTATTATTATTTATTTTGCATGGGGTTTAATCACCACCTCTCTGAGTGGATAGTATTATAATAATAATAATAATAATAATAATAATAATAATAATAAATATAAATAAATCAACCTATACACAAACAAATATAAAAAAGTACAAAAATTACGGGGCAATGAGTATCTGATGAGATTATGATATTAAATTCTGAACCTCAGTTCACAACTGCATTATGAAGACACTCCAAAAATCCTGCTTCTCATCACTGCTGGCCGTTTAGAAGATGAGAATCTCTTCTCAGGAACCACTCTTTCTCCTCCACCATGGCAGTTTCAAATGTGTAGCAATTATAACCGTCAATCTTAATTACTGAACCCATTATTTAGTGCAAGGATACAACAACAGAAATCTGCTTTCCTTCCTTTTCTCTCTCTCTCTCTCTCTCTCTCTCTCTCTCTCTCTCTCTCTCTCTTTCTCTCTCTCTCTCCTACACCTCCTCGAGTTTTGTTAGCATTACTCAATCAGCACAGTAATTGATGTATCTGTTGCTGTAAGCAGAGTGGGAGGAGAGCAGCATTTTCCTTTTCTCTTTCTCTCTCTCGGTCTGTCTTTTCCCTCTCCATCTTTCACCACCTGCCACATGTTGGCATGCCAGATCTTCCTCCTCTGAGAAACGGATGATCACAAACGAGGGAGACAGCACAAACTTCCTTATTCACTCATCCATCATGCTGGATCTGACTCACACTGACTCTCTCACTCTCTCTCTTATATACACACACACACACACACACACACACACACACACACACACACACACACACACCTACACACAGAGCTCAGAAATGAACACCAATGCCACTATAGTAAAGAGTAAATAACTCGGTGATGTAGGAAGAGTGAATCAATCCATCTCACTGATTATTTAATGTCATGATATACTTATGAATATTGATGTGAATGTTGTGAGGTCAGGGCACTGAGGACTTTATTACATCAACATACAACATATACACACAATCATCACACAATCATATTAAATATTTAAATATTACTACTAATACTACTACTTATATATAATAATAATAATAATAATAATAATAATAATAATAATAATAATAATAATAATAATAATAATAATAATAATAATAATAATGATTTTGGACACCTGACCATTATATTACCATTTTATATATATATATATATATATATATATATATATATATATATATATATATATATGTTTGCGCACACACACACACACACACACACACACACACACACACACACACACACACACACACACACACACACACACACGTATATTTATGTGTATATATTTATGTATATGTTACATAAAGAATGCATTTTCCAAAGGCATTTTTAAAGCCTTGTGGTTTCCATGGTTTAGTCATAAAATGCACAGAAAGCGCACAAGAGAACGCTATGGAGGGCACTCTATTTTCTCTGACACTGTTAGTGAGCTAACAAGACTCTTCATGAATCTGTTTTACTGTTTTACTGTGAGTCTGAAGCGCTCATGATTTCCATCGCAAATGTCTGTGCCGAGTTTCAAGCATGCAACAGGTGGCAAACATTTTTCAGTTCAATTTGTTCAACTTGATGAGTCCTGCAGCGGATGGGTACCGAGGTATTACCATGCGTGTGTATAATAAATATATATATATATATGAGGTCCCCTGGTGGTCTAGTGGTTAAGATGCAGCGCTCTCACTGCTGCGACCCGGGTTCGATCCCCGGTCAGAGAACCAACCCCAGCCACTCTCAGTGCCGGTCCCAAGCCCGGATAAATGTGGAGGGTTGTGTTAGGAAGGGCATCCAGCGTAAAACATGTGCCAAATCAAACGTGCGGAGGATCCGCTGTGGCGACCCCTAACGGGAGAAGCCGAAAGAAAGTCAAGTCAAGTCATATATATATATACACACACACTACACTATACATATAATTAATAGAAACAACAGAATGTCAAAAAACAGTGAACTAAACATCATATTTGTTTAAAGTTCAATATGGTTTTAGCTCCGCCTCTCCGTTTATAATCTACTTTTATATCTATGTACAGTATATATCTACTTTTAAGTAAAAAAAAAAAAAAAAAAAAAAAAAAGACAAAAATCCATTGGCAGGTAACATCCGGCACACTGCAAAACATCAAAACATGGAACGAAAATATCAATTAGAGATGTATAGAATGATATTGTTTTCTTCCAATCGTATCCCTTCCCTCGTTTGTTCCTACAGATCTTTCATTCTTGCACCATCTGCTCCAATGCACATGCTCGCCTCTACAGCTAACACAGTGTTTCCCGGCTGGCAAAGTCCGAGGAAGCTGAGCACAAGAGCTTCTTTCACAGGGTGCAATCTTGAGCCGATGCCCGGCATATCAATTCATTCTGACGAGGGTGCAAACCAACAAACACACACACACACACACACACACACACACACACACACATACACTCGTCCCACAGAGAGAGAAGTCACAAATAGCTTCCATTAGGCATGTTTAATTGGAAACACATTTGTTTGTCATTTGGTGAACTTTAATGCTCTCCATAAACCCAACTGGCTAATTAGAGTTTGATGTTTACATGTAAATGTGTCATTATTTCTCAGGAAAAAAAAGCAAAGCTGCAGACATGCGCACGCCGCTCTGCGCTAGGCTAATTAAATCTATTTTGTCTACGCACGGCAGATGAACCTTGATGAGCGATGTGATCTCATTAAATGACAGTGGAACGTTGGGTGTGTGGAGCAGTGAGTGCTCGGTTTTGTTTTTTGGTTCTTTTTTTTTTCCCCCTTCCCAACAACACACACACACACACACACACACACACACACACACACACACCGCAGCACCCGAACAGCTGGGATCTGGCAGGCTCGTCTAGCCAAAGCTCGCTAGCTGAAGCATGACCGTGCTGTCATTTAGATCAGAACTTTGACAAAAGTAGGCGCTTTGGAGAGTTCGCCGCTGAGGGAGACGAACAAAATCAACGTCTCGGGAGTCTTGTTTGGAGGAAGACGGAGAGAACGTAATATTTCGACCGTGAACGACTGACAATCTGTTAGCATTCAGAGACAAACTCAGCTAACAGTCACGCTGCTGTGTGTGTGGGTGTGTGTGCATGCTAGCATGTAGGTCTGAAATTTGCCTACATGAGTTTTCATGCACTATAAACGCAAGACCTTCAACGAGCTCAAGAAGTATGGCTGTGTCAAAACCCAACTCTCACTCTCGGCCCAGGCGTGTGATGAATCACCGGCCCTCGCGCTGACCTGTGCTCTGACAAACTGGTAATGAAAGTCTTTTCCTTCCTGACAAATAGCGTTTTGTCTGGCCTCAGGTTAGGGACATAGCAGGAGTGAATGAAAGAGGTGACAGAATTGAACGTGTTTCCTTACACAGGCTCAGATTGCTCTGGTGTACACGCCGGCTTCTCCAGGGCTTCTTTTCAAACCTTGTAGCACCACTAGCGATCACGTCTGAACATCACGGCTGATGTCAAGACACAGGAAATGTGGTTCTTCCAAAAACAACCATAAAATTGTAGGTACACAATGTCTTTGGATGCTGTAGCATTAAACGTTCTCCTTCATCTGAACTAGGAAACGTATCCTGTTCCAGAATGACACAAAGCCAGCTCCATGAAGATATGCTTTCATGGGTTGAAGTGGAAGATCTTGAGTGGCCTGCTATAGAGCTCTTACCTCAACCCTACTGAACATCTTTGGGATGAATTGCACCTCAGGCCTCCTCACCTCACCTACACAGCTTTACCGAAGTTCACTCAAAACATTACATTTATGTAAGTGGCATTTAGTGTTTACTAAAACAATGTACAAATTAAAGCCTGCAATTATAATTAACATCCACTAGAACTTTGCTTTGTACTAAAAAAAGGAACAAAATAATATATAGAAAAAAATGTAATAGGCAACAAATATTGCCAAAAAAACGGCAATGAATATCAATAAAATCTACAGGCTCATGAATTTGAAAGGAAGAGCGGGATAGTAAGATTGCTTTATACTCTATATACTCTATACTCTAACCCAAAACATCCATGAAGTGTTGCAAAAATCTCGAATGGTGCTTTAATAAAGAATTATTTGAAGGGTGTAAACACTTATTTTCCATTTGTTATTTTCAATGAAAGCTTTGTTTAAATGTTTAATTAAAATGTTTTGAAGCTACAGGTGGAAAAAATTTAGAATTTTCTTAATCTGGCACGACAAACTGCCATTTTAATAAGGGTTTGTAATCGTTTTCACATCCGTTATATGTTAATATATTATATAAAAAAAACAATAATAAATCATACAATTTTTTTTTTTTACATATATTTTCCATCCAGTCACATCACATTAACACTGTACATGTCTGATTTAACAGATATATATTTAGCATAATAATAATAATAATAATAATAATAATAATAATAATAATAATAATACATTTTATTTATTATTTATTTATTTATAATATTAACAACAACAACAATTAAAAAAATAGAACACTATAAAACTTTATAATTTTTTAATTAATTATTTAATTAATTTATTTATTTATTTGTGTTCATTTATTTTTATTCTGTCACATATATTTAGTCCCCAAAAATATGTATGTATTTATTTATTTATTTACCGTAATTTCCGGACTATAAAGCGCACCCATATATAAGCCGCACCCACTGAATTTGACAAAGATTTTTATTTTGAACATAAATAAGCCGCACCTGTCTATAGATTGCAGCCGCAGGTGTCTACACTGAAACTAATGAACTTTACACAGGCTTTAAAAAAGACTGTCTCTGTTACACGGTGTAACGGCTGAAATATGTTGTGGCTCCTTTAGGAGCATAGCGGTATTTTGGGAATAGCCTGCCGCCGCATTTTTCCGCTATTACTGCATGTGTGGAAGACCGAGGAATATGTCCTTATTATTTTCTGATGCTTATTTCTAAGTTTCTTTGACTAACCCGTAAAGCTGTTGCCAAAAAAAAAACGAGTTTTGGAAACCTGTCTGTGCTTATATGATTTCTGTATGAACTGGAGTTAGTGAGCGCTCCCTTCACCCAGACTCAACGCGCTACAACGGCTTGTATCTAAACAGTAGCCTACCAAGTAAGTCATTGTTCACTGTCTTCCTTCTTCCTTTCTCAACAATTTCTCTCTGGAGTTTATCTTTTGGCATTGTCGTGCGTTTAAAAAAAAAACTTTTTTTCGTTTCCGTACGGAAATGTCATTGGTCTAATGTTATGGGGTTCAGTTTTTTGGCTTGAAGTTTGTGAAACCGGGAAAAACCCAGGAAAAATGTATAAATTAGCCGCTTCGTTGTTTAAACCACGGGGTTCAAAACGTGGGAAAAAAGTAGCGGCTTATAGTCCGGAAAATACGGTATTTATTTTGTATTTATTTTTTTATTTTTTAATTATTTGAACAAAAAAAATTTTTTAAAGATCTGTGTTCTGTTTTTTGGTTACGGTCGGCATTCCAATTCATCTCAAAAGTTTTTTAATAGGGTTGAGGTCAGAGCTCTATACACCAGGCCACTCAAGATCTTCCATGCCAAACCATGTTCACCATATCTTCAATGAGATAGTTTGGGCACAGGGGCATTGTCATGCTGGAACAGGTTTATGTCTCCTAGTTAATGTAAAGAAAGAATTTCATGCTACTGCACCCAAAGACATCCTATACAATTGTGTGCCTCCAACTCTGTGGAAAAAGGTTGAGGAAGAAGCACATATGGCTGGAAAATTGAGGTGCCCCAATACTTTTGGCCACACAGTGTAATTCATCTATAAAATTCTGAATACATATATTAAAAAAAGCACTGAATGTAGAGAGTTGTGTCGCTTTTTCTTTTAGTTTTCAGGAGAAATGTAAAAGTATGCAGAAAGCAGCACAGAGCACGAGGCGAAGCATTACTAAGCACTGATCCGTCACTTGTTTTTCTTCTTTTTCTTTTTTTCTTTTTATTATTATTTTTTTTTTACGATTAAAGCTACAGAGCAGCAAAATGTCATTTAGGCAAATCTGGTGCCGTGACGGATTCGCTGCACTGTTTGTCTTCTTAAATCTACAATTGAAGAACTGGCAAAAAGAACCCTGAGCACATGAATAACACAGGAGACACAGAGACATAATGGCACAAGACATGGACACGGATAGAGAGAAACAGAGGAATGAGATGTAAAGAGAAAAGAAAGACAGACAGGAAGGGGAATAGGTGGAGGGAAACATCTCCATGCCTTCAGCATCTCAGAATCAGCAGGAGACCAAGAAAATTAGATTTAAGCCGACGGTGGCAATCGGCAGTCACCTGCGCTGAGGCGTTTCTTTTTTTTTCGCTTTTTTTTTCCAGCATTCTGTCAGTAAAGCCCCTCCTTTCACAGTCGTATTAACAGCAGCCTCATTCACATTCACTCCCTCTGAGCCTGGCAGGCTTGAACAACACTTCCACTGTTAACCAGACTGCCTGCTTGTCTTACACACACACACACACACACTGCAAAGACACAGCACACATGTGCAGAATGAAAACAACCTACAACTACATCGCAATGAAAATACATGCCTGCCAATCTACCAGCGCTCTGCTAACATCTGCTTGTACAATGTGTAGTATGTTAACACCCAACCTCTGTACGCTAATCAGCACAATGTGTTAACAGCAACAAGTATCAGTATGCACTGTTACAGTGCAATAAGAAATACAGTGCATCCAGAAAGTATTCACAGAGCTTTACTTTTTCCACATTTTGTTATGTTACAGCTTTATTCCAAAATGGATTCAATTCATTATTTCCTACAAATGTTTTGCACATTAATTCTACAAACACGATTGGAGTCCACCTGTAGTAAATTCAGTTGGACATGATTTGGAAAGGCACACACCTGTCTATATTAAGTCCCACAGTTAACAGTGCATGTCAGAGCATAAACCAAGCCATGAAGTCCAAGGAATTGTCTGTAGACCTCCGAGACAGGACTGTATCGAGGCACAGATCTGGGGAAGGGAACAGAAAAATTTCTGCAGCATTGTAGGTCCCAGTGAGCACAGTGGCCTCTATCATCGGTAAATAGAAAAAGTTTGGAACCACCAGGACTCTTCCTAAAGCTGAGCCGGCCGGTCAAACTGAGCGATCGGGGGAGAAGGGTATTTGTAACCAATGATCACTCTGAGAGATCTTCAGTGTTTCTGTGTGGAGAGAGGAGAACCTTCCAGAAGAACAACCATCTCTGCAGCACTCCACCAATCAGGCCTGTATGGTACAATAACCGAATGGAAGCAACTCCTCAGTAAAAGGCACATAACAGCCCACCTGGAGTTTGCACCTGAAGGACTCCAAGACCATGAGAAACTAAATTTAAACTCTTTGGTCTCAATGCCAAGTGTCATGTCTGGAGGAAACCAGTCCCCGCTCATCACCTGGCCAATACCATCCCTACAGTGAAGCATAGTGGTGGCAGCATCATGGTGTGGGGATGTTTTTCAGCAGCAAGAACTGGAAGACTAGTCAGGATCGAGGGAAAGACGAATGCAGCAATGTACAGAGACATCCTTGATGAAAACCTGCTCTGGACCTCAGACTGGGGCGACGGTTCATCTTCCAACAGGACAACGACCCCAAACACACAGCCAAGATAACAAAGGAGTGGCTACAGGACGACTGTGTAAATGTCCTTGAGTGGCCCAGACAAAGTCCAGACTTTGTTGGAATGAACATCTCTGGAGAGATCTGAAAATGGCTGTGTATAGAGTTAGTAATCCAGGTTTAGGACTGAATCCTGGATCTGAAGGTTTCAAATTTAGTTAATTTAATTTTTATTTTATAGCAATTTTATAAATGGCTATTTTCACACAAGGGAATTAAATATAATTTTTGTATTTATTAATTTGTTGCTATAGGTTTATCTGTAATGAGAAATACAGAGATGATGCTGATTGCGAACAAAAACTCCCTGAAAAGACATGAGAAACAAACCTTGAGAGGAACCAGACTAAAAAAAAAAGGAAACCCATCTTCTTCTGAGTGACATTCGGATACTCATTCATTATATTTTCTTCATTGCTGAGGTTATATATTGAATGATTAAGACTTGATTAAGTGATCTTGATAGTTTTAATTAATTACAGTCCAAAGCCATCTTCATGGTTCAAGTGGAATCATCCACAGTAATCTCCCACTATATGCAGTGGCAGGCGGTCAGGGCCAGCAAAGTCTTCTCTGCTGGCCTAAATCTGGCCTATCAGAAGCACTGACCTACATTTACAACCTGAATTTTAATATTTGTTTCATGAAATTGTATTAATTTATTCCCAACAGTTTATTCTCTTCATTTCATAGCGTTTCTCTTGGCTGCACTGCTTCCAGTACGTGTATGTGGATGTTAGATTTTTTTGTCCAATCAGATTTCTGCCTCTATGTGCTGCCAGGTCAATCTAATCTGCCCAGGGCCTTCAAAGTCTGTTCTGCTAGCCTTTTTACCATAGAATAGAATATCATCAGTGGGTCTGGTCCTTTAACAAATCAGATTTTATATTCGCCTCACAGGACAGCTAGCTAGCCCAGAATATCGTCAGCATTTTTCCGTCCTCTGATTGGTTGGTCAGAGGGAAACTGTTACAGCCAAGTTTGACTGGAAAAACACGTGTGTAGCTCTGCACACATTATTACATCTGAGTTAGACTTTTTTTATGCCTACGGAGGAAGAGAAATTGATTTGCTTTCAGACATTCTTAAAAATACATTTTGTAGAAAAGCTGGACATCGTGAGGAGGTCGGCCGACCCCGAAGCTAGCTAGAGTGTCTCTGCCCAGGAAAGATAAGATAAGATAAGATGAGATGAGATGAGATAAGATGAGATGAGATGAGATGAGATGAGATGAGATGAGATGAGATGAGATAAGATAAGATACCTTTATTCGTCCCATAGTGGGGAAATTTCTCTGTTACAGCAGCAAAGAAAAAGAAATGCAAATATTTAAAAGAATAAGACATAATGTAGTATACAGTATATACACAACACAATGTATTAATACAAAGAAGAAAAACGGGACCACGAGTGGGTAGTTATGCTAACAGACATATTGCACACAGGTAATATTGCATATTGTTTTAAAATTTATGTTATTCCTCATGTGTTGTTTAAAAAACTTTGTTATTTTTCTATTATTGCAGTAAACAGTAATAACATTGTGTAGTTTGGTGATTGGGTCACTGGGAGCAGCTTTGATTGTAAAGTCTAATAGCAGCAGGTAGAAAAGACCGTCTGTATCGCTCCTTCAGACACTTAGGAGGTAACAGTCTGTCACCGATGGAGCTGCTCAGAGATGAAACTGTTTCATACAGGGGGTGAGAGACGTTCTCCAGCAATAATAATAGTGTAGCTACCATCTGCCTTTCTCCCACCTCCTATACAGTGTCCAGAGGAATCCCCAGGACTGAGCTGGACTGAAAGCCCAGGTACTAAATGCACGGCCCGCCACTGACTATATGTCTATAGGCTGTTCATGTGGAGTACCATCCACTGATGAAAACTGCTAGAGGAAGGGCATCAGAAAATAACAGACAGCTCCACAGAACAGAAGAAAAGAGAAGATCACTAAAACCATACTTTATTTAAAAGAATAAATCCACAAGAGGGGTAAAGTTTATGTGGTTGACTTATTTTTAGCACAGAGGTCATGATTTAGAAATAATCATCCAAGATTTGGACTCTAACCTTTTAAAATGTTTTGAATCCAGGAGTATTTCTACAGCCTTAGCAAAACAGAGGTCATTAGCAAAGCAAAACAGATTGTCTATGACATTTCAAACACACACACACACACACACACACACACACACACACACACACACACACACACACACACAAAGATAGCTATGTTTTTGTTTGCATCAAATTATCACTCGTCTGCAGAAGACGTTAGAGTGAGAGTGGCGCTCCTTCGACATACTGTCTGACGGCCAAATAAAAAAAAAAAAAAAAGAGAATTAAACGTGTTTCATCAACAGACAAAAACACTTGACACTTGTTTTAGTAAACCAGTGTTTTCTTGATCTGGACTAGGTTTTATTGAGTTTTGTTGAGCCAATTAACTCTCCACTGTTTTCGATCTGTGCACAGCGTCCAGTGACAATGGACCGCTAAGCTGGCTCACACACAATGCGCCTGCACCCCGGAAAACCCAGGCGATGAAACACCTTTTTTGTTCCATCAGTGGACATAAATTAGTCATTCAATGTTTGTCCATATGCATAATTCGTACAAAGAGGTGGCATTTTGGAGCCGACGTTCATTATGCTTTCATCTTTTCCAGCTCCTGTGATCCTGGCGCTGATGATTTGCTATCTCATAAACAAAACAAAAACGATTCAAATGTCTAAATCGCAACAAAAAAAACACACAAAGAGACCACATGATATTCCAAAAACATCACTGTTTTTAACGTCCTGATTCGCTTCCATTTAGAATTAACACAAGAGTAAATTACAGTAGTAAATAACATACATATATATATATATATATATATATATATATATATATATATATATATATATATATATATATATACAGTGAGGAAAATAAGTATTTGAACACCCTGCTTTTTTGCAAGTTCTCCCACTTAGAAATCATGGAGGGGTCTGAAATTGTTATTGTAGGTGCATGTCCACTGTGAGAGACATAATCTAAAAAAAAAATTCAAAAAATAACAGTATATGATTTTTAAACTATTTATTTGTATGCTAAAGCTGCAAATAAGTATTTAAACACCTGTCTATCAGCTAGAATTCTGACCCTCAAAGACCTGTTAGTCTGCCTTTAAAATGTCCACCTCCACTACATTTATTATCCTAAATTAGATGCACCTGTTTAAGGTCGTTAGCTGCATAAAGACACCTGTCTATCCCATACAATCAGTAAGAATCCAACTACTAACATTGCCAAGACCAAAGAGCTGTCCAAAGACACTAGAGACAAAATTGTACACCTCCACAAGGCTGGAAAGGGCTACGGGGAAATTGCCCAGCAGCTTGGTGAAAAAAGGTCCACTGTTGGAGCAATCATTAGAAAATGGAAGAAGCTAAACATGACTGTCAATCTCCCTCGGACTGGGGCTCCATGCAAGATCTCACCTCATGGGGTCTCAATGATCCTAAGGAAGGTGAGAAATCCGCCCAGAACTACACGGGAGGAGCTGGTCAATGACCTGAAAAGAGCTGGGACCACCGTTTCCAAGGTTACTGTTGGTAATACACTAAGACGTCATGGTTTGAAATCATGCATGGCATGAAAGGTTCCCCTGCTTAAACCAGCACATGTCCAGGCACGTCTTAAATTTGCCATTGACCATTTGGATGATCCAGAGGAGTCATGGGAGAAAGTCATGTGGTCAGATGAGACCAAAATAGAACTTTTGGGTCAAAATTCCACTAAACGTGTTTGGAGGAAGAAGAATGATGAGTACCATCCCAAGAACACCATCCCTACTGTGAAGCATTGGGGTGGTAGCATCATGCTTTGGGGGTGTTTCTCTGCACATGGGACAGGGCGACTGCACTGTATTTAGGAGAGGATGACCGGGGCCATGTATTGCGAGATTTGGGGGAACAACCTCCTTCCCTCAGTTAGAGCATTGAAGATGGGTCGAGGCTGGGTCTTCCAACATGACAATGACCCGAAGCACACAGCCAGGATAACCAAGGAGTGGCTCTGTAAGAAGCATATCAAGGTTCTGGCGTGGCCTAGCCAGTCTCCAGACCTAAACCCAATAGAGAATCTTTGGAGGGAGCTCAAACTCCGTGTTTCTCAGCGACAGGCCAGAAACCTGACTGATCTAGAGAAGATCTGTGTGGAGCAGTGGGCCAAAATCCCTCCTGCAGTGTGTGCAAACCTGGTGAAAAACTACAGGAAACGTTTGACCTCTGTAATTGCAAATTAAAGGCTACTGTACCAAATATTAACATTGACTTTCTCAGGTGTTCAAATACTTATTTGCAGCTGTATCATACAAATAAATAGTTAAAAAAATCATACATTGTGATTTCTGGATTTTTTTTTTAGATTATGTCTCTCACAGTGGACATGCACCTACGATGACAATTTCAGACCCCTCCATGATTTATAAGTGGAAGAACTTGCAAAATAGCAGGGTGTTCAAATACTTATTTTCCTCACTGTATATATATATATATATATATATAAATATCATGAAACATTTCAGGGAGAAATATGGACAATCAAAAATGCACAATAATGTTGTATTAGTGTACACACACTTAATAATCAGGGATATGTTTTTGTGCTTAGAATGAGCCAATCACATTCAGCCTTGTGTTCAAAAGTAATTATCACACCGTCATCAATGAAATGATGAAGATTCTAATTAACCTCAAATAAGGATCAGCTGTTTCGTTTCATTTTTCTTCACATCTTCATGGCTGAAGCATGATTTGGAATCATCCACCAAACCATGCATGCTATATCCACCTTCTCCTCCATTTTTCTGGGAAGATGTCCCACTGAATTTTGTGGAGATTTGTGTAAGAGATTAAGCTGCAAGGGTGTTAGTAAAGTCAGGTAGTGATGTAGGTGAGGTGAGGAGGCAAGGAATGCAGTCAGTGTTCACATTCATCCCAAAGGTGTTCAATAGGATGGGGGTCAGAAATCTATAGCAGGCTTTCAAGACCTTCACGTTTGGGAAAGAACCACATATGGCTGGAAAAGTTGGGTGTTCCAATTCTTTTGCCCATAAAATGTATATGTATTTATTATCATATGGAAGATGCCACTTGCACTTCATTCCATATCCAGTTGTGTGCTGGTTGCCATTCACATATTATTATTCTTACTGTATTGAGATGTTTGGACGCATGCATATTATACGATCCTCTGTAAAGGTCTGCTTATGTTGGTTCGTCTTGTCTTGTCTTGTTGAATTTTGTATTGTCTTATGCATTAACTTGATCCTGGAGGATTGTTGTTTTGTCTTTCTGTGTACTGTACCAACTGTATGACTTCTTGACTTGACACCAATTCAAAAGTATAATAATGCCATAATCCCAAAAAGATCTGTTTTTGTGGTGTGAGATTTAGAACAAAAGATCGCGGAATTACGATTAGCTACAAACACCAGCGCCAAACCTTGAGATGAAAAGGAATTTGAACTTTCATCAGGGCAGTGACCCAAAGCATGCATCCAAAACAACAAAGAAACGGCTTAACCAAAAGGAGATCAGTGTTTTTGAATGAGCAAGCCAGAGCTCACACCCGAATCCTACGAAAAATCTCTGGAAGCTGAAAGGAGTGCAGCATGATGGATGGTACAGTATGACAGATCTGGAAAGTTTTTTGCAAAAAAAGAGTGGGAAAATATCGGTGGTAGATACGTAACAGAAAAATACTGAGTGGTGTAAAAAAAAAAAAAAAAAAAAAAAAACATTAAAAAATAAGTCCATTAACAAAACGTATGCAAACCATAATAAAGTTGACTTTATTTTCGTAAATTAAAAAAAAAATTACATTTATATTTTTATATTTTGTAATTTCACATTGATTTTGGAAACAGGATTGGCATAATTTCAGGATTGTAAATAATTTCACAAAAGCTTGCATTTTAACAGGGATACGAAAACCTTTTTCTATCCATTGTAATTCGTCACACCGCCAAAAAATGATTTGTATTTGCTTTGTAACAAAAAAATAGAGCATTAATTAATTAATTAACCAATTAGCTAATTAATTAATTCAATTTATTTATTTATTTAATCATGAGAAGGGGAAAAGTGCTGTTGTAACACATTTACATTTATTGCATTTGGCAAATTCTATTGTCCAGAGCAACTTACATATTCAGTCATACAGCTAAACAGTTAAGGGTTAAGGGTCTTGTTTAAGGGCCCAACAGTGGCAGCTGGGTAGTGATGGGATTTGACCCCATGACCTTCTGATCAGAAGATCAACATCTTATCCACTGAGCTCCCACTTCCCACTCAATAAAAGGAAGATAATTATCTAATGGACATCCCACAATTATTACATTTGACTATAAACAAATAAAAAGACGATTTTTTTTTTCTCATGAATATGAATACATCGAATCGAATTTAAAAACTAAGACTAAATTGTAATTTTTTTCTCATACTTATTAAGCCCCTCCCACTTTATCCATAATGTAAAAAAATCCTATTAAAGAAGCTACTTGCTAAACAAATATGTCCTCTTCCAACACAATGAAGCCCCCCCCCCCATTCTTTTACTCAAATGAAAATCACTATAAGAACTTTTTTGAGACTCTCAAGCTGCACAAAACCCTGCGTCTACACACAGATGTAATTACGTGAGCGTCTGATTTGCGCTCGTACGCCGAGGCCAGCTGTCCACAGAAGAGGAACTCGGAGTATTCGCCGCTCTGATCCACACTCCAGAAATGTATTTTGTGCTTGAGTGAATTAGGTGATCGTTTTTTTTTTTCCTTTTTTTTATCATCTTGCATGCGGCTGTGGCTTCCGGAGTCCGCTCCGGGGAAATTGGAGGGCGGAAAAAAGTTTAACATTTATCGCATGCTGAGGTTAATCTCTTGAAATGTTGGGATTCTGTCGGAGGGAAAGTGGCAAATCCGTCCTGCACTCCTGCAGAATTACAGTTACATTTCTAAGCCTCTTTCTCTCTCTCTCTCTCTCTCTCTCTCTCTCTCTCTCTCTCTCTCTCTCTCTCTTCTACAATTCTGGAAATTGCTGTAATTTTACCTTGGAAATGAAAATATATAATCTCCCATTAATAAGCAGTAAACCATTTCAAGGCCAATAGACACATGAGAGTAGGATTTCTCGAAAAGCATCAGTGTGTACATACTACATATATATTTGTGTTCCAGTTATTTAATAAATCATCATCATCACCATCATCATGATCAGAAGCAGCATCATACAGTATATCTCTATTAATTTTCCTCTCACTACTCTACCTTCTTTTGCAGAAGTGTGTATGAGAATGAAAGAGCCCCATGTACACATCCTTTCAATGGTCACTTGAGTCAGTGCAGCCAAAATATCTCTCTCTCTCTCATTCCCTTGCTCTCAAACGCTCCACTCAACCGTTTCCTAAGAGCATTATACTCTTTGGGAAATAGCTTCTTGCTGCTATCCAAAAGCAGTCCCACAAAGTCGTGTGTGTATGTGTGAGTGTGTGTGTGTGTGTGTATGTGTGTGTGCGACAAGTGCAGCTCTATTCATCCCAACTCCGAACGACGGATATGAAGTAAAATGGAACAAACAGTCTGGAAGTGCATCTCAGTGCAGGTCTCACAGCTCGACGCAATTGAGTCTGGGACACTGAGACTGCATGGATCAACAACTAATACTGTGTGCTTTATAGGCAGTCTAGTCCATCGCCAAGAAAGTCCATCACCTGGATGAATTCCCAGCGCCGATCTAGTACGATTGCTTTAAAATCGCAGAATCAGGTCTGATGCTTCTACAATCCTATTTTTCTTTACATCAACAGATGATCGTGAAATATTTGCACTGGTTGATTTCATATAACACAGGTCACAGTGTCATTATTCTGTGTAGAATGCTGAAGTTATATGGTGGACAAATACAACTCAATGCCAAAGGTACCAATGACTAAACCTTTTTTTCTGATTTGCATGTCTTAAATAGAACAAGTTTGAGACACACAATTTTATAGGACCTTATTGCATGTGGCAGCCTGAACTAGAAGACCCAAATCTGTTCCAGCATGACAATGCCCCTGTGCACAAAGCAAACTCTATGAAGATGTGCTTTACATGGGTTACAGTGAAAGATCTCCTGCTTTAGAGCACCAATCCTATTGAACATGATGAATATGAACGCTGACTGCACCCTCACCTCATCTACATCAGTACCTGACTTTACTAACACCCTTGTGGCTGAATAAATCTCACATAAATCTCCACAAGCACACTTTAAAATCTAGTGGAACTTCTTCCCAGTAGAGTGGAGGATATTATAAGAGTAAATGATGACCAAATGTGGAATGGGAGGTTCAAAAAAACAAATACCAATCTTATGATCAGGTGTTTTCAATATTGTGTAAATTTGTATGCTTATTTAATGCCATGCAAAAATTCTAAAATCAGGCCATCTGGTGGTAACATGTAGGACTCAAGACAAATCCTACACATATTCATAGCAAGTATTCCTTTCCGAGAGACTGACAGGTGAATGGGTGCCAGAAAATGGGCTTTAAAATCCTGAGCAGAAACATGCAATTACAGAATTACAGAATGTGTACCCAGACACATACATACACACAACTGCTTAGTGAATATACCAGTACAAACAAAACAAACATTTAAATTCTGTTAGATTTGAGAAGAACAGTTTACCACTTTACCGCGGTCGAATCTCGCGCCCCCGGTTGGTTTATCGCGGTATTGCATTTGCCACATAACTAATTAGTTTAGCTGATTTTCCCGGTCTCTCGTGGATAGCACGATAGACCAAAAAACTTTTTTGTATCATTGTTTTTAGATAGTTTTATGTGAAATTTATGAAATTTATTAATAAAAAATATCATAATAAATTATAAAATGAAGTAAAATGTTAATACAGTACAGTACCGTATACATAAAATAGCATTTTTGGGGTGGCGTCCGTTTATCGCGTTTTTTCGTTTATCGCAGGCGGTTTTGGAACAGCTTTATCCCCCTGTATGTTTATCCCTAATAAGTGAGCCAGTGGTGACATTGGCAGGGAAAAACTCTGAGATAGTATGTGGATGAGACCTTGAAAAAAACAGACTCAAACGTTATCGACTGTTCACTGATAGACACTCGAATGCAAATTTGATAGACGTCATTATCCAAACGGGCTTACAAAAGTTCTCAGTGGTCTCCACCCAAAAATATATATTCAGCCTGGTTAATGACTAATTCAGTGCTAAACACAGCCATTCAGTTTAAACACCCAGTTAATGGAATTTTACTTCACTTAACCACTTTGAACACATTGATGCATCATTTCTGAGAGATGGTGTTGAGCATTTGAGTAAATGTACTTTAGTGTGGTACTTAAGTCATGTTTTGGCTACTTTCTAGTTTTACATAGTATTAAAAGATAGAATTTTATAATAAACATTTATGATTCGATATGTACTTTTTACTCCACTATATTTTAATAGGCAAATGACCGTTACCAATTTAATTATCTGCCGTAAATTATTTATTCTGCACAAAAGTGATATTTACTTTCATTTTATTTTTCTATTGAATACTGATGGTTCTTCTACTTTGCGACATGATACTGTAGTTTTATTTGTTAACTGAGATCCCTTTTTGAAAAACTGCTTTACTGCTTTGTCTTTTTTTTACTTAGTAAATGCAGTGTTCAGGAGTACAATTTAATTTGTATTTCAGGAAAAAAAAAAACACTCCTAAATCCATGTGCATCTTTAAATATGCGGTTAATATTCAAATACTGTTCAAATCAGACTTTTACTCAAGTCATATTGGAATTGGTGACTTTTAACATGTACTGAAATACGTTTTGCAGTAAGGTTTCTATACTTTTACTCAAGTATGATTTTCAGGTTCTCTTTACACCTCTGATAGACAATTTCGTGTAGATATCCAATTCCATGCCTTCAAATGGTGATTATTATAAATGTAATAACATTTTGACCAAACATTGCTGTGTTTGTTTTGGGGCCAGTGTATACTTCACTTCACTGTTAGCTAGCTAAACACTCTTCTTTGTAGTTCTCACTTTTGCAAATTGTACTGTATATTATACAGTAGGTTTACTGGCCGGCACTATTTAGTTTTTTTGTGTATCTGTCCCACGCTGTCTTGTGTTGTATGTTTGCACTTAATATGGCAAGAACACTTACTTTAGTCCATAGCGCTGTGTTCTGTTATGTAGCTTAATGTTGTTTTATGTAGCACCAGGGTTCTTGTGGAACATTGTCTCATTTCACTGTGTACTTCTATATATGATATATATTGTTAAAATGACAATAATAGCTTTCTGACTTGACCATTTGAAGTTTCCAAGAAACAAGATCGGTGTTCAATGGGTGGCCATGCTTTAACATTAAGCTCTCATCGTGTTTTTGGTGTTGTGGCAAAGAATAAGTGGGTTTAAATCTGAGAGCGCTGCAATGGGCTGCTGTTGGATAAAAGCAAGTAATGTATTCCTGTTATTACATGTGTTATAGCAGCCTGTGAAATAATATAGAATAATAATGTTATGTACTTCCTATAAACATTTAACCACTAACAAAAATCCCAGACAGACAAACAACCTGAAGTGTTGGAAGTAGACAAAATACTTTTATAAATGATTATTTGAATCCAACTTTATTCATTCATTTATTCATTCATTCATTCAATCATTCATCTGCTCAGTAACTGCTTTATCATGAGCAGGGTCAAGATAGATCTAGAGAACTGGACATATGGCAAGAAATACCCTTTTTCCTTGGCATGCTTTTTGGTAGCCCTCAACAAGATCTGCATGATTCTTCATGTCTCAGCACCTTTCATATGATACATTTTTGCCCTTTTCTAGTGTAGAATGATTTATTTTACAGTACTGTTATATGTAATACTGTTTATTTGTATTGTGCTTGTAACAATAGACAAGCTTTACAGAAATAAATCTGCTTTTACATTTTGATGAGAATAAAAAGTAATAAGTAATTTTCCAGCAGCTCAAACCATAATTCGTATTTTAGTTCAGTTTTCCAAGGATGACAATGAATTGTTGGTTTCTTTTTTGATAACATGACAAGCTGCATTTTTTTTTATTAGGCCTAACATTAAAAATAAAGCAGACACCTGAATAAAGGAATGACTGTTTACAGAAATTTGTTTCAGAGATGTTATGTAACCATAAATAGAAAATGTGGGGCAATGTGGTCTAAAAAATGAAACATTTCAGGGCATCAGCGTGGTAAGAGTAACTCACATATTTCACATTAGGCTGCATCACATCCACCTACTGCTCATCAATTCAATTCAGTTTAGTTTGTATAGCACTTTTAACAACTGACATTGTCCTAAAGTGGCTTTACAGAAATAAATAGGCTATAAAACCTCAATTTATACCTTAGTGCCTATGAGTCTATTTCTATTGAGGGGGCCAGTGGTGATATAGGCAGGGAAAATTTCCCTGAGATGGTATAAGGACGCAACCATGAGTGAAACCAGACTCAAATGGAAACCACCCTCATCCTATTTTACTATACACAAAGCAGGGAAAACATTATGACATTATAACATTATGAGTGGTGAAGGGAATAACACTGATTATCTCTTCATAATGCAACCTGTTAGTGGGAGAGTTTGACAAAATTGTTGCTGGTCTGCAGTGCTCAGTATCTTATCAAAAGTGCTCCATGTGGTAAACTGGTGACAGGATCATTGGCAGCCAAGGCTCATTGATGCACATCCAACAGACGAGCTCCTGTAGCTCAAATTGTTACGTTAGTGCAAAGTTAATGCTGTTAATGCTCGATGGGCCAGAAGTGTTTTGGCAGCAAAAGGAGACCGACACAATATTAGGCAGGTGGTCATAATGTTATGCCTGATCGGTGTATATTATATTAATTTCCCACAGCAACATGACATAATTTTATCTGTGATATAATATACACACACGCTCCAAACCACATAAAAAAAAAAAAAAAAAAACACTGTCTGAATTTAATTTGCATTTTATTGAGTAAAGTAAATTAATGAGGTGAATACTGATCTTTAATACACACATTTCTTCATGTCCACGGTTAAAATAACTCCCATGTTAGCACATCCTCAAGGGCTGTTTTGTGCTATAGTAGAAAATATTGCTCCTCCGCTAATCACTTAAAAACTCAACTAGCATATTTGTTTCATTTGAAGATAACTCAGGGCAAGAGAAAGGGCAATTTGCATGGAGTGCATAAAGCACCCGTCCTTTGGACATAATTACATTAGCAAACGTAATGATGGCGCTGGCTGGGTTGTAATGCTTTATGATGTTCACTTCTCTGTTTTAATGAATCATTTATTCTGAGAAATATTCCAGTCTTCAGAGCTGTTACAGACAATATTCCTATTAATTACAGTCAGATAGAGTGTGTTAATCTTGTTTACATTATCATTTACATTTATGGAACTTGGCAGACGCGATTATAGGGAGCAACTTACGATTATCTCATTTATACAACTGAGTAGTTGAGAGTTAAGAGAGTTGCTCTAGAAATCAAGAGCGACAGCTTGGCGGTGTTGGGATTTGAACTCATTACCTTTTGGTCCAAATTCCAACAGCACCTTCCTTAAGCAGATCCCTGAGGCTTTCCTACCACCAATCGGAGTGTAAGACATATCACATACTATTAGCTTATGAGATACATTTACATTAATGGCATTTGATAGACCTGGGGCCCTTGAGTAAGTCTCTTAACCCTTTGTGCTCCAGGGGTAGTGGCTAACCCATAAAATCCACGATCAAAGGAGCATCAGTGGCAGTGCTGTGATTCAAGCTCACAACCTTTTGGGAAGTGGAAGCTCAGTGGACTCTGGGTTACTGATCGGAAAGGTCAGGGGTTCAAGCCCCAGTATCACCAAGCTGCCACTCTTGAGGCTATTAAGCAAGAAACCTCTGTGCTCTGACCCCAGCTTCCTAACATTACTGGGATATGAGAAGAAAAAATGTTACTGTGCTGCAACGAACATGTCTACATGTCTGTAACTTACGGAAGCGAGAAGGTGTAGATTGTGTAGGTGTTGTGATAGATGTTTATATAATCAAGTCTATATCTAAAATATCTTTAGTCACATTAAAACGATTGTTGACAAGGTGAAAATGTGCTGCACTGTTAATGTAATTAGAAGCGGTTAAAAAGCATTTTGTATTGTTCTTAAGCAAACCGAAAATCCCAGACACTTTGGGGATTATTTCTGTATTTCATCTGTAAACATATCAACCTCTTTCTCGCTATTTATTTTCCTCGAACCCCTGATCACATTTTAATCCTTCCACAAATGTCCCAAATTTCTTCAAACTGTATTTGTGATATCGTTGGCGGGCAAAAATTTTTTGTGAACAAGGGAGGAAAAGAGGGTGTTTTCCAGAACATTCTGTAGGCAGCCTGAACCCATCATCATCTCTCCGCCAGCTCCTCCGCCACCCTCATCAAACCTTTCCTTTTTAATTTCCCGTTAATGAGGTTTATTAAATTACAAATGTACTTTACACGTTTTAACAAAGGCTGAAATTGGCACAACTCTGCAGGGAATGATTTTCTTTCCTAACACAAATGCGAGAGAGAGAGAGAGAGAGAGAGAGAGAGAGAGAGAGAGAGAGAGAGAGAGAGAGAGAAGAGAGTGAGGTATCGGTGGAGGAAGGAAAAACCCAAGAACGGAGGAAGTCATTCGGCGTGACACGGCGTAACACGGTGCCAAGGCTTAGCAGCCGAAAACAGGGCTAATGCTGAGAGATAGCTCACTAAATGAGTGTGATGTGACACAATTAATTACTCCGGGTTTTATGATGTGTGTAAGTGTGCGTGGGTGAAGGGACCAGTGGGTATGTGCATATGTGTGTGTATGTGTGTGAGTGTGTGTCTGCATGTGTTGTTCTCTAAGAACTAGCAAGAAGAAGGAAAGAGGGGTGTCACGAGCAGCTAAGAAGTGACAAATGCTAACACTGAAGCGTGGCCACAGACACACACGCACACACACACACACACACACACACACACACACACACACACACACACACACACACACACACACTCGAGTACAGCCAGCCACTGGCTTCATAATAACCTTCAGTAGAAAACATAAACTCTGTGATGGGAAACGGGGAATAGTGTAACAGTGAAACGAGGCGCTTGCCAAGCTGCCACAGATCCCATGGCAGGTATCGATGCCAGTTCATTTATGTCATAGTCATTTTCTTCTGATTAGATACAAACTGACAGACATACTCATGCACACACACACACACACACAGTGTCAGCATTTGTAGGGTCATGATGGATAGATCTCTAAGTTCTATTGACTGAAAGAGGGTCAAAAGGGGCCGGATAAAGGAAGGAAGAGGAGAAAACGTTTGGCATGCTGTCCAGTCTGACATCATTAGCAAGTCTGCAGAAGAATGTGTACAGGAGAGTTTAGTACAAAACACACACACACACACACACACACACACACACACACACACACACACACACACACACACACACACACACACACACACACTTTCTTTCCCACATCTTTCCCATCAAAAGCCCTGTGACTCTCGAGTTCTGCTGACGGGCTGCAGTCAGACATGCCACGTGCACAGCGAATGAAACATGTCTTCCTGTCAAGTGCCATACTCTATAAATGGATGTCCCTGCAATCTTGCCATCAGCGCCTTATTTCTTCTAAAAGCAAAGGGGAAAAAAAGCAGAAAGGAAAGCAGGAGAAGAGGCTTGTATTATGAAGAGTTTTATACGCACACATACATTTTTTTTTTTTATTTCCCACAATGCCATACATGACAGGGTAGAATTACTATTTCAGTGGTGCAGCAGGGTCAGTGCATTTGCAAATGCCATGAAGTTGCATACACATAGATTTTCCCCTAAACGCCTGGCAGGATATCAGGAGAGTGTTTAAAGCGCTAACGATCCGGCCACTTCTCAAGAGTGATGGACGGCGTCTCGTCGTTTATAATCTGTTATCAGGAAACAATTTAATTCAGATTTATTTGTAGAACAATTGACATTGTCTCAAAGCAGTTTAACACTGATAAACAGGTTGTAAAGCTAGAATGTAGAAGTTTAGTGACTATATGTGCGTTCCTTATAATTAGAATTTTATTCCTAATGAAAAAAAATATCCCTGAGATGGAAGAAACCTCCTCAAAAGATACCTGGCCTCATCTGAGTGGCACCGAATGTCCAATCATTACAGTTTCATTATTGTTGAGGGGGTACTGTATAGTGATAGGTGCTTAAATGCAGAACTGTCCAAGTTAAACTATTAATTTCAATAAACTGAATAATGTGCACATTCATGTCTGCAGTAAAATCGCAAACAGCAAACTACGTTTTAGTCCGGATGAAGAATCATGTGACATCAATAGTAACATTTTACTTTAAACAGATCAAAAGTCTGTTTGATATTTAATATATTAAAAATAAAAATTGTTGGCAAATTGCTGTATAACGAGGAATTGAAATTGAAAAAAATATTCAACTCTACTTCACTCCCGGTTACATCAGACCACCTGGCCACTGATTGTGTTCCTGAAACAGCTCATAATAAACCACACAAATAGAGAGAGAATGTTACTATCAGTAATGAGAAGTGTGTGTGTGTGTGTGTGTGTGTGTTTGTGTGTGTGTTTGTGTGTGTGTTTGTTTGTTTGGAAAAATCGGCGGGGGGGCATGGGGGGTTCTGGGTATCGTGTGCTTAAATCAATGGATGCTACAACAATTTCCAAATTAAAATTAAGACCAGCAGATTGCACTTGAAGGAAAAAAAAAAGGCCAGTCGTTACTTTTTATTTATGAGTAGAAAAAACGCCCAACATGTCAAACACGCAAGTCACCAATCAGGGTTTTTTCAACTTGTTTTGATTGACGCTTAGTGGTAACAATGAACATACTGTACAGTTCAGCATCAGTTTAACAGCAAGCAAAACATTGATAGAAGAATAAATGATGGAAAACTGCTGACTCGAACTTGCCACAATACCAGATAATTGTAATAGATATCAATCAGTGTTTGACTCATTAATACCCTTCTATTAATAGACTGGTGCGCTAAGAGTAACATTAGATTCTTTTAACATAAAATGAGTTGATTTAGCAAATAATGACAGGAACATTATAGACATTAAAAATCAAAGTACTTTGGAAGTTTAAAGGCATAAACTTTTGTACTTTTGCTCAAGTGAAAGTTAAAAGGGACACTTTTTCTATAACTGGAGTAAAACTTTACAGTGTCTTTCTACTTTAACTCAACTGCATGGTTTGTGTACTTTATCTACCACTATATATTTTTAAGTTGTCAGTCTGAATAATTCATTGTATCTGTGATAAATAATAAAGCAGCTTTACACACTTTATGTGTAAATAAAGAAATTATATAAAACCGTTCCACACACTCACTTACAATAAACTGAGGGAAAAAACATAAAACTGTTAACTCCATCACAAGGAAGTCTCAGCGGTGATCGTTCTTCCTTCATCAGGTGAAGAAGTTCAACCTGCCACAGGTGCTGTTGAGGCACTTCTACTCAGCTGTCACTTATTTGTCTGTAAGATCATTGTTAGCCGCTCTGGATAAGCGCATCTGCCACAAGCTTTCAATGTAAATGAACTCATAGTATTAAATGTGAATCTCAATCAAATCTGTTGTTCAGAAGTGAAAAGTAAACTAAACAGTGAGGTGGTCATTTTCTTTGCTGAATTTTTTTCTCCACTGGAATGATCGCTTTCTAAAGAAATCTCACAATGCATCACAAAACCTATGAAGCAGAGATACTCACTAGGTTCCATTCATATTTTCTTTGGTAATTTATGATTGTTGTAGCTCTCAAATGATTATTTCTGTTAGCGATTTGGAATTTGTAATATGTAATTTTATTTGATGTTTTATATATTGTTTGTTTGAGTGGTTTTTTTGAGTGGCAAAGTAATCTGTCATGTAATGCACAGAAGCGGAAGCAGATGCATGTGCAGATTAAGAAAAGTTATTATAATATTACCAGGCAAACAAATTCAAATCAGAAAACATAAACATTAATGTAATACAGGTCTGGGTTGGGCAATCGGCAAAAAACAATACACAAACAAAACAGGAACGTGCACGAGAAATGATGTGAGGTCAAAACCGAGAAACATTAGACATGAATCATAAAAGAAATTGGCTCAGTAATCACAGATGAACTGGACAAAAGACACTCTCTCTCTCCCTGCAAGCTGGCATGCCTCACTTGGTATGAAGGGGGATGATCGCTGACTAAAAAAGAAAAACATCCCACTAGCTAGCTTACAGTCCTGCTCACAATCTGATCCTGCCAAGAATGCCAAAAACATGTGTACTTAGGCTAACAATATAGTTCATATAGTTGAGTCATCAGTGTCACAATGTGAAGTTAAACCGGGTCCTTAGCAGTGCTATATGTTAATATTTCTTAATGTAAAATACCATACAGAGAATTCTCATTTATGATTGGTCAAGAAGGTGTCCTATAAATTTCCATCACAACAGCTCTTACAAGCTGGACTTTAAATCACAGGTTTACATTAAAGCACCGGCCTAATACCTCATTGTTTCCATAGCAACCACTTGCACAAGGATTTGCTCAGATGTAGAAAGCAGCTCAGACGCATGACATAAACAAACAGTGAGGTTTTTTGTAATAAGACGGTATTGATTTCACATTTTCTGGAAGGGAGTCTCCAGTGTCAGAGCTTTGCCACAGTCAAATGTAAAACTACTTCTAAAGCCAATATGGAGCAAATAAATAAGGAGTCTATTTGTTTGGTATTTTCCTGTGAACATGAAAATCCGTGACTCAAATCAATAGGAAAAAAGGAGGTAGTGAAGGAATGAGCCTGAGATGAGGAAGCTACTACAGAACGATCAAACGAGTCCAGAATTGATCCTTACTACAGGCTTGAGTAGCCTTCAGGCCTTGTGAAAAACATCTTTATAGAACCAGCATATGTGAAAAGCATGGGTTTGTTATTAATTTTTCAACTTTAACCTGCTAGAATTTACCACAGTGGCCATATTTGATTGATGGTTAGCACCTCAACTATGCACATGCCTGGCAAATCGCATAGCATGGAGGCCTGATATCGATTGTCTTCCATTTGAGAAGGGATTAAAATGATGCCTTGTTGTTGAGACGAGAGCTTTCATAGCTGTCCTCCCTCTCTTCAGGATGAGTACGAGATTAAACAAGGTCCTATTAGCTAAGGCGTAGGAGCCGTTTAGCAGTGCGCTATTAGAAGGACCACTGCTTTCTTCTAGCATGCTCTCTCTGCTAGCATGCTGTTCCGGTACATATGTGGACGCCTCTCTGACAGGGCTGAGCTGTGTTTTATTACATTATTCACCAGTCTCTGAAAAGGAGCATCACATTACTAAGCACCAGAATAAAAATTCATTCGTTAATCACCTGTCAGACCTCTGACATTTTTGCTATTCTGCCTGAGTAGTTTAATGGCAGAAAAGATCTAAATGACTCGTTATGATTGATCTCTTTCTTTATGTCTTTCTAAACTCATGCTAGAGTACATCACGCACAGCATAATACATAAAAGGTGTTATGTTTGAAAGCACTTTCTACCCTCTTCTGCATACCTAAACTTAGACACTAGTGATTGGCTACTGTCACTGAGAATGACAGAAGAAAGAGAGAGAGAAAGAGAGAGAGAGAGAGAGAGAGAGAGAGAGAGAGAGAGAGAGAGAGAG
Source organism: Silurus aristotelis (assembly GCF_946808225.1). Taxonomy (NCBI): domain Eukaryota; kingdom Metazoa; phylum Chordata; class Actinopteri; order Siluriformes; family Siluridae; genus Silurus; species Silurus aristotelis. Next base: position 7,513,645 of record NC_139574.1, read on the forward strand.
AGAGAGAGAGAATAAGTAATGTCGTTCCTCCCACCCGGAGTGTACAGTCAATTTTGTTCCCCAGATGCCCATTCCTCAGATGGCTGTTGCATCCACAAAACGCAAACCCTGCAAAGACTTGACCAACCTGCCCAAGATGTTTTTATACGGAGGATGGGAATGTTATGTCGAGAAAAGTAGTGATCACAAGAAAGTAAGAAAGAAAAAAATTATATTATGCATGGCCTAATAGGACTTCCATAGGTTTAAATGGTCCAATAAAATTAAATTCACATTTTTAAGCGTCTCAAGGGACAAATGAAACGGCAGTGGTGGATTGGTACTCTGAGACACTGATCAAAACAGTGAGGGAGAAAAAGAGCGAGAGCGTGAGAGAGAGAGAGAGAGAGAGAGAGAGAGAGAGAGAGAGAGAGAGAGAGAGAGAGAGAGCGCTACATAGCTGCATGTCTAAGGTCACTAGGACTAAACGAAGCATGAAGTCTGCAGGGACTCACGACTAATGTGTCCAACCCTGTGTCCTTGTAAAGCACATTTTAACAACAGAAACACATTGGTTTTTCTCTCCATGGCCAGAGAATTCTCATTTTGCTATATCCCAATGTGTATTTGACTTTCCATTTACCAAATTCCCACTTAGACAGCAGTGTTAATAACACAATCGAAAGAGATTAACAGGGTTGAATATCATAGCGGCTCAACACGACGCACGAATATGCATGAGGTCCGGTTTACGCACATTGCTGGAATTGCTTCGTTCTCGACATTTTAGTCAAAACTTTTTTTTTCCCAGAGTAATCGCACAATCCTGATTCTTTTTTCATGTAATCAGAAAATGATTTGCTTTTTTTGGGGAAAGACAGCTGGGTATTTAAGATAAAGTTTATTGGCAAATAAAAAATAAAGATTCTTTGCAACAATGCTTGAAATTTAGCTCAGGTGCCTCTCGTGTCTCCTAATCATTGCTGGTATGTTTCGACAACTTAATTGGAGTCTACCTGTGGTCAATTATATTGATTAGACATGGAAGGCCTCACAGCTGACAATCCATGCCATGAGGCCAAAGGAAATGCATGCAGAAAAATATTAATTGGAAAAACACTAGACCAGAATATTCCTTTGTTTTTTATATCAAATTGATAATTTTCTTTATGCCAATGTTGAACTAAATTTTTTTACGAAAAGCATTAGGTCTAAATAAACACACTATCAAGAAATTGTTCAGTAGCTACATCCAGCTACATCTACACAACACTGACCTCTTTACTGAAACACTAAATAGACAGTTTGTGGACACCTGAATAAATAATTTTATATGTGCTTTCCGGGTTTCTGGGGGGGTTACTTTCTCTTTTTCCAAGTCAAAGGTGGAAAATTGATACAGACGCTGCATCATTCATTCTTATTCTGAGCGCAGACACTCTCAGACTACCACAAGTCTGACTGTATAATGGAGATTTGTGTGAAATTCCTTCAGCTAGGTGGGTGTGTAAAGTCAGGTACTGATCTAGGTGAGGTGAGGTGGTCTGGGGTGCCGTCAGTGTTTCAATTCATCCTAGAGGGCTTCAGTATGGTTCAGTAGGCCAGAGCTCTATAGCAGGAGATCTTCCACCCCAACCCATATACACCATATCTTAATGGAGTTTGCTTTGTGCACAGGAACATTGTCGTGCTGGAACAGGTTTGGGTCTCCTAGTTCAAGTGAAAGTGAAGAGAAAATGTCATCCTACTGCATCCATAAGATTGTGTGCCTTCAACTTTGTGGTACCAGTTTGGGGAAGAATGGTAGTTACACTATCAAACAACAAAATTGCACTAGGTATATATATATAGTGCACAGTATTTGTGTATTTGTGTTTAGGCTAATTAGTCCAAATAAAATTTTCAACCACCAAATGTTAAAAATCATGAAGACCTGTGATGAATGCATTCCATTGTACTGGAAGAACTGTCGATTCCAAGCGCAGCGTATCTAGTTATTAAAAGCTCTATTTGCCAAATGAGCCCTCGCTGAGTGTCTTTGCAACCGAAGCAGTGTCCACTATAAAGCTTGCCTATTCACAGACACTTCAAGACAATTCAGTGTCTGAAATAAAGCCTTAATCCCTACTTCCTGTAAAGTCTTGGCAAAGTGCATCATAGGCTTTGTGCTCCAGGACGACTACACTGATTAAACCTACTGAAGAGCATTATGGGATTTTATGACCATGGCAGATATTCTTTATCATGCTTTATAATAGTAAATGCCAAAATGTTTGCTTTATGCCAGATTATCATCAGCTCTGATGCTAGGTCTGACAATGTTTAGAGCCTGTGGTGGAGGCTAAACAGACACACACACACACACACACACACACATACACACACACACACACACACACACACACACACACACACACACACACACACAGGAACAAGACACACCAGTGCATCAGTATAAATGTGCTCCCATGGTGCTTCCTGAAATAATGCCTTTCTTCGTGTGCTTTCTAGTTTACAAGGAGCAGTGATTAAAACACCACATGCTTCACAAGAGAAGACAAACCAGTAGAGAAGATTTCCTAATGACCAATTTGATAATTAACCACACACACACAGACACACACACATACATCAAAGGCCGATAAAACACGTAGCTTGATTCAGAATATCTTTTAAGCAGAGGAAAGGAGAAATCAAAGACGCCTGAAATAGCAATAGCACTACAGACAGAGGAGAAAAGAGAAGGATGGAGAGAAATAATCAGTTCTACTGAGGTTCGTCATATCGCTTTTTCCCAGGGGTGAAGAAAAAAAGGACCAACAAATTCAACAAATCCAAGAGAAAATTGCTAAATATGCACACTTGACATAGTCTAAAGTCAACGCAGGGCAAATTTACACACACTACAGCCAATTTTTGGAAATGCCCATCAAACTACTGTGCATGTCTTTGGCCTGGGGGAGGAAAACAGTCTACCTGGAGGAAACCCTCAAAGCACAGGAAGAGTATGTAAACTTTGAACACGTATAGGAAAGTGCTGCATTTACATTTTTAATATTTGTCAGATGTTCTCATTTAGAGCAACTATAATACATATACAAATATCCAGGGGCTTAAGAGAACTATGAGGATGGATTTGGACTGTAATTAATATTAATGGTCTGCTACAATGGCTTAGGACCACAGTTTGCATGAACAGCTGTGCTTTTAAGAACACCTCAACTATGATCGAACTATAATGAATGGACATTCAGTGCCACCCATATGAGGATGGGTTCCCTTCAAAGTCTGGTTCCTCTCAAGGTTTCTCACTCATATCATCTCAAGGAGTCTTTCCCTGAAACTGTCTCAACTGCCTTGCTCATTAGGGACAAACTTCTAAGGAACACACTTACAGGCACTATACATTCAAACATCATAGCCTCTTTCTTACGATAAAACTGCTTTGAGATTATGTCCACTGTTAAAAGTGCTCTAGAAAATAAAACTGAATTGAACTGACATGAGCCTCAGATTAAAATAGAAAAACTTTTTATAAAAAAAGAGTACTATTTTACATGAAGTGTTTGTCTTTTTTAGTATTCATTTTTAATTTTAATCGGTTGATTAATCAGATATTGGCAAGTACATTTCTACCTTGATATTGGTGTCGGTAAAATCTACATACCCAGTGCTGGTTCAACGGTTAAGGCTCTGGGTTACAGATTGGAAGTTCAGGGATTCAAGCTCTAGCACTGCCAAGTTGCCTCTCTTGGGCCCTTTAGCAAGGCCCCTAACCCTCTCTGCTTAAAGGGCACTGTATCATGGCTGGCCCTGTGCTCTAAATACTAGCAAACTGGGATATGCAAAGATTTTCATTGGGCGTTAATGTATGTGTGACAATGAGTTTTCATTTTGGAAAACTTTTACTTCAATAGATTTTAATGTGTAATATTTGCCTTTCCCACTATACCACATTTCAGAAAAATATGCAGATTTTTCTACTTTGAAGTGAGTACATAAATGGATCGTAAATGGTTCCCTGCGGTTCTGGTGAGTGTGGAGTAAAGATTCTCTCACTGTGTGTCTGTAGCTATAGAACACCCTCCATAAAAGGTTTGATGTGCAGGAGAATGGAGCACAAACCTGCACTAATAATTTACATATAGCTGATCACTACTTGTATTTTAGATATTTAAATTTATTCAGAAGTAAGGACTTTTTTTTTTTACTTTTACTTGTATGAGATTTATAACAATAAACTTTGTTCACACATCACAGTATTTGCTTTATAGGGGTTTTCAATTGATTAGTCTTTAAAAAGAAGAAGAAGAAGAAGCACAAAGTTTTAAGTCTGGAGTAATATATCCAAGCAGCTGAAATCAGTCATGCACCCGGAGTAGTGTACTAGAATGTGACGATATAATGAGTTAGATTAGCTATCAAACTGACTCAGCAAGCGGCCCAAACTATGCAATCAATTTGGTGTCAGTGTAAAGAGATTAATTATTGGCAATTACCAAGCAGTTGAGAGCAGAATGCCTTTCCCTGAGGCGAAGTCATGATTGCATACATAACTGGGGTTTATAAGTGTGTCCTCTAACCAACAGGCAAACCAAAGTGCAGCTGATTTGCTCCAGAAAAGAAAACAAGCTAGTTACAATAACTAGCCAAATATTGGCCTTTCACAAAATTAACATTTTAATCGTTCTATAACTGGTTTATTATTTTTGGTAATCACCCTGAACAGGTCCAAATGCTCCATGTGCTAGTCTTTTTAAAGGATTTGACAATTGGCAGGATTAAGATTATCATTTATGTTTTCGACAGGGTTTATAACTGTGTTATAAAGGTGCACGGCTTAAATACTTTAAATGCAAAGCATATTGTATAATGAGCGTCCAGTTTATTTGTGTTCTCTATTTAATTTTATTAAGTGCTTTATCCTGGTCAGGGTCATCATGGATCCAGAGCTAATCCTGAGAATGCCTGAGTATGATGAAAATAGACAAGACGGCATGAACAAAATGTCATCCAGAAGCTGGACGTAGACATTTTTTACATTTATGGCATTGGGCAGACACCCTTATCCAAAAAAACTTACACCCAAACAGTTGAGTATTAAGGGCCTTGCTAAAGGTCCCATCAGTGGCAGCATAGTGATCTGAACTGAAGACCTTTCGATCAGAAGTTCAACATCTAATCTATTGAGCTACCACTTTCCGAATCCCACTTAACAGTGCTAATCACTGTGACATGGTAATCTGGTAACCTTGTCAACAATAATACAATTTGTAAGATATATTTCCCAAATCTATCTATCTATCAACTGCCTTGTTTTCTTTTTATCCTCTAAAGAAATCTGTCTATATCTTTGTACAGCAGATGTTCCATATTATTAAAATGTTATTAAAATTATGGAAAACAAATATAAAGTAATTAAATGACTGTTGTAAAAGAGGAATAAAAAAAAAAAACTCCATGAAGTACAGTTGATTTTTTTTCTTTTTTTCTTATGATTTCATTTTACACATTTAATGTGGAAGAATGGAAATCAGTTCACATATCGAATAAAAAAAATGTCGTATTTAAATTCTTGAAAAATGAAATGATTTATAAAAATAAAAAAAAGCACCAGCGAAGACATGAAGGCAGAGAAATAGATTAACCTTTACTCTACCTCTACTATCTGTAAAACTACTGGCCTGTTCGGCTACATCGAGAATTTGAACTAACAAAAGGATAGTACAATTGCAGAAAGAAAAAAAGTGAAAAGCCGTAGAAAAGAGGGCGAAACCCTCAAATAACTAAGAACCGAGGAAATCTTAGACATCTCTGGCCAATTACCTTGTTAATTACAATCTATTGTCGACAGCTCCAAAAGAAGATCTGCTCGCTGATTATACGGAACATTTGTCCTCCAATCCCGAGCTTTAATCGGTAATTACTACCTGCAGCTGCACATCTCCAGCTCCATGGGTACAGCAGGGAGACAGACGCAGCTCGAAAGGTTTTCAGCTGTCACTCTAAGATAGCAAAGCTCTGTATGTGTGTATGTGTGTGTGTATGTGTGCATGTGTGTGTGTGTGGTCAGTGGGGTTCTTACCTAAACAGTATCTCGCCTGAGCACCCGTCCTTACCTCAGTGACACCCCCCTCCTGTTCATTAACATTACAGGCTATGAGTGAAAATGTCACGGCTCCCTCTTTAGAACGGCAAAGAAAAATTTGTCTCCCAGGCAGAAAAGCTGCTTCTCCAAAACCCCCACACCTCCTCGCCCCAACCCCTGTCTGCTCAGCAAGCGAACTGTCAGCTCTGAGCACTGTACAAAGTATTAATTGACAGACAATCTGTGTGAGTAATAGTATCTCAAAAGCTATCCATTAGCGGTGCATTCCTGGTTTGTTTCCTAAAGCTTTCGAGGGCTGCACATGATACGCTCTTTAACTGTCAGAAATAATTACGCCATCAGTGTTATCGGTTTTGTTTTGTTTGTTTGTTGTCGTTTATTTTTTTTTACCCTGGATTGCAGTTTCGTTTCCGGACAACCCATGCGTGAACGCCTTCTCTTGGATGGCATGTTAAACCATGCGTGTTCTAGCGGGGTTAATAAACTTATCACATACTCCACATTTAACCACGTAATCGGTTCATACAGACACAAACACTCCACTTACTCACTCGTGCATGGAATACTATTTGTTTTAGGATTGATATATATTTGTAGTAGGATAATGGATCACAGTTTCATGGTACGGTATTAATTAAGATGTAAAAGCACACGAGCCGTGCGAAGAAATTATTAAAAGGATCCCCTATACCAGGGGTCCCCAAACTACGACCCTATTCACATATAATAAATAACGGTACACATATAATAAATAAATAAAACAAATACAAACAAACAAACAAACAAAATACAAAACAAACAAAATCGAATAAATCGAATTTCCAGTATTATATTGATTACATTGAGTATTCGATTAAATTGGCATGCATTAAATGTGTTAAATAAGATGAAATAAATGAAAATACATTTTAGACCCCATTTTCTGTAATACATATGTGTATAGAATATGCGTGTGTTTTACATTTATTATAAAATGTTCAAAAAATATGATCTAATTAACTACTACTCCTTAACTACTTACTGTATTTTCCGGACTATAAGCCGCTACTTTTTTCCCACGTTTTGATCCCCGCGGCTTAAACAACGAAGCGGCTAATTTATGGATTTTTCCTGGGTTTTTCCCGGTTTCACAAAATTCAAGCCAAAAAACTGAACCCCATAACATTAGACCAATGAAAAAAAAAAATATATAAAAAAACGCACCTCACCTGTGTTCTGAGCTGCGCGGCAACGTTTTTTTTAAACGCACGACGATGCCAAAAGATAAACTCCCGAGAGAAATAGTTGTGAAAGGAAGGAGGAAGATGGTGAACAATGACTTTGTTGGTCGGCTACTGATTAGATACAAGCCGTTGTAGTGCGTTGAGTCTGGGTGAAGGGAGAGCTCACTAACTCCAGTTACAACAGAAATCATATAAGCACGGACAGGTTTCCAAAACTCGTGCTATTTTATGTTTCTTGGCAACAGCGTTACGGGTTAGTCAAAGAAACTTAGAAATGAGCATCAGAAAATAATAAGGACATATTCCTCGTCTTGCACACATGCAGTAATAGCAGAAAAATGCGTAGGCAGGCTATTCCCAAAATGCCGCTCTGCTCTTAAAGGAAGCGCAACATATTTCACCCGTTACACCGTGTAACAGACACTGTCTTTCGTTAAAGCCTGTGTAAAGTTCATTAGTTTCAGTGTAGACTTATAGACAGGTGCGGCTTATTTATGTTTAAAATAAAAATCTTTGTCAAATTTAGTGGGTGCGGCTTATATATGGGTGCGCTTTATAGTCCGCAAATTACGGTAATTACCTAATTTTTTCAGCATTCCATCCTTCATTTATTCACTCCCTCGATATGTGGAATTGTCGGAAATGTGTCCTTTTAAGAAGAAACTGGATATAAGATGCAAAAGAATCCATAGCGCTAGGCATTTTTGTGCATGCGCAAAAGTTTTATAACACACTACAAGCGAGTAGCCACAGTTACTCTTAATTTCATTTTTATACCCTTGGCATTATTGTGTATGTTTTCAAGTTTAATAAAAAGAATGAAAATAGTGCAAAGTAAAAACTAAAAAAACTTGAAGTCTTCCACTTAATACGTTCCTGAGGAAACTCAGATTTTAACCATGTTATGCATGTAAAAAGGATCGCATTCGGTACACGTGTGCACCGGACCAAAAAAGTTTTATATGAGTAAGTGTACTGTTACACCCCTAGTTATTAACACAGCCTAATTATTTGTTAGATTCACCTACCAACCAACTGAACAGTACATTCAATATAACGTTTCATGGTGATTGAGCAGCTGCTACTGAAACATTAAACAGAAAACTAAGTCGCCAAACAGCTGGGAAAGAGAGAATTTTATTCAAAATGTAGTGTATTTAACCAAAAGGACAAGTAATTTATTTTGTTCGATGTAAAGATATAGCTGTTTGTCTCATCAGTGAAGAAACAGTGTCTGTGTTGAAAGAATACTATCTGCGCCGACACGACAAAACATGCCAGAAATATGCCAGAAGCAGTCGCACAGTTCAGACTGATTAATATGCACAAGTAAGTACATTTTGATTTTAATAACAATGAGAATTATATAATACTTACTTTATATCTTTATATAATACTATATATATATATAATTGAATACATAATAATTTTATTTTATTTTTTACTTCATTTATCTTTTAGAAAAACAAATGCAACTGAAAACTTCTCTCACCAAAACAAATTCCTTATAAAAGCAAACATACTTGTCTATAAAGCTCTTTTTGATTCTGAATATTAAAAAATGTGATTATGATAGTAATAAAGCTGTTTTAATTGCCTATATATCTGTTGGAAAGCAATGCCTATTTGTCTGTATGTGCATAAAAATAAACTAACATTAGGATGTAGAATAAATACAATTAAAATCATAATAAAATCTTTACAATACTTGTGGTAGTCACTCCGGCCCATGTCATTTTCTGGTACAGACCGCAACCATCCATTCCCCCATTACTCCCCCATCAAAAAAAGGAAAAATTATGTGGCCCTCACAGAAAAAGGTTTCAGGACCTCTGCCCTAATACATTGTCCAAGAATGTGAAATACTATGCAAAAGGCAGGAAATATTACACTTGGGATAGAATGCCATGCTGTTGCAGGGCATCAAACACATTGCCTAAGGGCAAATTCAAGTAGCCAGTCCATCTATTGGCATGCTTACACGACAAACTTAGTATCTGAGGACAACAGATGTAGACACACACACACACACACACAAACACACACATAGACAGGATAGAACCCTGAGGCCTGGAGAAGTAAGGCAACAATGATATTATGCTGCTCCAAATGATTCCAACCCTCTGCCAGCATTTATTTATATTTGAACAGTAATGTTTGGAGTATGGTGCTTCCATGCTGGAAATCACAAGAGTTGGTTGCACTTGTTTATACTTATGAAATAAATATTCTGTATGATTTCTGGCTTAGCCTGAAGGCTTTCCCAGACAGAATGTGGTACCCTTTTTTTTTTCGTACCTGTATATTTTTATTTCCTGAAGGAAAAATCTGTCTATCACCAGTGGTGGTACAATGGACTATGCATACCATTTAACCTGAAAGCAGGGTGGAATATTATGGAGCACATGAATGGTCAGGCATAGGCAGTGGTGGACTGAATGTAATTCGCTACTGTACTTGCAAGTAGCTTGTTTGCGTATTTGTACTTTACTAAAGTTTTTTCATTTGGGGAGACTTTAACTTTAACTTCACTACATTTCAAAGGTAAAGATCGTACTTTTTACTCAACTACATTTTGCAAAATCGGTCGTTCCTATTTATTTATGAGTGGAAAAAAACTTAACTGGTCAAACACGCAGCAAGTCGCCAATCAGGGTCGAGCGTGTGCTTTGTTTTGAACTTGTTTTTTTTGGCGCTTGGTGGAATCTACTTATTACCAACATACAGTTCAGCTTCAGTTCATCAGCAAGCATTTCGAGAGGTATGGATGATGGAAGAAACTCCTGACTCGAAATCGCCACAACACATGTGGTCTTATTTGTGCATTTTTTTGAAGGGTTTGGTTTCATGATAATTTTATTAGATATCAATCAGTGTTTAACTTATTAATAACATTCTATTAAAAGGTCGGTGTGCTGAGAGTAACAGAGACTTTTTATATAAAATTAGTTGATTAAGTAAAGTTGAGTCTTGTGACAAAAATGATAATACATCATATTTAAGTACATTTAAAGGCAAATCCTTTTGTACTTCTATTCAAGTGAAAGTTTAAAGGGACACTTTAACTTTTACTGGAGTCATAGTTTACCAAATGTTTTTCTACTTTAAGCGATTGAGATGGTTTGGACATGTGCAGAGGAGGGACATGGGGTATATTGGTAGGAGAATGCTGAGGATGGAGCTACCAGAGAGGAGGAAAAGAGGAAGGCCAAGCGGGAGGTTAATGGATGTTGTGAAGGAAGATATGCAGGTAGTTGGGTTGAAAGAGGACAGGGGGGTATGAAGACGGATGATCCTCTGTGGCGACCCATAACGGGAGAAACCGAAAGAAGAAGGAGAAGATTTCTATTTAAGTACGGGTAGCCCCCGAATTACTAAATAGATGATAGTGTTCGTAAGTCGATTATTTGTAAGTCAAGAAAAGTGAGACGTGGCTGAAGATTGTTAAATCTGAATAGCGAGTGAAAATTGTGAAAGTTTTCTTGAATATATTTAGATTTTCTATGTTTTTTGGCCTTGTTCGTATCTCCGAAAATTTGTAGTTTGTGGGCTGAATGCACATTGTTTATGTGCTTCGTAGACCATTGGGAAAATAGTACACATTAAAATGTTACCTGTTAGTCTTTTATAAACGTTTTATTAGGACTTACATAGACTTGTCTTTGACCTTGTCTTGCTCCTAGTGTAAAATGCGTATCTACAAGATGTCATGTGATAAACTGGCATTGCATGCTGGGTGCCTTCCTGCCTGGTGACACAATGTTTAAACAATAATATACGATACTTGATAGATTTTTTTTTATTACAGCTTGTGTGTATTAAAACATACAGTTGTACAAATCATTAGAATGAATAGTGTGTATTAAAGCATCATAACTCTGACAACTCTGGACATTGATGAATATATGTTGTGACTGATCCTAATCTAGCCTTTGTGTGACCCTTCATGTACCACAGACTGACCCAGTCACTGATTAACACTAGCTCTAAACGCTTTGTGTAGCAATTACATAGTTACTCACAAAATATAAAAACTATAGGTTTATGCACAGACTATTATAAAAGCCTTGTTAGACAAAAAAGAACCTTGGTGCTGGTTAAAAAGCCATTACCTACTCTGAAAAAAGAGCTAGTTCAAATTGCTTGCTTTCATCACCAGTATACAGCTGGTCCAGGTGCGTTTGTGGCATTTTAATAGGTTAGACTAAAAAGTAGCCTATGGCTGCCAAGATCTTGTTTCAAAGCTTATAGTCGGCATTAAAAAGAAACAATTTCTGCATACAGAAAAGGCTACTTCAGACAAAGGTAAACTATAAGTCCAGACAGTGTAGCTATATTTTTTAAAACTGGGAGAAAATTGTGATATGGGATCAATGAACATCATACCAGGTGAGAACAGAAAATGTGTTTCGAAAAATACACGGAAATCAGAAATGTGCACAGTGGTCAGCTATAAAAAGAAATTCTTCTTCTTCTTTCGGCTGCTCCCATTAGGTGTCTCCACAGTGGATCATACTTCTCCATACACCCCTGTCCTCTACATCTGCCTCTTTCAAACCAACTACCTGCATGTCTTCCCTCACCACATCCATAAACCTCTTCCTTGGTCTTCCTTTTTCGTTCCTTTTTAGTGGCTCCATCCTCAGCATTCTCCTACGGATATACCCCATGTCCCTCCTCTGCACATGTCCAAACCATCTCAATCACACCTCCTTAACTTTGTCTCGAAAACATCCTTCATGAGCGGCCCCTCTAATAAACTCGTTTCTAATTCTGTCCATTGTCGTCACTCACAACAAAAAGCTCAACATCTTCAGCTCTGCTATCTCCAGCTCCACCTCCTGTCTTTTAGTCAATGCCACTGTCTCTAAACCATACAACATCTCAGGTCTCACCACAGTACTATAAACTTACCCTTTCACTCTTGCAAATTCCATTCTATCAAAAATCACTCCTGTCACTCTTCTCCACCCACTCCACCCTGCCTGCACTCTTTTCCTCACTTCTCCAACACACTCTCCATTACTTTGCACTGTTGACCCCAGGTACCTGAACTCCTCCACTTTCTCCACCTTTTAATTCTACTGACTTTCATTCCCCTTCTCTTCAGCATGTACCTTCACCTTTCCAGGCTTTTCTCAACCTGCTCCCTACTCTCACCAAAAATCACAATATCATCCACAAACATCATAGTCCAGGGAGACTCCTGTCTGACCTTGTCCGTCAACCTGTCTATCATCACTGCAATTAGGAAAGGGCTTAGAGGCGATCCTTGATTCACTCCAACCTCCACTTTGAACCAGTCTGGCGTTCCTACTGCACACTTCACGGCACTCCTTATACATGTCCTGCACCACCCTTACATACTTCTCTGACACACCTGACTTCCTCATACAATACCACAACTCCTCTCTCGGCACAATATCGTACGCTTTCTCTGGATCCAAAATCTAGAAATTCATTTCTAAAAAATTATTAGTTGATGCATTATACTTATATTATTTAGAAAGTAACAAATAATTTGTGACCATTCATTTATATGCTGCTTTGTGAATGTTACGTATCACAACACTACGGAGAGTCATAGAATACAGATTAACCTGGCAGAGGTAGAGATGCATCTTCCTGGAGACAGATCAGTAAAAGGAAAGTCTGGTTTATTTTATTAATTTCTTTATTAGCACTAAAAAGGCATGTTTGTGAAAGAGCAATGTGTTAAAGTCAGAAGGCACTTAAGTAAATTGATTATTTGCTGTCTGTCTGAACCAAAAAAACAAAAGCAAACTGTCTGTGCCACACTAAATTGCATTTTTTTCCCCATTGCATTGAATCGTATTGTGTTGAATCAAACTGAAATCGGATATCACTGCGTAATAGGGGTGAATAGTATCGCATTACATCAATAGACGCTTCATACGTATTTTTAACGTATTGTTTTATTACCGCTATGCATCGAGATGCGAATCGCATCGGCTTCAGTTATTGAAATGCAGAATCTAGAATTAAGAAGACAGAATGCACATCTGTAATATCTAGAATTAATAAGAACGATGGAAGGAACAAGTCTCCAGAGGGGAACCCATCCTCATCTGGGTGAAACCTGGATATTAATTCATTATAGTTCAATCATTGTTAAAGTTAAACTGTTTATTGTTGGACACTTGAGCTGTAGAGTGTAAAATATTTTATGTTCTCCAAACAAAAGAGTAGAACAACAAATAACATTTAATTATTTACCTCTAAACCTGTTGTAAATGCAGACTAAAGTTGAGCACCTGCACTGTGTTATTGAAAAAGCAAAATAAAGGTTTAACAGATGCGCAATAGCTGGCCAGAAGTGAGGCAGCGGTAACCGTAACACGTTGCTAACGCAGATTTATCTGCCAGTTAATTAATGAAAGCAACATAAGTTGTGGGAGTCAAGGGGCGGGAGAGACCGTCTCGGCTTTGCCTAACGAAGGCCGGATGAAGCATGTGATGAAGATATGAGAATCCAAGGACCTTCAGAGGTGAAGGCACGGCCATCAAACATAATTCACATTCATGTCTTATTTGTGCTGGAGTGATGAAAAGCCCTTGATTGGGCTGTGGAAGATTAAGAGCCCACAAATACGTTGTGAACTCACCACAGAACCTCATACTGTGCCAGAAAAATGTCCCCTGCAGTCCATAAATCAAACTTTACACCAGGCTGAATTGGACACATGGCTCTTAGTTAAGGAATTAAGTTCAATTCAGACCACACAGAGCAAATTATGACATTGTATTGAACCAGGATATAAATGTGACAGCAGGGCTAAGCTTGCCTGTGTCTTTCAAAGATAAAAGACATTCAATTATCTTTAAGGTTTACATTTTTTGGCATTTATTTTAGATTAATTGGAATTTTTTTTTTCCACAGAATAAATTGCAATAACACCAAAACTATTAAAGAAAGACTAAGAATGGTAAGATGAAGTGAATCTCAGACTGTAGATTCATACAGCCATGTCCGGTGAGTGACATGCCGCCTGTCCCCTTTTGGGCAACAGAAGTAAATGTAAAAAGACTAAACACAAATGACACAAAATATTAATCAGGTATTGCCCAGAGATCTGTTGCGATGGCACTATGAAAATAACGAGACATGGCCTAGCCTACCCGTAAAAAATAGTAATCAGTATGGGGTAATATATTGCAATTTGTTAAATCTACTACATAATTTAGAGTAAAAACAGAGTAATTTACAGTACTAAACTGTATAAACTATACAATATATACCCCATATTTCCAAAAGTATTGGGTCACTTGGTCATGAGTATGGTATGTGTTTTTTTAACATTGCATTTCACATTTAGTCCCAATTTGCTCTTATGATTCCCTCCACTCTTCTGGGAAGATGTTCCACTAGATTTTGGAGTGTGCTTATAGATATTTGTTTATCAACCACAAGGGTATTATTAAAGGCAGGTACTGATGTAGGTGAGGTGAGAAGACCTGGGGTGCAGTCAGTGTTCACTGTGAATGCAAAATTGTATTATAGTGCATCTAAAGAAGTCCAGTACAATTGAGTGCCTCCAGCTTTGTGGTAACATTATGGAAAAGAAACACATATAGAAGTAAAGGTCAAGTGACCCAATACTTTTGGAAATATAGTGTATGTTTGTGACAGCAGGCACTTGGACAAGCACAGGTTTGTAAATGGAGGGCGGGGCTGGATAAAACAAACTGTAGGAAGCACACCTGTAACTGGTGAGGCTAATCAGTGTGCTTAGTTTCAGTGTTTGGTGACGTAGATAAAAGGACAGAGAAAAAAGCTAAAATTGGGCTTTGAAACACCGAAAACACAGAAAAAAGCCGCTCCAACACAGAGACAATTGAACTCTATCAATCTCTGGCGGGAGTAAGGCATCTCACAGGGCAGGAGATGCGCACATCCTGTGGTACAATCCAATGTATTGTACCACATACACTACTACGTTTGCTTATCGTATAGAATATCAATGGAAGAACTATTTCTATTTACAGAATGTGTGTGTGTGTGTGTGTGTGTGTGTGTGTGTGTGTGTGTGTGTGTGTGTGTGTGTGTGTGTGTGTGTGGGAGTGAGTGCAATACTTCACCTGTGTAACTTAAATAACACATTATATAATCCATTTCTTCAACCTAATAATTAAAGTCATTGAGATATTGATAGATCTTGGACATCTAACATCTAAAACATCACAATGATGCTAAAACAAAATGAAAATCCAGCTGATTTTATTCCACCCATAAGAGACTGAAAGTCAAACCCTTGTGCTGATTTTCTTCTAGCCACTGATAAACACATGCCCAACCTGCCTAGTCAACATGCACAATCTGGCATCACGTCGGAGCACAGTGTTTCGGGACCGGTGTGGACAGGCTGGGGCAAGAGCGAGCCTGCAATCTGAGACGCTCCACTAGCACCACTTGACAGCTGAGTGAGGAGACGAGGAGCTTCACTACATAGCACCTTTCCAGCTTTATTTGTACCCGGCTCTGTGATGCATACAAGCATGACCTAGCTAGTGCTCTAAGCACTCCAGACTAAAGAAACGAGACAGCGAGCACTGCCAATAGCAATAGGAAGGGAGGTTGTGGTTTTTGTTGGTCAGCGTTGTCAGTTCGTAATAGCAGGAGTCCCTCTTCAGCACCTTCCTCTCAGATAACAGCCAGTGAATGCACAATGACTTAATGCCTCCCCCACCTGCCACTTCTTATGACGTCCTGGGGAAAATGTGCTCAGCTTATCAGGACGACGAGGCTGAGGACAGGGGATGCTGTGAGAGCTTCAGTATAAGTGCTACAGGGAGACAGTGTGAGGCAGGTGTCCTGATTAATTACCTGGTAGGAAGATCACGCTAATCTACCGTCATCTGGAAGAACGTGTACTGCGCTTCTGGTGCAAATCATTTGGAACTCAAACCACAATTGCTTGGCAAGGAATATGTTTAAATTTAATAAAATATCCAGGAATAGTGGTTTAAATTATTTCACCATTTGAATCCTATATATTTGTTATTATAACCTCAATGCTTCTGTGGAGATTTGTGCTCATTCAGCTACAAGGGTGTTAGTAAAGGCAGGTACTGATGTAGGCAGTCAGTGTTCCAATTCATCCCAAAGGTATTCAACAGGGTTTAGGTTAGAACTTTATTGCAGGCTACTGAAGATTGTACACTCCAACCCATGTTCTGTCTACCCATGCCTATAGAGTTGCACTCTCTCTCTCTCTCTCTCTCTCTCTCTCTCTCTCTCTCTCTCTCTCTCGACAGTGTTTGACGTATTATAGAAGTCAATATATATAAACCTTATCACAAATAACTATGCAATATGTATAAGGAGATACTTTGTGTCAATCCAAGTCAATCTATAGCTACCGGTACTTTGTGTAGCTGGATTTTTTATATTAATAACTACAATTTATCAGATTAGATTGTTAGATTCTATTATGCCTAAACTAAATTAAATTCTTGGAGAGGTTTAGAAGAGACTCGATCTCTGACGTGATCAACGATGCCCCGTGGTGTCCGCCTGATATCAGGGAAGAAACTCACAGCGCATGTTATTCGGTTCAATGCAGGAAACAGGCAAGTATATAGGAACACTAAATAAAGCCTGAGCTAAAACTATTCCTTATTTGTTAATAAGAATAATACATAAAAAACCGGAGATGTGTTAGACAGGAAGTCACGTCTACCGCATACTCACATTGCACAGACCTAACAGACAATACACAGACCCCAAAGGATCGTGTGTTAAGAGAAACAAGGCCTTTATAATATTAACACTTAGCAAATACTGAGCAACTGATGGTTATGATCATTCTGTCTGTGTTGGTAATAATGAACGTTCAGTAATGGATAGGACTAAATTTAAACAAAACTTATCCCAGAGATTAGATGTTCTTTTTTATTTTGGATGGATGTCGTAAAATCAGAGCTGACAAGACAAGTTTTGAAAAAAAAAGCTTTTTGACAAGTCAAATAGCTTGTTTCTGAACAGGGAGCCTTAAGTCAAATTGTATTTCTCAATCTGAAAGACAGGCAGGACGACTTTAAGCTCTCATCACTTCTACTCAGCAGCTTTGGTGCCGAGTCTTCAGCCTTCGGCGTTTTTCCGCGACTTTTGCATCGTGCTTTCATTTCTATGCATCCAATTATATCAATAATGATCAGCATACAAATGACAGTGAAGCGTTTACCTCCCCTGATGCTCTAGAGGCATTACGGATGTACATAATGTACATTATGTAACTTTATCAGAGTCATTACTGTCGAGAAAAGCCTGTTTAGTGGCATCACAGTGAAGGCTGTCACACACTCTTATTAAACACCCGCCCGAAGACAGCACTCAGTGCAGCGTCTGCTAATTAAGAGAGCTTTTTTTAATGGAGTTATTACAGCTGCCCGGGATGACGCGGCTACCCAGGATTCACAGAGAGGGGACTGGATACAGCTGGTATTAATAGGATCTACATGGGGGGCTGCTAGCAGTCTTTTGTGTGGCATCAGTAAGGGGTACCACTCTTATAGAGTACAGCTATAGAGGATACATTAATCACCACAGGGCTTTTTTTTTTAAGTCCGACTCGGGGCAAAACTAAACCGACAGAAATAGGCCATGGTCTTGCTGATTTTATATCACAATAATGGATTACACCGCGTGGGTCTGAGTAGCAGAGACAAATTTAAGATTATGCAAATTTGCCAATGCAAAAGTGTCCAAAGCTAGCATCAGTTCATGCCATCTCGTCATGTTTAGCATTATTAGACCCTCCAATTCTTTTTTCTCTCATACGATTCTGTAATATTCCAGAAATAGGAACTATTCCATACATTAAGCATTACATCACAGCACTTGATTTTTATTGATTTTTATTGGTCTAAATCATTTTCTTATATGTTCAAAGAGCAGTCTCGATGCAGGACAAAGGCACAGTTTTATACTAATGCCATAGCACAATATGGTAGCGTTTATGGAAGTGTTAGCGTACGTTGCTGGGCGCACATGATATGAACTATCTTGTTTATAAGGTAACCAGAAATAGATAAAAATACACATAATTATTTAATGTTCTCCTATTGGAAATGTAGGTATCTGAATTTATTTTTTTCAGCTAAATTAAATTTGTTTTAATTTTAATTAATTACCAATGAGCATTAGTGTCTGATTGAACTTCCAATAATTAGCACCTGAAGCAAACCATCTTTACAGCAGACGTTAATAAAACATTGCAGAAACATTGTTTTTGGAAAGCCAAAGCCAGACCTTCTGGTAAATTGCTAAATTCTGGGAGCCAGCTTTCAGCTTCCAAAACAAAATTTGTCCAATCCATTGGACTTAGGGATATTGTATCGACACCTCATGGCCAGTTTTTCCAAATACACTGTGATCAATGGGGGTTGTGACCAGAATAAAGCACTGACTGAAGACGAACAAAGGGATACTTAGCAAGACTTTGTAATCAATCGATATTCTGTGTGTGATTATATAGTACAGAGTCTGGAACTGACCTGGTCCAGGAGGTCATATTAGAATTCCAGACTGAATGCAGCATAAAAAAGGTCTATAAAGGAAAACCAGCAGTGTTTAGTGACACTAATAGCATTTTCCATTGTAGAAAATCACATGACAAATGAAGATGTTTTTTGCAGATCAGGTTGGGAACAGGTTAACAACAAAAAAAAATTGTCTGGCACGGCGATATTATTCCACACACATTTTATTCAGCTCTATATAAAAAAGAGGAAGAGACACTACATGCTGTTATACAGGAGAGAAACCTTCAATGTTCTCATTTAAGGTCTCTTTCATAATGCAAAAAAAAAATGCCAAAAATATCTCAACAGTCACCAGGCACTGAATGACACCAGGGAGAAGACATTACACATGTGGAGAAATTGAGTGCCAATACGAACAGCCTAGAAGAGAGCTCGAGGAGGAGAAAAAAACAGAAACTTGATAGACGTGAAGTGGAAGAGAGAGAGAAAATCTTTTTGGCCAGCCATGCTTGACCATGCTCCTTGGAAAGCCCTTCTCTCCCCTCGTGCTTTGGCTCATGTGCTGCATGGAAATGAACCAGCACTTCACTGCTCCACTCGTCCCCGTAATACACTCTCTGTAGTGGTGACGGCCCACTAATGAGTACACTTCCAACCATTAGGCTGCTTACGACAGCTAGTGCGCTGCTAAGCCCCAGGGGTTGCAACGCACCATGTCCTCTAGGCTTTTAAGCCTCCGCAGTTATATCGCAACGTGTTACATTTTATTGTCCATATAATGGGCGTACTTTTAGGGGTGGATGATACAGGCTAAGGTTCGATTATTTTTTTTTTAAATACCAAGAAAATGAGAAGACTGCCGCATGACTACTGAGTGACACTTATTGTATATAATAATGCAAATTACAATGATGTTATAGGAAATAAAAGCCTGCTGGTAAAGAAACAGAATATATGACAAGGTGATGTGATGTTGATTTACACAAATATAAAGTAATGTTTCATATTATCATATTATGTTCTAAAGAAACGTGTTTCTTTTATACTGCAATATCAGTAGAATACTTTATATTATATACTGTACATTTATAGTTGCATCTAATGTTATACATCTATACATCTATACATCTATATATCTATATATCTATATCTATATCTATATATCTATATCTATCTATCTATATCTATATCTATATCTATATCTATATATATATATATATATATATATATATATATATATATATATATATACATACATACACCGTTAAGGCATCAGCATGTTTGTTCTTTAGTCCTGACCTTTTGAGCATTAACAGCATAAACTTCTCCAGCAATTTGAGCTCTGTTGGATTGGACCACACAGACTGTATATGTAACTCAAATGTGCAATGATAGATGTTTCTATCTATTTCTAGAAATTAAGTATATATACAAACCATATTGTTTATACAGCAAATCCAATGTCCTGAACACCCCAAAGGTGAAAAGAATGTGTTACAGTGTGTAACAGTGCCTGATGTAAAAAGTCAACACTGCACTCCTTCTATAATCATTAAATAACGTCTCCTTAAAAAAAACCTTTATATTAACATTATTAAATCTCGTTATTTTTAACTCTTAGTTGTCGGCAATACAAGTCTGTAAAAATAATACACATTAACAATACGAGTAAGTACCGAAACACTTTTTCAAGAGAAATAAAGATCCGGGCAGATCCGGGTCAGCAGGAGCTGAACAGTGTGCAATTGAATGTGTAGGCTTAGCTGGCTCCATTTTTTTTGTCTCTACAGGCATGAGGCAGGCATTTCCTCCCTTTAATCCTACCAGTTTGCAAGATAGCCACTTTACAGGGTCATTGTGAATGGCTGTTTCCCTCCATTTGCCAGCACGCCACACTCATTCCAGCTAGTTTAACGCTGCCATGGCTCCAAGAAGAAGGATTACGCTCGGTCCGTGTTTTGCTTTGCAAGGTTTTCTGTGCAGTACAGCCAGCAGCCAGTTGTTTGTATGTTGGTGGTTTTTAAAGCGGAAAAATCGATTGAACAATGCTAACAAGGCTAGAAGCAGCAGAGCTAGTTGTTACACAAGGGCTAAATAATAATTTTTTTTATACAAATGCAAAGCTTTTAAATGCTTGCACACACAAAAAAAAAAAAAAACCATGACAGGCAGCTAGAGAAGCAAGAGACACGGCTAATACATTACGCTATTAGAGTGTATTGGTTACACTATTTCAAGCACACATATACATATACACAGCACAACAAAAACCTAAACAAGTACATAAACTGAAAAAAAGCTATTAAATCTGTGACCTTTTCTCAACATGGAACTGAGCTTGTGTGCCATTATAACTTGTGTTAATATTGTTAGTGTCACTGAATGTGTGTGAGACTGAAAAGTAAAGGCCACTTTCCCCATTTTAAAAGAAAAAAAAAAGCTAAATGCAGGCCTTTTATAAGTGGTGATGCATGCATAAGCAGGCACTTGAAATTCACTGTCAGCAAACATCAGAGGGGAGGAAATTTGCTGCATGAGCGACTTGTAGCAGGTTTGGTAATGATGAGACCAGAGGACTCAACCTTGACCAAGTTATTATCCTGCCATCAGATTTTATATTTAAAACGACAACTCTACAACTCTTCTAAACGCTCGCTAAACTGGCCCATGTCCAGCCGACTCGCATGTCCTTCACCAGGACACCACCGTCTCTCTTTATTTGATCCTATTTTATACCAATGCCATTCAAATAATGAATAGGATGTTCATCTTGAGCCTTTTGTAAGAATATCATTCGAACTAATTAAGGTTCCCACTGGGGAGACTGTGAAGTCGGCCACAGGCAAAAAGACTGAAAGAAATCAGCGAGGGGAAAAAAAATGAGGAAGAAAAAGAAAAAAAGAAGAAAAATCCAATTCCATCATAGAAGAGCGTAACAAAGAGGGCGGTGGCCGATACCACACAAAAGCGGAATGAATTCACAACAGCCGAAGCGCAAAGGCATTCTTTTTTACTCGCTATTATAGCGCACGTCCGAGATGTTGTGATCCGATTCTCGCCAGAGTCTCGGCTGCTTTTCCGATCTTTCTGAATTCCAAAGACGCTTCATCCATTATCTTTTAATAGGAGGGTGATTGCTCCACAATGCAATCGCTGTTGCTCGCCGCATCCCACACAATGAGGGGAAATAAATAAATAAAGAAAAACCACCGTGGACGACAAAACAGACAACGATGAGTGAATGTGCTCACATAATGATGATGGTACTGATAAAATGTACAGGCTATAATTTACACTAAATAGTCCTGCTCTATCGGGTGTCTCTTAAAAGCCTTTGGCAGATGACATGGGGCTTTGGAGTGGTCCTCCTCTACTACTTCTAGTACTACAACGGTTATTTATTACAATTATTACTATAATTATTACAATTATTTTTGCTATATTTAATAATAACATGTTTGCATTATAAGCTACATACATTATGGCCATATACACAATTAAACCATGACTTCTTCAGCTTAATTCAATGTTTAGCATGAGATATTGCTTAGCAACAGCACATAAGCCTTTCAGCTATATACTATACACTAACAATAAAGAGCTGACTAGCTGACTATCTTGCTAACATTACTCCTTCACTGGTAGCAAATTGGAAACCTCAGTAGCTAGTTAGGTTAGGGGAGATGATATGTGATTAGAAACAGGAAATGGTTAGTTAAATTTTGAACCAGCTAGCGTCCTTTAGGCTAAATTTGGTTCGCAACTTTTGCAGAGGTCAGCAATTAACCTCTTTATTTATCAGGCTGTATGGGATCAAGAGAAAAAAATGTCAAAAAATGTTGCCTATAAAAGACTGTTTGATGCAAATATGTTCCTTGTGGCTGATTATGCAATGAAGAACAAAATGTAGCTTTTGCAACACCGCTCAACCTGCTTACTTCATTATTTAAACTGATCCAACTTGAACTTGAGGTATTACGCTTGAGTCAACTTGATTTTGTGATCAAGCCAAAAATTCTACAGTATAAAGATGGCCTGGTACTTGTAAAAACTTTGAACAGGTGTGCAAAGTAATTAAAAAGAAGATAATTTCCAAACAATATTTGCTGTGACCAACCTCTCCATGCAAAACAGCATCAATTCTTTTAGGAACACCTGCACACAGTTTCTGAAGGAACATGGTACTGTAGGTAGGTTGTTCCAAAC
This sequence comes from Silurus aristotelis, assembly GCF_946808225.1. Lineage (NCBI taxonomy): Eukaryota > Metazoa > Chordata > Actinopteri > Siluriformes > Siluridae > Silurus > Silurus aristotelis. The sequence goes on from NC_139574.1 coordinate 7,536,667, forward strand.
ATCTTGGAGAACTAACCATAGATCCTTTTGTGGAGGTAGGCTGCCTCAAATCCTTCTGTCTCTTCGTGTAATCCAAGACAGACTTGATAATATTGAGATCGAGACTCTGTGCAGGCCAAAACGATCACTTCCAGGACTTATTGTCTATACTGAAGATAGTTCTTAATGACATTGGCTGTATGTTAAGGATCGTTGTCTTGCTACAGAATAAATTTGGGGCCAATCAAGATGCCTTACTGAAGGTATTACATGACAAGTATCTCAGCATTGAAGGCAAGCATTCTAACTTTACAGCTTTTTTTTACACCTGCCTAAAAATTTTTATGCAAATAAACACAGACTTACAATGGAAATGTGTTAAAATGACACCAACATAGAAAATGACAGAGAAATGTACACTACCGTAATGTATAAAAACTTTCTTTCGGCTTCTCCCATTAGGGGTCACCACAGCGGATCATGTGTTTGATTTGGCACATGTTTTTACGCTGGATGCCCTTCCTAACGCAACCCTCCCCATTTATCCAGGCTTGGGACCGGCACTAAGGCTTGTGCAACCCTAATGGCTGGGGTTGGTTCCCTGGCCAGCAATCGAACCCGGGCCGCAGCGATGAGAGCGCCGCATCCTAACCACTAGACCACCAGGGAACCTACCGTAACGTATAAACTATACAGTAAATATTTATGTATGTGGCAGTGGCCCTGTGGACCTGTGCCGGTTAGTGTGTGGAGGACGGTGTATACACTGCCATGTTTGCCTGCCATGCAAAAATTTATTTTAAAATAAAATACCAAAAAAAAAACCCTTAACCTTAAGTGTATCAAAATAAACTACAAAATACAGCAGCCACACCATGTATCAAAATAAACTACTGTAGTTTTGTATTTTAAAAATACTTTTACAAGGGAGCATGAAATTTCTTCACAAACCCTCCATCAACTGGCCTGTTTAATCTGTTCCTTCACCATTACACTGACTCAGTTGATTAAGTAAACAATGTGTCAAACAAAATCGCACCCTCTAATACCTCTGCTTCACAAACCGGATGAAGGCGGAGTGTCATGAACACCAGTATGAGGAGATAAGTGTGAATAAAGGTGGTACACGGCGGGTATTGCCCCTGATTAATTGCGCTGACGAGGCTTTAGAAGCGAAGCGCTTATTATCTGCTGCCCGTTCAGCTTGTGTTCCTTCCTACATGCGTAATTATTATGTTTTTCTGACACAACGTATTTCAGATATGGTGTCTTCATAAGCCTGTGGACTGTGCTCACATTCATGGGTGGTTTTGATGGGAAACAGGCAGACTGTGCTATGATTAGTTTTTATGTTTGTTTGTTTTTGTATTAACGACTTCCAGTGCATGGGAAAGCCAAGGGAGTGAGTGACAAAAATAGTGTGCAAGCAATGAGTCAGAGTGTGTGTTCAGGTCTACAGGTTCTCCAGCGACCCATCACTGGATTTGACATTGCTTCTTTCTTTTCTTCCCTTCCTTTCTTTCTCTCACTCTCCTGCACACTTTTGTTACAAACCATGCTCATTTTTAAAACAACTTCTTTTTGACAAGTAGGTCGTTATCTATGGACAAGAGCAGGAAGACCGACACAGGAGGTTTTAGTGATGTATCCACCTCATATTACTGCCAGATCTCATTCAGGTACATCTTGCTATAATATTGCATGTGTTCCAAAAGAAGAGTGAAATTCAAAATCACATGCAAACTGCTGTTCTGACTTTGCAATATCAGACACTACACACTAAGAGTAATGTCCAGAATCGAACCATAGATCATCTGACTATCATCTTCACTTGTTTAAAGCTACTTTATACAAATATTAGATGTCATGGTCTAATTGAGTAACTCACCAAATCATTCGAAGTCTTAGGACGAACCTGGAAGAACTGACAATAATCCTGGAAGCTCTAAGAGATGCATGTCTGGTCTAGCTTTGCCACTGTAGCTGGTTTTGTAGCATCACACCAAGCAATGAGAGCAAAAATCTTTTGCCTCCAATTTCACACCCAGCACAGTTCATCATTTCATCAGGATGCCTGCAGTTCACTCACTCATGCTGTTCTCCTATAGCTCCATTCCTCTACCATACCACAGAGTGCTGACAAGTGCGTGTAGAAACCCAAACCAGTCTCAAATCTTATGAGGTGATCCATAATTAACTGTATATTTTCTATATTTAACATGTGAATAATACATTACAGAGATGATAATACAGTGGAACCTCAATATACGAGACCTTGAAACTCAAGACCTAGATAGTTCACGACTTATCATTCGGAAGCGGACTAAGAGTTAGTTCGCGAAAAGCCGCGAGTGGCTCAAAAGTTCAGAGACTTCTTCTACTTTCGGCTTCTCCCATTAGGGGTCGCCACAGCGGATCATCCATTTCCAAACCCCCGTTTGGAGTAACATTTCAAAACAGAGTTTGTACTAATAAATTACCTAGAAATGTTTAAAAAACTATTTTATTATTGTTTTATTCATTTAAAGTAGTAAATAAAACATTTATGACAAGAAATTCACAATTTCTGTTAAGTTTACAGTACAGTACAAAACCTTGCGATTTTTAGTTACTCACGAGGGGTCAGAGAACGTAACCCCTGCGAGTTACGAGGTTGCACTGTAGTAGTAATGTGACCTTGTTTTAGAGTAATTGTGTGGTTTGAGAGTCTCCATAAAAACAGATTTCAGGTCACATGGCTAGAAAAAAATTAATAAAAATAAAATAAATAAAATAAATAAATAAATAAATAAATAAATAAATAAATAAATACACACACCGATTCGCATTGATTTAAAAAAGTGTTTATCGGACACAAGTTGGCATAAGAAGCTAGCGTATAACAACACGTGTTGTTACATACGGTATATAATTATCAGTAGATGATCAATATCAATAGATGTGCTACACTTTTTATTCAGAAAGTGATTAATAATTTGTGAGCAATAGATTGGTTTCCTAAAATGTTTCTCAAGCACCACTGCTGCTAATATGATGTATCATGGATAGAATAGCATTTATTTGTCATATATACATTACAGCACAGTGAAATTTATTCTACGCATATCCCAGCTTGCTTAGCTTGATACGGCGCCCCTAAAATACAGAGGGTTATGGGCCTTGCTCAAGGGCCCAAGAGTGGCAGCTTGGCAATACCGGGGCTTGAACCCCCGGCCTGTAACCCAGCGCCTGAACCACTAAGCTACCACTCCTCAACATTACGGAGACCGAGGCGTGTCCTGAGAGTCACATACAATACAGATTAACATGGCAGAGGTAGAGCTGCGTCTTCCTGGAGACACAACAGGAAACTTTTGCACTACAAAGACCTGTTTGTGAAAGGGCCATGAGTCAGAAGGTACTTGAGTAAATGTATGATTTACTGTCTGTCGAAACCAAAGAAATAAAAGTGATCTGTACCATATCGAATTGCAGAGCATATTTTTTTCCATTGAATCGAAACTCGATCGCAACGCATCGTAATAGGGGTGAGTGCATGGCGTTGCATCTGTAGCTGCATCATATGTTTGCTTTGATTTTCTTTTCCCGTCCAGAAATAAGCTTCACCCACATCTGGAGCAGTGTTTCTCAGATGAAACATAGTAAAAGAGGATCAAGTCTTACATATATGTCTATGTGTATGGTACTTTTTGTTTTGTTGGAAAGTATCGCATTCTTCAGGACCGATGTAGCCGAGGTCGAGAAATGATACGAGCCAGAATTTACACACCATTCCACCAGAGTTAGTATTTCTACCCATTTTTAGTGTTCGCGGTGACAATGCCTGCTGTAAACTCTTATCTTCTAGTGCCGTGCCCAATTTATAGAGTCCTCTAGGGTTTAGGTTAAAATATACATACGAATATATACAGCACTAATTTAGATCCACATACACATACAACCAGTGGCCTTTGATTTATACCCCTAATACACAGGGGTTTGGTAGTTTTGACACGACACAGCATTAGGGTTTGGAGTTCGGACGCTTAATGAAGGTCAGTCAGAGCCTTCAGGAAGGACACAGCAAAAAATAGAGGGGAAAAGCTCTAGGGTTGGTGTGTGCACCATGTGTTATGTGGTGTGTGTGTTAGTGTGTGGGTAAAGTTAACACACTATGACAATAAAAAAGTAAAAAGGTCTGCCTAATACACCAGCACTGCAAGAGCAAGAGGCATTATGGAAAAATGGGGAAAAAATCGAATAAATAATAGCACTATTCAGTGATTTTAGACAATCTGGAAGGCACAAGACCTGGATGACATGCACCCCCCCCCCCCTCATCTCCATGTCAAAAGCAAAAAAAAAAATGAAATAAAATAAAATTCTGCACTAGCTGCAGATTTGGGGCACTCTGTTCATGTTTGTTCAAGCCTAAAAGCGAGCACTTCCACCATCTCGTCTCATACAGCTGGATGGGAGCACGAGCAGCACGAGCCACTCTGACATTTGCCGTAAGAAGCGAAAACGCGAACAGCACAACGAAAAAAGCAACACAGGATTGTTCTGAGAAATAAAACACAGATCGGTTAGACCCTGTTTTTTAAATCGCCCCCAAAAATTGGTTTCCTCACGAGAAGTGCACGTCACGATGTATATTAAATGTGTACAAATGTTTTAAAACCCCCCCACCTGCTTTCTCCATCATTAACGTTTTCACAAACCAGCCGAGGAAATAAAATTGTGCCCGCTCTTTATTTTGTTATGATTAGCCTCAGTAATCTGATGGAGCCCTCACTCGGCTTGGCTGTTATTTCAGGGAGAGACCATCTCTGACTGCGCGGAGGCATGCGAGGCTCATTTGAGACGCGGCAGCGAGAGGCGCAATCAACACGCCTAATGGCGCTGAATTTGGGAAAAAAAAAAAAAAAAAAACGACGTTCATTTAGCCAGAGCCACTTGAAAGTCAGCAGGATGCTTCTTAATTAATGTAGAATGGCTTCCAGGCTGTGCAGGCGCACAACCTCCAGACCCTGAACTCTCAGACCCTGGTGAGGGGGGGCAGGCAGAAATCCTCACTAGCACAGAGAAGTGATAAAAAATATGCATGTGTTTACACCTTATATGAACATTTGGTAATAAAAATGACATTTTATATGATTCCTGTAAAAAAATTGAAAGGAAAATACATTACAGGGATGATGTTCTGGTTATTGGTGTAATATGTCATGTGTCGTTGTTCATCTCTGGTTGTATTAACTCATTCTAAGACCTGATAAGTTCCAGGTGACATAGAATATATAGAAACAGAGATGTACAGTGTTCTGGCTTTTAAAAAAACTCGTAAAAAAAAATGCATCTTCCCGACTAGCATACAAGCCTCGTTTAACATCCTTGAAATGTGTGTGTCAGGCTTGACATTCACAGAATAATAAAGCTGTTACCCAGTGAGATGCTTGTGAGCTACAATGAGGATCAAATAGAAGGGAATGGGAGGAGTTTGAGGTGTTTGGTGATGACATCACACAGTCAGGTTCTGAATGGGAGAATAGTTGTATGATGAGGAAAAAAAGAAAAAAAGATGTTGATTCAGAAAAGTTCAAGAACTCTTATGTGGAATTTTTTTTTTTAAAGCACACACACACACACACACACACACACACACACACACACACACACACACACACACACACACACACACTCGCTCCATGTAACAGACAGGTGCTCCTTTATGTTAAAAACCTTTAACCGCACCACCTTTGTTCATCAAGCCAGCCACATGGCGACAGAGTCGGGTTTAATTTGAACACATGCACACAGATACACAAAGACGGTTCATGTCTGCCTGTGCCAGCTTCTTCAGGGAGGAGGGAACAGGAGGTACAGGAGTAAGAGTCAATGTCAAAGCCTCGTTTTGCCTCCAGTAATGGACACGAAGTGCTCCGACACGGCCGAGATCACAGAGTGAGACGGTGACCTGGGACAGGACACACACAGGAGGAGGAGGAAGAGAGGGAGGAGGAAGAGTAGAAGGAGGAGGACGAGTGGCATTTACCATGTCAGCCTGATTGAACGACATTAAGTAGGCCATGATAAAGGAGCAGAGAAGCAGGGTGAAGGCGGAACCTCCTGCCTGTCCGCACGATTCTACAGGACGTAGCTACGTATATACATCACGCTAAGCATATCCGTCGATCTGATAAAGCGAACAAGCTCCTCCGAATAACAAATTGCTTTTGTCACAGGGGACGTCGATGATCTTATTGAAATAGAGTGCCACGAGGGCTGCTTTAATCAGGTACCAGTGCTGTAATGCATATCATATTCAAGTCAACACAGCTCCAGGAGATTATGTTCACTGAGTGCATCCGTGAAATGAAGATAAATCTGCGCTTTCACCATTGTGAGGCTGCGCGCTCGCCTGACAAACCTCGCCAGGCATGGTGCCTCCGGAAAAAAAAAAAAAGATGATCATTTAGCTTTTTAGCTTGTTCTCGATCTAAAAATGTAATTCTATACTCAGCACTAAAAACGAATAAATCAGAAATGAGAAAAAGAATGACTTCAAGGTATCGAAAGCAATGGCACAGCCAGTAAATCTCGGGGTGCACTCAGGTGGAACCACATGCACGAATCAGGAGCTAAATTTGGAATTAGCAGCTCGCCAGCTAACAACACATACATCACGCTAATGCACTTCTGTCATCCCCGGCATCCTTTTAATCAGAGCACATCTGTGTTCAGATGGCTGGCCCGCCTGTCGATAAGGTAAACATGGACGGCGCAACATCACGCTTTCCTTTACACAACCGGGCCTAAGATTTTTACCAGACTGAGTTAGTGCTGTATTAGCAGTGCCTTTCTTTTCCTCACATGGTCTCACAGGCGGTTTTAGGACTTTTCAAGAAGTCTTTCAGGTCTGTAATCGGGTAATAGATAAAATCCAAGTAATAATAAAAATATTTTACATGTATGAAGTTTAAAACGACAATTACGTGTTACCCTTTTGACTCATTTTGATGGAGGAACCCCCACCCCCACACACAAATGCATACATTTTAAATATAGGATTGTATCCAATTTTTCCTCTCAAAATCCAGTCAGTCTATGTGTGTGTGTGTGTGTGTGTGTGTGTGTGTGTGTGTGTGTGTGTGTGTGTGTGTGTGTAGACCTGCCAGCCATTCAGCCCTGTTTTTATTCTGCTCTTCCCTGAATGTGCTGCTCGTGTCTGACTGCAAGCTACTTAGCATCCTGAAAATGGCTACTGCTTCACTCAAAGTCATTTCACTGACCACAGCCATGTTCAAGTGGAAGGTGGGTGCTAACCTCCACTCCAACATTCTCATTGTATAGAAAGCAGAAATCGTATATCTGGCTTATTATTATTCAATATAATTTCCTCCAGAAACTCAAAAGCAACAGCTTATTAGGGGGCCAAGCACCAAAAGTTGCTATTGATGTTCTAGCATTTCTTTTTCTTCATATGTTTATGTATTTTGCGAAGTCCGTATGCGCAACAACTCTATGCACCTGGCATTGCCGAAAGCATTTTTAGTTCCTATCACTTATCCTACTTGTGACCATATTTCAGCCCTTTCGTTTTTTGTGGTTTTGCCTTGTAAGATCACCTGACCCATTTCTTGCACCTTGCTTTTGCCTACAGTTTTGAATTGTTTACATGGACTGTCTCTGTCTTGTGAGATTGAGAAAAGAGCAAAACTTTAATATAGACCTGTGATTTAAATGAGCATGGCCCTCGTGCTTTCATAGAAATGAAATCAACACTTTGTGACCAATCACAATAGATAACATGACTAGCAGAATCACTGATTTAGATCTTAATATATTTTTATACATGAATATGTATCACATTATTCCCAATAATTTATTTCAGAGCGTTTCTTTGTTTTTCTGTTTATTGTCCATTTACTTTAGAGTTTCCATCCAATCAGATTTCAGCCGTCACATACCATGTTCAATTTGATTTGGATCTTTAATTGGATGGTCAGAGCTCGCAACCCGTCACAGCACATCACTGATGACTTGTATCAAATAGAATGGAACATTATATAAAATGAGTTGTGTATACAGTGTGAATAGGTTTATTCAGTACATACAAATTAAGTTGAATAAGTTCAATGGCATTGGGGAGGGTGAGGATTCGGGAAATCATTAGTTTGACTGAAAACTTATGATAAAGTTGGAGTTGAAGGCCGGTAATCTTGTCTCTGCATAAACGGCATTAATTGTGAAAAATAAATAGAATATTGTACTCTAAATGATAATACTTTACACTATTTAACAAACAGTACAGCTGCAGAAGGTTGCAATGGCATTAACTGCATTTAAATGCAGTAATAAATGACTTTTTTTATGTAAATGAATATGAATATCTTTGCAGCCTTCAGACCGTTATGCAGAAAGGAAGAATTAGATGCTTGGGAAGTGGGAGATTTTTGAAAAATGAAATATAAACACATACATACATACACACATACACACACCTGCAATGCTTCCTAATGCCCAAAATATGCTAAGTAACCTGTCACTTCCTGGCAAAGCAAAGCCAGAGAATGGCGCTTCAAAAGCTCGTCCTTGTAGAGGGATATTCTGCTGTGCTTTGATCGGCCCGCGTGTCAGCTCAAACTCTTTGAGGCTGTGGCGTTAGTGAACAGAGCTGACTGGCTCGAGCGACAGATTTATCGTCCTGTTCGAGGCAAGCAGCTTCTCTCAGAGTCTAGCTGCATATTCATACGTGCTGATGAACGAGTGAGAGAAAGAGATAGAAAGAGACATCAGTGCAGAGTCAAGAGGACACACGATTACCAGGACAAAAGTATCTCCTTAAACACTAAAATAAATCAAAGGAATCTATAGAGTGTATGCAAAGACATTGTACGGTGAAGTGTTTGACAAGCAGTCCTCTCAAATCTGGAGATCTGGAGATTGTTCAATTTTTTATGAGGTTTCCTTTTTTGCAGAAAAAGACATGGTGACAAAAACAAAACAACAAGGTAAGAAATGATGAGGTAGGCATGTAAAAAAGGCACGGAGAACATGGTCAAAACAGCAGCATTTTTGAAGTCAAAGTTAAGGAGGTGCGATTGAGCTGGTTTGGACATGTGCAGAGGAGGGACATGGGGTATATCAGTAGGAGAATGCTGAGGATGGAGACACCAGGAAAGAGGAAAAGAGAAAGACCAAGAAGGAGGTTTATGGATGTGGGGAGGGAAGACATGCAGGTGGTTAGTTTGAAAGAGGCAGATGTAGAGGATGTAGAGGGGTATGGAGACGGATGATCCACTGTGGTGACCCCTAACGGGAGCAGCCAAAAGAAAAAGCAGAAGAAGCAATAAAGATGGATTTTGTTTTGCTTATAAATGGCCTGAAAAACCTTGATACGGTCCAACACTGACCTTTTCTCTCTAAATACTAACCACAAATTTCTCTTATCTGAATTCTGTCTTTCATTCATATGTAACATTTTTAAATCTGGTGAGAATTAAATAAAAGGTAGAAAAGCACATGGAAGTATTTTATTCAGGTCCACTCAGAGATGTCCTGCCTACCTGTACATGTATTACCCCACCTTCCTTTTTTTGGGGGGGGGAAGTTGGCAGCTCTGGTTTATAGATCCAAAGGTCAGGGTATCAAGCCCTAGTATTGCCAAGCTGCCACTCTTGTGGCCCTTGAGCAAGGCCCTTAACCCTCAGTGCATCATGGATTCTGAATCATGGCTGACCCTGTGCTCTGACCCCAGCTTTCTAACATCACTGGGACATGCGAAAAAAGAATTTCACTGTGCTGTAAAATACATGTGACAAATACAAATAACATTTTATACTTTCTTTTTTTTCTTTCATAAACTAAATTTTTGAGGACACATTGAAGTTTTTTTTTTTTTTTTTTTTACAATTCTAGCAGTAACATGAATGTATTAAACTATAAATTTTTGATGAATAGTTGCTGAATGCCATTGCTTTTCAGTAATTTAAAGTCATTAATTGAATACAATATTGACAATTAATTATTATATAGTAATTATTCATTGCTTTATCATTATTAGAAGAAGTAGTACCGTAATTTCCTGACTATTAAGCGCACCCAAATATAAGCCGCATCCACTGAATTTTACAAACATTTTTAATTTCAAGTCAAGTCAAGAGGCTTTTATTGTCATTTTTACTATACACAGTGGTACACAGTACACAGTACACAGTAAAAATTGAACAACGTTCCTCCGGAACCCTGGTGCTACACTAAACAACAACATAGAGCTAAAACACAAACATATATAAACATAAATACGCTGCACCTGTCTATAAGCCGCAGGTTCCTACACTGAAACTAATGAACTTTACACAGGCTTTAACGAAAGACAGTGTCTGTTACACGGCTTGTATCTAAACAGTAGCCTACCAAGAAAGTCATTGTTCACTGTCTTCCTCCTTCCTTTCACAACTATTTCTCTCTGGAGTTTATCTTTTGGCATCGTCGTGCGTTTAAAAATCACCATCGGTGAAGCTTTTCTCCCGATGCCGTGCAGCTCAGAACACAGGTGAAGTGTGTTTTCATGCCCGGTTGTTTTCAGCGTGACGAATAATCGCATTTCCTGTAGACAGTCTGAGTGAGCGGCAGGTCAAACGTCAGAGGAACATCATCCATATTTATGATGTGGTGCGGCCCGATTCAGTGGGAGCGCATCTGATTTAATATCAAGAGTTTCATTGGTTCACCTGAACCCGTTCTGCAATTTCATTGATCTAATGTTATGGGGTTCAGTTTTTTGGCTTGAAGCTTGTGAAACTGGGAAAAACCCAGGAAAATCTATAAATTAGCCGCTTCATCGTTTAAGCCACGGGGTTCAAATCGTGGGCAAAAAGTAGCGGCTTATAGTCTGGAAAATACGGTATTCATTCTAGTAATTAAGCTAAAAGATAATAAATTAACTTACGCAACATTTGGGCGAATATTCAAATATCGATTTTTTTTTTATTCAGCTATTTAGACATAAAAAAATCAGTACATGCTCTATACACACTCTGAGAGGTCTGGATGATATTGTGGTGGTGCAGGAGCATAGCGGACATCTTGACAACCAGAATCTATTTACAAGCAGATTCTGGGTGTTAGGCTTTTTAGACATACCTATCCAACATCCAGCATGTGACGAAGTAGGCGCACTCTTATCTAGCAGGGTTTTATTAAAACATTTTTTTTTTTATTAAATTAAATTAAATTAAATCGCACCCGTTAAATTAGGGTGCGTTTAATGCAGTGTACATTTCAGTTTGACAATTTTGATTAAAAATATGAATAAATAAATATAAAAGAGGCAAAATTTAAACCTTCAACATGACACATGTTTATTTACAATGTCCTTTCTTTACTAAGATATATAAAAAATAAACCTCCACCAAAAAATATTTTGAAATCACTAAACATTTGTTTTACTGATGTGCCAGGACTCAAATCAAGCACCAAAATCCTCCATGATGCGCACATCCGGCAATTAAAACCGTCCGTGTGGAAACATAGCAAAAGTTACGTTTGGTGTCCTGTTGATTTACTTAATATAAATCTAATATATAGATTTATATTTAGAACAGTGGTAGCTCATAGTTCAAGACATTGATTGGAAAGTTTTGAGGTCAAATCCAAGCATCACCAAGCTGCCACTGATGTATACTGTAAGCTGTAATGTAACCCTCAACTGCTCAGATGAAAAATGGGATAAATGGAAATCGCTCTGGAAAAAAGCGTCTGCCAAATGCCACAAATATAAATGTCATTAGGACACACTAAGAATAGCTTCAGTCTTAAACTCTGTTTTTGTGCTAATTGAAATATTTTTGAAAGAGGTCGATCCTCAGTCATTATTTGAAATTTGTTAAGTGTTTAAAATATTAGACATCCTATCAGAAGGATTAGGGTTAGGGCACTTAACCAAGCCTTATAACCATCAAGACAATAAATGGGCCTGTAAATGTAAATGAAGTTTTGGACATTGAGTGGATGTTTATTTGACCACCTAGGAGCCAGAATAGAGGAGAGTCTTGAAGCATGAGTCTAGTAGGGGTAGAGGATGGAGGGAATATGGTGCAGGGCAGGGTGGGATAAGTGCTGTAAGGTAGCGGCTTTGTAGTTATGCATCAGTGTTCAAAATCTTTTTTTCCATCCTTTCACTACTTTTATTGTGTCTTGTACGGTTTTCTTCATCGCTTCATCGTTTCTTATTGTGTTTATGCTCAAGTTCTGGTTTATACATTACATTATTTTCTGTACTTCCCACTGTAAATAAAATGTTCTATATTACAGCACACATAGATGCAGCAAGAAAGACTGGTTAGAGCACCATACCATCTCTACATTCAGTCTGTTTCACACTCTACAACAATTTCTAATGGAATCCAGAGAGCTAAGTGCTATAGAACCGATCCAATTTGAGCTCTTAGTGGACCCCAAACCTGATCAGAATGTATAATTATACCTAATATAACAAACCACAAAATATTTTGTATATACGTTATAACATTATAACATTATGAGTGGTGAAGTGAATGACACTGATTATCTCTTTATCATGGCACCTGTTAGTGAATGGGAAATACTGTTACAGGCAGCAAGTGAACATTTTGTCCTCAAATTTGATGTGTTATAAGCAGGAAAATGGTCAAGCATAAGAGGTTTGATGAAGGCAAAATTGTGATGGCTAGGCGAGTGGGTCAGAGCATTTTCAAAACTGCAGCTCTTGTGGGATGTTCCTGGTCTGCAGTGGTCAGTATCTATCAAAAGTGTTTAAAGCAAGGAACAGTGGTGAACCGGTGACAGGGTCATAGGCTTCCAAAACTCATTGAGGCACGTGGGGAGTTTGCGGCTGTAACAGACGAGCTACAGTAGCTCAAATTAAAATGCTGTAAAATATTAAATAATTTTTGTATGGCAAAAATGAAATCTTTGGACACATTGAGAAGTTTCTTAAAATGTTATTCTTTTTTTATAAAATGATTGATTATAACCTTTTCCTGACACATTTATATTAAGTTTGTAATCTGGTGTACCAGTGTAGAGGAATGTAAATGTAAATGTATATGTAAATGTAAAAAAAAAATAAATAAAAATTATATGTTTTATCCAAGGCCTAAATCTTAAGGACCTTTTAACTGCTCACTCTCAAATTCTAATGAGACTTGAATTGAGTGTTTAATTAAAAAGCAAGAGCAGTCAGAGGTAAATAAGTAAACATACAGTTATCTGACTCATAAACTGTCAAAGATAAATACATGATGTGTAAAAGTGCTTACATGCAGGTTTTATTTGTTTCTATACCATCATTACAGTTTATTTATACTGTAAATGTACCGCAATAAAAAAACAAGAACACCACTTTAAAAAATACGTCGAAATATAGGTTGGTGAGAAATTTTTGACAGGCAGCGTATATATCCTCTGAGTATAATGAAAATAGGTCAGAGAGAATGTGGCACAACCTCAAACAGCTAAATGACTAAAAAAGTCACACCCTTATGATTTATTCATGATGTAAAGTCGTACGCGTGACAAAACAGACACAACAGACACATCACGTTCTGAGCAAAAAGTATGGGAGGTAAAGTATTGATTTTGCTCTTCATTACATAAAGTATTAATTTAGTAAATGATTGCAAAGATTTAATTTTGGACAAGCACTTTGTGTTTTCTATGGTGCTGTCCATGGTGCTGTCAAGTCGAATTGGTATAAAAAATGTAGATCAATTTTAATTGTGTACAGTGTGTTCAGAACAGATTCAGACATGACCTAAATGAATAATATGGTTTAAAATAAACAATAGAGATATTATTTAATGAAAAGTAATAAATACATAATTAAATAATTAAATAAATAAATAAATAAATAAACTAAAAAAAGTGATTGGCATGACACAAAAATCAAGCTTTACTGGATAATATGAATTCAATATCTGAATGTTTTAGTTTGACAATATTATATTTAAAAAAGCATTGATTTTATTTCATATTTAATTTATTATTATTACTATAAATCTTCAAATCAAATTAAAATAGTTTATTGTAATACATTGTAAATTAAAAAAAGAATAATGCATATTTTGGATCATATTCATTTGTTTCTTTTTACATACAAATAATAATAATAATAATAATAATAATAATAATAATAATAATAATAATAATAATAATAATAATATAATTTAGAAATGTTATTTAAATAAAAAAAAATTATTTGCAAATTAACCATCATCATCATCATCATCATCATCATCATCATCATCATCATCAACCTATATAAAAGTGTTATTTTGCTGGTTAAAATAAAACAACAATGCAATGAAAGACATGTATTTTTAAACATTAATGTATAAATATTTTGCAACTTCAGCAGTGCAAAAAAGTCTGGCCCTGTCGATGTGCACTTATACGAATCACCAATATTTTATTTGCTAATAGAATTTGTTACAAGTCTTGTAAATGTTTATATTTTGACATAACTATCATTCTTTCTGTTCCTCATATGCAGCTTCTCCCAAGCCGAGAGACCAATCTACACTACATTACTCAGTGGAGTACCTTCTTAACCCCTTTAAGTAATATACAGAGCACACTTCGCTAGCTACCTGCATGGGTAATTTAGCATGTGTGTCACTAGCTTTCCAAATTGCTAATGTGCTACATGCTGCCCTAGCAACCACAATGGTTACCAGCTCAGCAAACATCTCATTAGTTATTTAAGTGACTAACAATACACACTCCGCTACATAGCAGCATGGCTAATATAGCATGTGTGGCACTAGCTGTCTGAATGCTTTACACACTGCGTTTGCATGAACAATGTTTCGGCATTTCATCAGGCTTGGCAATGGTGTGCAAGCTTCACTAGTTAAACGGATGGCTACATAATATGCTGGCTAATATTCTAGAACTAGTCATTTTTCTAGTCATTTGTGTGAACTGAGCTAAACTGAAAGGCACCTCAGTTTCAGGTAAAACGACAAAGCAACATGGGAAAAGAGACCGGACAGCTGCCAGAGTTGCTGCTGCATTTATTTTCCTACCGAAACATGCCAGTCAGCGGGTACAGTATGACAAATGACCCTGCATGCCGACTTCACACGGCAGCCTCCTCCCAACTGCAGCCTCCTCCAGATGGACCTAATTAAACTATTAGCCAATGAGAGGTGCCTGATGACTCCATTAGGAACCATTCAGAGCTTAAATAAACTGAAGAAATCAAAACACAAACCCTCTCTTTCAACCTGTCATCATTTATTTGGGTAACAACTCTTCAGAGTGGACTCTACAAAAACTGACCATTTGGTAAACAACCAGTTTCAATGATTGGTCATTTCTTTTGTGCAGGTGGTGCTGAAAGAGAAGGTAGAAATAGGAAGGGATGGTGACTGACAGAACGAGAAGGAAGGGGTTGGATCTCCAACGCTGAGGAAGGATGATAATTTAGAGTGAAATACATGGAGATGAGATCTGGAGTGACTCAACGTACTCTCTCTCCTGGGTCCTGTTTATCTGCCATCACCTCAGCTGTCCCATATATTTAAGCACAGAGTCAATGCAATTCAGCAACACCATCACTCACAGGCACACACTCCAGGTTCCTCACTGACAGCCATCTTTGAGAATCAAACACAGCTCGAAGTTCTAATAAGTAGTGAAGAAAATATAAATAAATAAATGAATAAATAAATATCAACTTGTATTATTTCTTAATCCAAATAAAAAACATGGCATTAACAAATGCCAGTCATTTAAAAGAACCATTGTAAGGGTACAACCAAGGTGTAATTTGCATATATGTATACAGTATATTATATCAAGTGTTCTTCACATCTTACATGAATTTTTACTGATAAATAACTCTAAATAAAATCTATTTGAAAATAAAGAAAAGTGCATTTTGCCTGACAAAAAAACCTTAAGATTACTATAAAACTACTTTATTATTAATAAAATGTTAAAATGTTTATATAGGAATATATATATATATATTTTTTTTATATTAGTGGTAAAAAAAATGTGCATGAATGTTCAAATCTATAAAATCTCATAAAACGTCCTTTTGCTTTGACGCATCATAACCTACAACATTCACTGAATCCTGCAAAACTAAAGACATTTACACCCATGGTGTAATTCGAACATTACGCAAATCGGATTTTTCAGAGGACGCTGCATCATACAACTTTCCTGAAGATCATATGAGGTGGAATCAAAAAGTTTAGATTAGCTCTGTTTACAAGAAAGTACTTAATTTATCTATGTTTACTCACTATCACCTTCAAAATAGTCCCCTTGCACAGCAATACAGCATTTCCAGAATTCCGGATTCTGAATAAAAAATTCTTCAGGAAGAATTCTTCAGGAATGTGTCCTGGAAATCTTCTTTTTCGAAGTCTGTCAAGCACCTTCTGCATTTCGCACTTGATCTCCGCAATGGTGTCAAAACGGCGACTTCTGAGGCGGATGTTCATCTTCAGGAAGAGTGCGAAGTCAGCAGGAACCAAATCTGCCGATGTGAGATCATGTTGTTTCCGGCGAGAAACTCACGTGTGAGGAGGAGCTCGGTGAGAGTGAGCACGCCGTCAGATTAGCACCAGCTGCGCAGCTCCTGAAGCACACAGGACACGTTGTCTTTTGGCACTATAAAGGTCGGTGCTCCTTACGACTGTGCGTGCAGCCTTGTGCTGCCATCTCTTGGCGTGCTACAAAACTAGTCTAACCTTTTTAAATCCACATCGTAAGAAAAATCGGTTGTCCCCTTCCCTTAATTTAACTTATGATATCATTGTGTTAATGACTGAAAATTATAGATAAAGAGTCAATTATCAGTCATTTTATTGGCAAATAGCATGGAGGCTAATGAACCATATTTTTAGGTTTCCTGCTAGTTACAGTGCATAGACACATAGCAATAGTCAGAAAAGAAAAGAACCTGTTGGTAGATAGTCAGGCTTAAACGTTATCCTTAGATACAAATTATAAAAAAAAATAGCTCTACATAGTCGTGGAGAAATAACACAAGCTGCAATGCTACCATCCAAATTTTTCCAATCAAGAGCAAAAGAAAGTGAACCAGACTTTAACAGTAATGTTTTGAAACATTACTGTTTGATGGTTTTGAAGATTACTGGTTTATTGAGATGAGGATGAGTGCCAAAACTTCAGGAACTCAGCCAACACCATGCGACTAATAGCCTCGCAACTGTCAATTTGAAGCAGACCCGGCGAGACCACCAGCTCTGGTCCAGACAGCTTTGCCTTGTGGAAATGAGGGAGTTACTGCCCCCAAACATTGAGGCTGCACACTGAGATCTACCTGACTTTCACCTGTGTCTTCCTGCTTTCTCCTACAATACACACAACTGCAGAAGGGATCTCGTTCTTTTGCAAATCTCTTTTTTTTTCTCCACTGACAAAGAAACACAGTGGCATCAATAATGCGGTCCGTTGATGAGGCACCACAGCGGTTTAGCTGCTCTACATTCCGCCATCACTAATCCAGCCAACCCTGCTCACTTTCAACACAACCAGCATTCCAGAAGGCACAAGACTACTTTGAAATGCATCGATTTATTCAAATGTCTACCTGCCTAAATGAACGTGTACATCACTTTGTACAGATACAGTACGTCAGCACCTCATTAAACATCTGTTCTCCTGCTTTCGGATGCTCATGCCTGTCCTCTTCCATCTGACTTCTCTTCTGCGGCTAGGGAATTCCCTTCCTGCACTGACACATGGAATCTCTTCCAAACTGTACTGCTGAATTAATGACAAAACTGATTCTTCAGCAAGCCATTTTGTAACCATTTTGGGACCGTTCACCATAACCATGCGACTTGCAAAAAAAAAAAAAGAAAAAAAGAAACAAGAAAAAAAGACCCTTCTGGTGTAATTGTTTCACAGCATTAAAATAAAATCTATAAAGGGAAAGTAATAGGTGTGCGATGGCGTTTTAGGGGCATGTAAAAAAAAACTGTAAAGATCTATCATTAAGAGATTAAAGTCATAGCAATACAAGAATAAAGTCATAATATTTCATGGACCTTCAGGGTCTTTTTTTTTAATCATTATCCTCATATTCCTTTGAGAAACAACATATCCTCTTTGAATAGTACACAGATGTAACCATCGATATCCTTGGACTCGACCACTGGTCGTCATTTCACACTGCACAAAAGAGGCAATTTCCTTAATGTCTGTCTGATTTTTTTTCTAAATCAATAAAGTTTCCTACATAACCGCTTCAGTGTTCGTGTACTCATTATAAAACAATAAACATCCCTTATTGCTAAATCCTAACCTAAACTACGATTTGACCAAATCCTCCACAACTATTTTAGGCAAAACAGCATTTCTCACAAGAACGTGTAGAATTATGTGATTTCTCCCGAACTAATACTTTAATCTCGTATTGCTACAATATTTTTCTCAAAGTATTTTGACATTATTCTTTTAACTTTGACTTTATCCTCGTAATTTCGACTTTATTCTCAAAATATGTCTCATATCGCTACGAGTTTAATCTCGTAATCTTTTAAAATGTTTAAATCATTAATTTTCCAAATTTTTTTTTTGTGTGCCACTGAAACGGTGCCGTATAGGTTAAACTTTTTTGTAAGTTATTTGGCTAATTCAACATGACATACTTTTGCAGCAGCTCTACAGGGAGCACCAGGAGCGTATGAATTTGTACAGCTAAAGCAGCAGGGCGTTTGTGAATCAACTCAAAAATTGTGCTCATCAACAACAAGCTGAGAAACATTTACATTTACGGCATTTGGCAGACGCCCTTATCCAAATTGGCTTACAATGATCTCATTCATACAACTGAGCAGCTCATGGACCCAGCATTGGCAAGTTAAACCAGGTGCACACTGTGCAATTTTTGCCACGATTTGGTTGTGTGAGACAAATTTTTCCAAATTCTTAAAGATTCCTTTAATCCTAGGCTGAAATTTGTAATCTCAGACATTTCTCCAACGCCGAACGTTAAACCGAGAACCAATAGGAGCGCCAAACTTGATTACACAATTAGAACGACAACTTCAAAAGAAGGAAAACTTTTAAATGTGTCAGGTACACAGTACAGCAACAAGAAAAACTTATTGTTTGTATGATGTTTTTACTAGCAAGGTATTTCATAAACAAAGTTAACACTACACATTGTTTTTGTTTGCCGCTAGCTACCATTAGCTACAGAACGAGGGTCTGAAATGTGTCACAGATTGATGACAGAGTATTTTTCTTGTGTGTGTCACTTTAAGACTGTCGTACAGTCTGACATTAGGACAACTGAGATCAAACAGTGTGACATGGGGATCATGTTTGTACAGACTGACAAGCAACATTCTCAAAGGATAAAAAAAAAAATTGCAGTATAATTAAACTATTTAAAAACCCTCCTTGTCCACAATCCCCATACCAATGCTTTTTGCTCTCTAAAATGTACCTTTAATAAGGCAGACATAATCCAATCCTACCCTGCCCAAAGATGAATGCAAAAACAAAGACCACACCTCTGAACTGCCTTTGGCCTGGAATCCTTGCCAAAAACAAAGCCTGCTGTTCAGATATGGTGGTCATCTCTTTGTAACTGTCTTCAATAAAGTTTGAGATCAACTCCCCCATGCTTGACCCTCGCATCTCAGTTTTCTATCCTTATAAACCAGGTCAGACAAAAAACGGATATAACCTCCCCATCAGCTGTCAAATGAAATAAAAGTCAAGCCACCGGTTTTACGTGCAATCACCTGCCTTTGCAATCTCCCTTTGCTTTGTCTTTACTTTTTCTGCCTCCACACTTCATCCATCATCCTGTCCTTTTCTAAACTAGGACAGCAAGTCACCCCGCCGCTTAACCCCTCTTTCCCTCCTCCTTCTTCTCTTGCTTCACTTGGCATCCATCTTCCCTACCGCACCTGCTGAAAGCCTCGGTTTCCCTGAAACCGTGTAGTGCCTTGAGGGATCTGCTGAAGATAACTTAGCCTGATGACCCGGTGTAACGTCTTTAGGAAGGACATCATGTATGCACTACTTCTTAAGCCCCTCACCTCTTTGTAACCAAATTATCTCTTCCATATTCGTCATACCTCTGTCTGAATATCAATGCTCCACTTTTCCCCATTCCTCACCTGAGGGGGTATTCTGTAATACACTTCTGTACCCCCTCTTCCTTTTAAGCTAGACTCAGGAAAAGGCAAGGTAAGAACTTCTGAGGTTAATCTGGACACAAGCAAGAACCTCCCACATTCCTGCAGAATCTGTCAGAGATGGAGAAGTTGCAATTTCCCGGAAAGCACAGCACGTCCCTTCGGCTCTGGAGACAATAAGAGCCACAAAAGAATGAAGGTTGATAGGATGTCGACAATAAAACAAAAGGACCAAAGTCAGAGGCTCAATTAAATCACTAGCGACAGCGGCACATGTGGGACCAGAACCACCATGCGCCACTTGACTCCTTTCATTAGTGTGCACCAGGACTGGCAAGAACACTCGTATATATGTATATTTATAGTCTGATAACCAGCTGGAGAGTGGCGTCCTGCAAAGCTGCTTGGAGCTTTGTGATCTTGTCAAATAAAATCAGAAACACAAAAGGAGGTGACAAGCACTCAGGGTCTTTGTGCTGTTACAGGAAGAAACCAAAATAACTTGAGAACAGAACAACATTACTGCAGCTTCAGTAGACAGAAATCTGATCCAGTTCTACAATAATCGAGAAACAGAGATGGGCTAGTGGTGGTAATGTGTCAACCTTAATAAGCAATAGCTACTTTTGGAATTGTGTGCATTCTACAATAATCAGCCAATGAAGTCAAAATAGACAACACTCTGGCTGAATTGTTTAGCTCAATAAAAAAAAAAAAACAACCCTCAGTTAAAAACCTCAGAGTCCAAAGGGCAGTGGGATAAATGATGAGTGGTTCTTGGCAAGGGTGGTGGTGATTCAGATCAAGAGCTGTGCAATGGTTTGGGCTGCCTCACTTCAATGAAGGTTGACAACTGAAGAAGAAAGGAGAGGTGTCTGCAAGACATGTAAGATTAGAGGTTTAGTAAATGGCCTGCCAATTGTCAGACTAATTAAAAAATTGCTAATTATAACGCGTTTTACTTCAAATAATCATTGGGCTATAAAGTCCTGGCTGTCAGGTGTAAACAAGGCGTGCGACTGCAGTGGGGGGAAATCAATGGACATCTGTTCATTTATCTCAGGCAGAGAACCAAATTGAAAATGGATTGCCCAATGCGCCACAAATCTGCATTGTGATAAAGGAGCAATAAATCGCAACACCTGCTTAGTGAACGATAATTACCATTCCGGCAGCAGGCCCCATGGCCCTCTATGTACCGCCAATGAAGAATCAAACTGCAATCTTTCGCTAGCTGGGAGATTGTAAACCAGGAGAATTTGTAGGTGCAGCCGAGGCAGGGCCGGACAGGATGTCTTCAATCAGGGCGAGAAATTCTTCAGGTGGTGAACTGGGTTCTTCATTATGGAACTCTAATGAGTCAAAATGAGACAATAAATCCATTCTGCCGCCTGCCTGGCTGTGGAGTCTCTGACCTAATGATATTACATT